>NC_137606.1:18851831-18909331 GCF_963280865.1 Gymnoscopelus braueri | reverse complement strand
ATTTATTTGCATATATATATATTTTTATAGATAAATAGATAAATAGCTGATCTACAAGTCGCATCACGACACAGTGTGAGCTTGTAGATGGGCTATTCTTGCTACTTTTGTTGAAAGCTGAAATATGGGGATACAAAGTTTCTGCCCAGAGCGACTAAATTATGTATCCATTTGTTGTTCTGCGCCATCACTATCTCCCTTCCACAGGGATAATATCAAGTTTACCCTTTTTATGGCTCAAAATTGGCTTTACGTGTTGTCATTAAACACAACCCTCCCCCCCCGACTCTCCTCCAACCTCGCCCTGTTGAAAGATGAGCTTGGTTGGGGGGGAAGAGGGCCATATAGCTGGAGGTTATGATACATGCAGATAATTATCTGGTAGACATCTCTCAGATGGTCAATAACATGACGCTCTTGCTGATAGAGTGGACTGGATGCCCCGTGTTATTGCAAACCCTGGGAGACAGGCACATAATATCTATATCACTTTTATGTTTTATGAGAGGGGTGGATGGTGTGGAATGAGGAAAAAGAGAGAAGGTGTTTGTGTGTGTGTGTGTGTGTGTGTGTGTGTGTGTGTGTGTGTGTGTGTGTGTGTGGGGGGGGGGACTCCACACATGAGACTGCGAAGGCTAGAATAGATGCGTTTTATGGTACGTGTGTAGGAGGAGCAGGGACAAGGAGGAACGGGAGGAGAAGCGGAGCGCGCAGAACTGTACCGTAGCCCAGGGGAGAGATGTGCTGTGGTACAATACACACACACACACACACCTGCATCTGCATGCTCCTTCTATGTCTTCTACAGTGCTGTCCCCAGGGACTGAAGGAGGACATCATTCCCATGTTGTGTTGTTTGGAGATAGAGAGGATAAGGGATGGTAGAAGGAAAAGGCAGGAGAAGCTCACGCTCATGTTCCAAATCTGTACAACTGCACGGAAAGGGCAATCAGAGATCTCCGACTATTGATGCATGTGGGTACATCTGAATTCAATGTAGAGGACGGGGGGGAAACTATTCAGAAATGACAAATACAACCGCATTGCAGTACTAATGTAAATACTTTAGGGCGGTCCTTTATAGCCTTCGGGCATTGGGCATTCTTAACCACTTATGCCCTATTTTATATTTCATTTGTAAGACGGTGTCGCACAGTGAAAATAGAGAGTAGATCTGCTACTTTTACTATTTTAGAAATCCTTCAAATGTTTGGAATATGTTTGCTTAACAGCCTAACATAGGGATGCCGGGTTGAAAGTGATCCAAGGGACAGGACAAAGATGTCACACATGAAATGTAATCTACTTGTCACTTCAGCTCGCAAAAAAAAGGGAAAATCAAAAACAGAAAGAAAATCAGTGACCAACAAAACATTTATTTCGTTTATCTTCTCTAAACCAACGGCCTTCTTCAAATGACATATAATGTTGTTGAGTCAAGAAAGTAGGAAACAGTAGTTTCATTTTTTTTTCAGGGGTTATTTTGGATATGATGTAAGAGCTAAATGGCTGCCGTGTGTATGTGACTAATTGTGTGGGAGGGGCTGGGGATGAACAGAGGGTTATGCTGATGGTGAGAAAAGAGGGAGAAAGAGGATGATTATTCATGCACATGTTATTATGAGATGAAAGCGAGAGAGAGAGATGAGTAAAGGAGAGATCATGTCAGGCACAGTGTTATTATGGTCACCACGGGCCTCATTTGAAGCGATCAAGTCCTCCATCATTATTGATTTTGCTATTGGCCATTGTTGTGTTCTTGTATTGAGGTCAAGGGGCCAAATGTGCGGAACTGGAAAATTATATGTCTCATGATCCATGCCACACACACACATGCACGCACCCACGCACCCACATGCACTTGTTTATCTCTATACAGATATTCATATCATTTCCAGGCGTATGTCCAACAGGCCATTGGTTACTACTAGATAGTATCTTTGTTTGTGTCAATACGTAAATATAGTTTCCTCCAGGACATTATCAATTTGAATTGTCCCCATGTGTTTGAGTATGTGTGTGTCTTTATGTGTGTACACTACTACGCGTTTGTTTGTTTGCATGTGATGTGTAGTGTATGAGTGTGAATGTGAGTGTGTGTGTCCGTGTGTGTGTGTAGTGTATGAGTGTGAATGTGAGTGTGTGTGTCCGTGTGTGTGTGTGTGTGTGTGTGTGTGAGTGTGTGTGTGTGTGTGTGTGTGTGTGTGTGTGTGTGTGTGTGTGTGTGTGTGTGTGTGTGTGTGTGTGTGTGTGTGTGTGTGTGTGTGTGTGTGTGTGTGTGTGTGTGTGTGTGTGTGTGTGAGTGTGTGTGTGTGTGTGTGTGTGTGTGTGTGTGTGTGTGTGTGTGTGTGTGTGTGTGTGTGTGCACGGCTGCACGCGCATGCGTGTGAGTGAAATTGTAATGGAAATGACAAATGTACTTGAAAGTTATTTTTGCTCTTAAAACATTGGGATTGAACTCCCTACTACATCAGATGTAATCTGGTCTGCTTGCTATTCCGTGTGTGAGCGTGCGTACCTCCTATCGCTCCCCATTTGCTCCACTAGTTTGTGTTCTTTTTTTCTGGCCTACTTCTAGCCAGTCAGTTCACCTAATCGATAAGCTGGACGTGTTGCTTCCTCTGGGGAAAATGTGCTGCAGCGTGTGTGTGTGTGTGTGTGTGTGTGTGTGTGTGTGTGTGTGTGTGTGTGTGTGTGTGTGTGTGTGTGTGTGTGTGTGTGTGTGTGTGTGTGTGTGTGTGTGTGTGTGTGTGTGTGATTACTAGTTGCATCATTTCATAATGTGACTCATAGTGGGGTTTTAAAATACAATACTTAGGAAATACTTGGGAAACGGAAGGTTATTCCCAGTTTGATCCCGCGCTCCCCCAGAGTTACTGTCGAAGTGTCCTTGAGCAAGATGCCCAACCCCTATTTGCTCCCTCTGAGTAGGTTGTTGGCTTGCATGGTTTCCTCCACTGTCTGTGTGCACTTTGTAAAGCATCTTGGATAAAGACGCTATATTAATGCACCATTTACTATTTACTAGACCCTCAATCAGGCTTAAGGTCTGATTGATTACACATCTTATTGTGGTTTTGCATTTCATTCTGATCACATGTCCACGTTGAACATTGGTTTGTTTCGAAATTAAATAGCATCCCTTTTTTAAACAGAGACATATAACTCTAACTCTATCAAACAGATCAATGATGCATACAGTTTAGACTCGCTAGCAAGAGGATAGGACTCTAAGGATGACTGTCAGTTCAAAGCAGGTTGGATTGGTTGTAAGAAGGAGCTATATACATCTATAGGGCTTACTAAGGCCTCTAGTTCAATGGAGGTAAATGTAGTGGAGGGTTTTTGCAAGGTTGACAAAACAGCTGCTGCTATCAGACTGACAAGGTGGGTCTAATAATGAAAAGGGACAACCCACCAGAACGATGGTTACGTAGGTAACCTTGTTATGTAATCCATGGTTACCTATGTAACCATCATTATGTAGCGCTATATTGGATCACTCCAATATGATAAACACAATATCAGATTACTCAGTGAGCTAGGAAAAGGAACAAAGCCCAAACTCACCTATCAGAAGGGATTGAGCTGAAGTCCTCATGGTAGAGAGCTGCCGTCCGCTGCCACAGAAGTGGAGGCAACCCGCAAAACGGCTTGTTCCACCCGGTTGGAAGGGACCACATTAACACGATAGAACCAAAGGTGCTAGGGGACGTCCAGTTGGCCGAGGCACAGATGCCAGACAGGGGAACCCCCCGGAGCTGTGCCCAAGAGGCAGCCATACCCCTGGTGGAGTGTGCCGCCACAGAGGATGGCAAAGGTCGCCCGGCCAACCGATACGCATTAGTGATGCCAGTGCGAAAGTCTCTGTTTCGAAAGCCTCTGGCCCAGAACTTTCTCACCATAACAAACAAAAAGCTGATCAGTCTGTCTGATCGCTCGAGTCCGCGTGACATAAACGTCCAAGGCCCTCACTGGGCACAAGTCACTGCGGGCGGCACTCACATCACCCTCACCCGAGGGAGGGATGTAGGCCGATAAGGGCAAAGGCCGGTTCACATGCTCGGAAAAAGCAGAAAAGAAGGGTTCGGTCGGAGGGTGACACTCATCCTGTCAGTACCCTTTTATGGACACCGCAAGACAAGCAGGTAAAAGCCATTGTGCTATACACACCGATTTATCCACGTGGAAGGAAACTGTGTGAATCCTGTGTATATTTCCCGCTGTGGCCTCAGACAGGGAGGACACAGTGTGCTTACAACCCGAAAGTGTACGCCGCTCGCTAGGTCGAGAAGGCTCAGACCCGTTCGCGTGGAACGCACAAGGTTAACATAAAGCACACTCTCAGTCAAATCGCTTGCTAATGGTTAGAGGGATCTCATAACCTGCTCACCCGGAGTGCACGAGTTGACAATGTAACAATACGGCACAGCCGCGCGAGGAGAAAAATACGCGAGCACGCGTAACACGCAAGCATGTGTGTGTTTCAACTCAGGAAAATATCCATAAGCCGCCTAAGCAAACTATACACGGCTTCCCACAAATTTGTTACAGGGTAGGCACAGTCCCTAATCCGAGACAACCGGGAGGGTTTCAGCAAACATGCGAAAGAACAAGAAACCCCCCCGCACCACAATACAGGCTGACCAGACCGAATTTGCAAACAAAAGCGACTAACTCCTGAACGAAATGGCACAAGCAGAAGCACTCAAAGGAGGAGCTACAAAGTAGCTTCGCCAAGCTATGGAATAGCTGTGAGTTTACTATCTGACCACAGAGCTTACCTACAGTATATGGAGCTCTAAAAGTCCATCTCTTCGATGCCGCACCGAGAGAAGAAAAGAGGAAGAGGGTGGTGCCACGTAGGAATTTGAGGCATCGCAGCTAGAGGGCGAAGTCCCTTAGCCATGGCACACCCCCGTACACGGATTAATCTGGTAAGTCTACCTCGGTGCCCCCGCTGCCGCGGAGGGATATATCATATTGGAGTGATCCAATATAGCGCTACACAACCCACGCAGCCTTTATTGCATTTTATTTCGTCAACTCGGTCTGTGGGCCCCATGGTTCTCCAAATGTCTGCCGTTTAGACATTGTATTAGTCAAACAGTAAACTTGAACATAAGCTAAATATTGCTGATGCACCCACAGAGATGAATACGTTGCACGCCAACAGTTTAGTCTCACAGCTCTTGGAAGTAGAGAGTTTGTAAGTTCCTGCTTGTAACTTTATAAAAAAACACAGTGCTAAGTAATGATTGGCCAAATGCATCAATTAACTGCCTTCAAAGTATACAGTAGTTGATAGTGTTGTTGTTGTAATTAATCTAAGTTAAGCTAATCAATATAATTAGTTATTTTAACTTGAACCCCAGCATCCATATTCTGGAGGGAACATTCACCCAACAAAAAGCAGATCTACAAGCTCACAATGTGTTGCAAAGCGACGCGTTATGAGCTTGTAGATCAGCTATTTTTGGTAAAGAGATTAGAGTTTTAACTCACGTAGCGTTTTACTAAGAATGGAGGGTTTAGTGGTTAGTTTCACTGACACTGTTGTGTTTTCTGTGTTTTCAGATGTGTATCTTGAAATGTCATGTCATCCTAAAACACCACCACAAAGCCATATTAAAAGGATTAAAAAACAGCCCAAAAGATAAGGTTATCCTTTTGGCATGAAAGCTGCTGGCGTTGTTTTGTGTGTGATACAAAGTTGATAAACTTAGCCCTGCAGCCTCATTATTTTCCATGCTAATAAAGATGTGGCACCATGCCAACTGTCAGGATTACTATCATCCACACGGTTTATACCAGTGAAAACTGCAAACACAAATCACCCCCCCCACACACACACACACACACACACACACAGATTACATGTTTTCATCACCCCCATTGTTGTCTCCGCTAGGCCGAAAGTATGGCCGAGACTATGTTTTCGCCCCTGTGTACGTCCTTGTGTCGTGCGTGCGTGCGTGCGTGCGTGCGTGCGTGCGTGCGTGCGTGCGTGCGTGCGTGCGTGCGTGCGTGCGTGTATGTGTCCGTCTGTGAACAGCTAATCCCCGGGACCATTAGGCCGATTTGGCGCGGAAATTGTGCACGCTCACTCCCTGGAGGCCAAAGAAGAACTTCTGTCCCAATTTTTCACATCGGCCTGTTATAGTGCCACCAGGAGGCCGACTTTTGCTAAACATTTATTTTTACATGACTCCTACAGATTTTGTTGTTCCATACTGATAAGATTCGCTTCCCAAATTGAGTGGCCTTTTGAAAAAAAAGTCAAATCATGAGCGCAGCGTCCGATTGCTGTGAGACATTGCTGGCCCACAATGAAAAACCTGCCCTGGCGGAGACCTGTGCAAATCTTTCTAGTTACGTCCTTCAATTCAGAAGTTTCACCTCTGTCATCCATAATGCCAGTTCACTGTATACACATACTGCAATCCTTTCTTTCTTTTCAACAATTAAACATCTTTAACAACCCATACACACACACACACACACACACACACACACACACACACACACACACACACACACACACACACACACACACACACACACACACACACACACACACACACACACACACACACACACACACACACACACACACACACACACACACAGACAGAGTAAAAGCACCTCTCAGTGCATAGGTCATACTGTATATCTATGGTAACATAGAGCTCTTTATGTCTGCTTATGATAAATACACTAAACTTTGTCTTCATTGCTTTATGGCAACACAAGCCATATATCAGTGGACAAATTATGTGTGTCCTCTTGGATCTTTGTACAGGATCCTTCGTCCTGTTAGGGTAGACTAATGTTAGTGTTTAGTGAAGCAGGTTTTTATAAAGGTGCAGTCAGGACTCTTTGTGGGCATGCAGATGTTAAAGTATATTAACATTCTTAACTCATTCAGTGCCATGCTTATTTATGGAATTTTGGCTCTGAGTGCCACAACCAAAATTCAAGTGCTTAGGAGCCGAGATACAGCCTTTTTTAGTAAGTAGTTAAACAAAGAGTGAATGGAGCAGCAAATCTTCAAATCATCATATCTTGGGTTCTGAACCTTTTTTTTTTTACGTCTTAGACGTCCTGTGGCACCCAGGGCTATTTAGACGTCCTGTGGCACTGAATGAGTAACTTTTTGGTTGTGAACATAATGTGCTCCTTAAAGGTAGGGTACCGGTAGTGATATTTTTTGGTTAAAACCAAAAGTTTTGTATTAAACGGTTAAAACACTATATTCTGATTGCTATAGAGAGTCGGAGTGTTTGTTCACAGGGGTCTCCTCGTCTCTCCAGCTCTTTAATAAACCGAAAATATATTTTCATGTAGGTGACAAAATTTCAGCCAATCGGGAGAGAGTACCCATTTATCAGCTTTATTTTTTATAGCGTCCCAGTTCCAATTTGTTTAGCTCATTTCTTTGTGTCACCACTTCCAATTTCACTTGTTTCATCTGTATCCTGACAGAGTTCTCTATCCTGATTGGATAAAATTGGTATCCTGACCTGAAAAGGCATGTTCCGTTTATTGAAGAGCTGGAGAGACATGGAGACTCCTGTTACTGAACAAACACTCTATAGCAATGAGTACTATCAGAATATAGATCTCGCTGTCTCTCAAATATAGACCTTTTTAAGACTTATTTTGACCAAAGAAAATCACTTACCCTACCTTTAACTCCTCACAACTGAAAATACAAGATATAAATATTTTCAATATCTACGGGCATCACTTACGGAGCATTACTTAGGGAGCAGCACCCAAAACAGTGTCATTGACTTTACTAGGTCACAACTCAATAGAGTGGATTTCACCTGTACGGTACACTGTCAAGTTTCTGTTATATTAGATACAAACCACATCAGCGGGACTAAGCTTGAGGAGACACTAAAAAGTATTAGTTTCATAAAATGGGTTTGTAGTGTTTTATTCATCAAATAAAGAATCTTTTGAGCTCTGGTGGCATTCAAATCTTTACAAAAAGGTACGACTAGCGTGGGAATCCACTTCCTAACTATGTACAGGGGAGTCCCAATTCACGGATAGGTCTCAGCCATCATGTATCGCAATACTTCTACCAGACTTCAAGTTCGTTTTTCTTTCTTTTTTTGCTTATGACTTACAATCCACTACATTTCAAAGACAAATATTATACTTTTGACACCACTACATTTAAAAAAAAAAGTATAACCCCAGGACCCAAACTTACAAAAAGACTATCTATACTGACTCAATTACAGGGGTTGACTACTTTGTCCACCACTGACTGTGGTATTCCATACTTTGCCACTGAGTGACATCATCAGATTCCATATTTTCACCGTACCTTCACAACAGCAATTAATTTGGCCTTTAACTTTCACACAAACCCTCTGTGTGAAACTTTGTATTTGTGTGCAATCGCTATCATATTATTTATAGATGGATGCACATAAGCGCCCATGTAGCAAGCATACAAATCTATCTTCTCTGCCCAATAAAGCTCTCATATTGCGGCAGGGGTTTGAAATCTGCACAAATCAGAAACCATGAGCGCAATCTACTGCAAATGGGATTTAATTTGCTCAAGCATTAAATTGGCTCCTGATACTGCGGTGCCAGGCTTTCCTTGATAAAACGGTTTATGCTCGTACAGTAATTAAGCCAAAATGGAATGTTGTTGATGAAGTAAATGTGCAAATATGTATATACATTTGAATCTCAGACTGGTGTCTAAGGGTCATCCAAACCCATGGATGGAATAATTAAATTCTATTTCATGCAGGATGTTGTAAGCCTCCCTTCCCCGAAACCTTGTCCTGTTCTCCCGCTGCATCTGTTCAACTTTTCTCCACCACTCTGTCAGAGTGCAGGCAAACACAATTAGCCCACATTTAAAGAGGGCAGCAGCTGGAGTAATTGAGATACAGCAGACATTTGTTGCCCTTTTTTACAGTTAAAAACAGAATATATTCCATAATTTCCGTTCACATTTATCTACACTTCTCTTTTTCTATGAGACTTTAAGATATTTCATGTCTATAAAGAGGTGTGTTATTTTGCAATTATGAGTTAAAACCATGGTTTAAATGCCTTTGTGTTTATTATATAATGAATTATAGAAATCATTTGATAATTAGTTTTATTTTATTATAATGTTTGGGTTTAGATTACATTTGATCATTTGAAGTTTTTGTTTTGAATATTTATTTATTTTCTAATTTACAGAGATCTGGTCTCTGGTGTTTTTGCCACTTTGTATTGACACTTGGGGTAAACAAGACACTGTTAAAACCTGCCCAACCGCGTGCCTTGCCATCCTTTGGAAATGTCTGGTTGTACTAAAGAGTACAAAGAGTTACACACTACCCTCACCCGAAACAGGGGTGTGACAACTCTGCCATGTCACTCAAAAAAGGATTTGATATAGGAAAGGTTGGTAACAACATTAAAGCAGGACATACTGTAGGTAGGCAGCAGAGCTGGAGACTTAACTGAGACCTATGGCTCTATTTTAGGCCGGTGTGAAGTGCATTGATGGGTAAAGTGATCTAGAACCATAAGAAATCTTAATATGCTATGGTAAACAGTGTCCGACATGTGTAGGGAGGTGGAACAGGCATTTAGATATAAAACATCACCATAATAGTGTGTTGTTTAAAAGTCAAATGTCAAATGTATTTAAGTCAACAAAATCAGAATTTTGAAACATTGCGATGTAGGCCTACTATGTACTGTACATAGTACTGTGCGCCCCAAAACTGGGCACTATTCTTTTTGCATATTTTTCAGTGGCTTTGTCAAAGTAATAGCGCAGCGGTAAATGACATTGTCATCAGCATAGAACATTTTGAAATTATTGATACTAGACATATGATCAGTGACATACGGAAGGTGTACTCCCGTGAAGGTGCCTCATTCACTAGACTGGTGAATTTCACTTCCAGCTGAAACAGTGCGACTTGAATATAAAGTTAAGACGTTAAAGCATTTCCAATTGCTTTCTATTATCTACAAGTACAATCTCTTGTGAAGTGTGATATATAACCATTATGCCATTATAAACTACTACAAGTCGCACTGTTTCAGCTGGAAGTGAGATTCCCCATTCTAGTGAATCAGCCTAGAGGGCGGGCCAAAGAGTACACCTTCCGTGCCGTATGTCACTGATCACATGACCCCAACAATCGATTCTCCAGTTCTAGGCAACATAGAAGGGGGGGGACACTTTCTTTCTTATTTCCACACAACTGCTCTAAGGTATATTATGACATGGTTCAATGTTGAAAATGAGTGGTGTTCCCCTTCAGTGCATTGCGCTCAGCACAACGGCATATTGGGAATGTACACAGCAATGTCATGAAAGGAAAGCCTCAGAAACAATTTATCCCACAATCAAACTGATGTGTAGAGTTTTCAACAACAAATCAACGGCACCTCAAACACACCGCCGGTTAACCACTTAAGCCCATATATACTTAGTTCATAGGTTCTATAGGGCTCCATACTTGGTACCCTCTTTTTTCCTTCTCCACCAAATTTATTCACCGAAAATAGCTTATAAGCTCACAACACATAGAAAGTGATGCACATAATGCAGGTAAAATAATGGGTCACTTGGTTGAACATCTATCAAACTTAAACTCTGCAATAGTTTATTGTTGCGCAGCCATCCACATCCCTCATGCTTTGTTGTTGTTTGTCTGATAGAGTAATTTGGTGTGCCTTTTTTTGCTTTGGGAACAAGGGTGTCGAGCTCCCTGATGTGCTTGGCCGAGCTCCAGACACACTTCGGCACAGCTCGCACATTCCTGTGGGTCTAATTCTTTTCTCAATCCTTTTCATGTCAAGGACCCCAAAAATGAAATGTGTTTGGCCACAGACCCCCATCTGAAAATATTTTTTTGCCAGGGACCCCCATACAAGCTCACAACGCCCCACGATGACGTGTCAAATATCCTGTATGTATATTCACCTTATTCCTGGCCACACCCACCGTGGGCGTGGCCAGGTAGGGGAGTAGAGGGGTATGGGGAGTATGGGGAGCCTTGTCTGCTGATAATAAGCGACTTTGGGCTTGTGGTTCCCCAGATTATTATAAAAAATATATATTTTAATAAAAATATTTTATGCCAAAGACCCCCATACAAGATTTGTGTTGTTAAAATGTTTCACATATATATAGATAACCCATATATAAATCTATGGCTCAACCCGCCCCGCGGGTCGTACCTATAATTCTGTAAAATCAAGGTTAGAAAATGATCTTCAAGTATACACCCCAAGTGTATTCAAACTGTTTTATTGTTATTATTCTTATTCTTATTAGGAATAAAGACAAAACAAGAGCATATGATTTTTCTTCTCTTTTTGCGTGTGATAGCATCTGACCTGCTCACCCGCAGCCCGCATAATTGCCTCTGAAATCCTGACTCGACCACCCGCGCCGCGGGTTGACCCGCGGGTTACGGGTCTAGAGCTTATACTGTAGATCTGCTATTTTCAAATAGCCGATGTAAAGTGGTAAAGCTTGTTTTCTTAGATCTGGCGGCTTATTCCTCTTGCAAAAGCTGGCAACACACTGATTACATATATTAGGCCTACACCTGCAGCCTATTGAATGAAGCAGCAGACACGGGCAGTGGCACCGCCCTGGATAAGGGCCAAGAATAAGGTGAATATAGAGTCAAAGTGGTTACACTGATTTTGGTGCTGTATTATCACATTTTGCTGGGGACCCCCTGGAAGTCCCCTATCAAGGACCTCTGGGTGTCCCCGGATCTCACTTTGAGAACCACTGTATAGCACGAGCCATAGGAAATAATAAGCTTCAGATTGCAGAGTATGTGAATGTCTCCCCACACAAGCTGTATGTATCTGTAAGTCGCAAATTTGCTGGGCAGGATGCATATAGTTGCTAACAGATTGAGAACCTTGATGAACAGCATGATAGCCTTGAACCTGGAGAGGCCAACTCTGCTGTATGCATGTGTTCTTGAGTGCCGCTGAGAAACTTGGTGTGTGTGTGTGTGTGTGAGAGAGAGAGAGAGAGAGAGAGAGAGAGAGAGAGAGAGAGAGAGAGAGAGAGAGAGAGAGAGAGCGCACATAACCTCACACTCACAGAGTAGCAGATGGCTACAAAACAGCAGAAGGGAAAACTGTGATTATTACAGGATTAGTCTCTGTGCCAGTATGGACGCCACAAGCCGCCAACCTGTGTCTGTGTGCGGGAGGGGAAAAAATACAAGACAGACTACAGTATAGAGAGAGAGAGAGAGAGAGAGAGAGAGAGAGAGAGAGAGAGAGAGAGAGAGAGAGAGAGAGAGAGAGAGAAGGAGGCCGGGATAAGTGACTTAAAAGACAACCTGAAGAGTGGTTGATACCTCCTATACTCTCCCATCCCTTTTGAACCGTCTCTCTCTGTGTCAAGTTCTCTTTCTCTGGCTTTCTCACACGTTCTCATTCATACATATGCATGTATGCTCATTTGGGTTTTCCCCCACCCTTTTACTTACAAGTGAGTTTTATTTTTAAATGCAAACCAAGCTTCATCACCTTTGATGTAACTTCTCAAGCACCATGTGCATTTCCATATGAGATGGTAAATGGCTAAAAGCCGGTAGTGGTATCTACTTGTTTATTAGAGGAAAGGGAGAGAAGTCTTCAAATTGGCCACCATTTGCATATAAATATGAAATCTCCTGGCTGTGGAACTTTTTTAGAATGATGGTGAGAGTTGCAAAATCATCATCTTTTAAAAAGCTTTATACCTTGTTTTCCATAGCACACTTTTGACACGTAAGCTCAAATAGGCTTGGATGAACAATCCAGATACGTAAATTATCTGGAAAAATATGAAAAAAAATCTAAAGGATTGCATTTTTTTAACAATCGTCAGCGGAATTTTTCTAAGAACATTCAAAAAAATATATTGTTTGAAAATATTCATAAATGATCTTCTGATGATTCAAACACTTTTCCGTCGCACCGCCGATCCGACTGATATGCCCATATATGGAGGTCTCTGTAGATATCTGTCAGTCCTTCCTTGTCCCTTTTATGCCCATATATGGAGATCTCTGTATCTTTCAGTCCTTGTCCTGATGTCATCAGTATATGCCCTTATGGGCATGCCCCTTTTGTGTCCCTAAAAAGCTGACTGATTTGTTCGCCTGATGCCATGACGACACATTGAGGTTAGACAACACATATGAGGGCGTAGCTGCATTGCATTGGGAACTCCTTATATGGTTATGGCTGAGTCATGGTGACATGAGCATGACGACGTAAATACATGAGCGTGACGTCAGAGGTCCACCCGCCCGCCCTCCCTTAATCCAATTTTAATATAGGGTTTTGTTGAATTCAGGCATTCTTGAAAAAAAATTGCCAAGTCACATAACATAAAAGTAGTTTGTACTGTAGCAATGTCAGTCCATGATCATAAAACCATATCAATCTTGACATTACCAGGGAACCTTTTAGCAACAGCTTGGTGGTCCATTATGGCTCCTGACTCTTGGTTTACAAGTGATTACCAAATGGAGTGCATAGGTACACGGCGATGCAATGCCTTGGGATTGAAAACCACACAGTATTATTGAAATATATACTGTAGGCCTACTGAACAACTAATATATAATAAGTTGAATTTGAATTTACGATATCAGCACTTAGTGCACTCATTTCCCAATTCAGAGGTAAATTCTACACCCTAAAATTTTAACCACTTTCAACCTGATATGTTAATATTATTATCATGATTTCTCAAAAATTGTGAAAATAGCTGATTTAATTGCATGTTGCATGTTCTTTTGAGCTTGGAGATCAGCTGTTTTTATTATTTTAGAACATTTGTGGGCTTAATTGGTAATTTTTTTCATTTGGCATTAGGAAAAAAAGGTGACTGGAGTTTAACATGTGTTAAAGAGGCTACTTTGCACAGATATGAATACAGGTGACTTACCCATTGGTGTGCCTTGAATAAAAAAGTTTGTAAACCAGGTTAAAGCCACACTTCTTTCCAGTGATCATCTTCACACAATGCTAGGCGGTTCTCAGGCAAGGGAACTGTCAAAGAAAATGAATGCAATCCAATTACGATATCTGCTTATATAACTGCATGGGATGTAATAATTCAATGCATGGCCCAATTTGCCTCAAGGGATAATATTATATTATTATCATTAGTGAAGACATATAGCGTATAACCAACTCATAAACTACCCTCACATGATTGTACAGTGTAGATTAACAGTGTAAAACAGTGTAAATTAACTCTCTCTAATTTTGCATGAACCATGCACTCACATGAACACACACCATGTACAATTACACACTCTCTCTCTCTCTCGCTCTCTCTCTCTCTCTCTTTCATGCACGCACGCACGCACGCACGCACGCACGCACGCACGCACGCACGCACGCACGCACGCACGCACGCACGCACGCACGCACGCACGCACGCGCGCGCGCGCGCACGCACGCACGCACACACGCACACACACACGCACACACACACACACACACACACACACACACACATATGAGTCATAACACTGATATACTGTAAGTGTCTAATGAGACACAGTAAGAGAGACTGATTATGAGAATCCAATGTTGTTTCTTCCATATCTCAGCCGGGTATGGAACTTCATTATGCCACAGTTGTCACGATCCGCTCCTCGGACCGTGGACTGACTTTATTATTTAGCCGTTGTCTGACCTTAATTGGTATTGGACCCTTTTGGACCCTCTTTGTGCTGTATTGTTCCCTGTTCTCCTTGTACTGTTGTTTTTGTAGTGATGCCTGCGTTAATTGTCCTTTGTTCTCACCTGTGCCTAGTTAGTCCCTGTCTATGTATATGCCCCTCTGTTTCCAGTCTGTGTTGGTTCATTAATGTTGTCACTGTGTTCTGTCTGTTTCCTGTTGTCCTTTTATTCCCGGTTTAAGTAATAAATCCCCCTGCATCTGATTCGTTCTGTCTCTGTTCACTGTCTGCGCTTGGGTCCTACAACTCCCTGCCTCGCACCGTGACAACAGTTGAGCAGATACGGTATTCCGTTATTATGCTGATAAGCACCATGAAGCTCTACTGGATGGAGCATATCCCACATCAACAGCACATTACAGTAACAAACGAGACATACCAAATAAAGCAAGGATTCTCTTTTTAAGAATGCACAATTAAGAGAAAATCCTTTGCTTTGTGCATTGTGCAATGAAAATACAAGACCGTGTCTAATGATGGTGTGACCTGCTGGACCTGCTGGACCTGATGGTGCATAATCTTGCAGCAGGTGTGCAAGAGGTACACACAAAAATAAATTGGACTCTGTGTGCAAGGGCCTTTAGTCATGATACCAACATTTCCAAGAATATCATAAAGCCAGAATTACAGGTATGTGGTATCAGTGCCAAAGTTTCATTTTTTACACTCCTATTAATAAATGCATATCAAGGGTACAATAATGTGCTATCCCCATAGCGCTCCATGGCTACGGACAGCTTGTGTAGTCGTCATCCATGACTTCCGTGAGTCGTATCCCAAATGGGCCATCCACATTAGGCCTGTTAGCCTGTGTAGTTCCCATCTACCAATTTGGCTATTAGACTTGACCGTCATCAACTGTGAAATTGTTTTCAAATGAAAAAAGAGTGACAAATGAGCCTTTAAGTCAACTAATTTGACAGGCCGTAAATCTGAGAAACTAATAAAAAAAATACTTCTGATTCTTTGGGTCATGCTAAGTCCAAGATGGTGTCCATTCCTGCGGTTTTCTCAAAGTTGTGGGGGGCTCCTGTTTTAAAATAATACACATTGTATTGTGCAGATACATACTGTGAGAGACCATGTGCTATCGATGTCCCAATGATTTGATTTCTTATTTGTCTCCTAGAGTGAGTTATGGATGGGTGGATAGGACTGTTGAATATAGGTAATGAAGGAGACAGGGTATAACACATGTGAAGAGGGCGGAGCGAGGGGCTTAGCGGGGGCTGTGCAGTGCATTGATTACCTCTATCTGTCATTAGGCATAGTATAGTCTATATACCTTGAAAAGAGAAGGACAGAGAGACATTTGTGGTCTGGTGAGTGCTAAGATGAAAATATATGGGGACTGTTTGAAATGTAATACTAGAAAACGATATGTGTGTATCAGAGTATGTGAGCGAGCGACTTTCTCCAATTTTCTCTGATTTTTGTTTTACTTACTGTAAGTAAAGTAAAGTAACTACCATATTATAAAAACTGATGACAATTCCGATCACTGAGAACAAGGACAGTTCCGAATGAAATGGAGCTCCTTGCAATCAATAGAAACAGAATTGTCAATGCATTCCAAAACCGATGGTGGTCTTCATGAAGTACAACAAAGGGGGCCCTGCTAATGCAGCTTGTGAAGAACTCTTTTGTGTAGGAAAAGACATTTTCTGACCAAAGAGAAATCATCTTTCTGATGAAAATTCTGAAAATGTTCTATTGTGTTGCATGAGCAAACGCTTCTGAGAAAGATCAGGGTCCAGGGTTTTTAGGTTTTTGTTGCCAATTTGCTTTCGGCTCAGTGAGAACAGAGAGCACAGCTTATTGTTCAAAAGAATAATTGAACAGAAAATATTGTTGCCTGCCTATTGACAGACAGTTTTATTGATCAGTGACAAATCTAATGTTTCAATATGAAAAAAAATAATAATAATTGCCATGTTGCTGTAGCTTAGCTTGCTACATTTCTCTGGTGACGATTCGTTCAAAATTACTAGTTATTTTGGGTGAACAAAATGAACTAAAAGCTTCCTGAAAAGATCCTTAAGGAGGATGTTTATTTTTAGGTTTGTTTTTCCTTGACCTCAAATATTAAGAATGTAATTTAATTGTATGTTATTTAGACACATGCCAGGTTAATTGTTTACCTAGTCTTTCTATCTTTTTCCTTTATTTATGCAGGGAAGCCCATTGAGAGCAAGCTCTCTTTTTCAAGGAGTATATAGGTCTATCCTATAGTAGCCTGAAAGAGCGAGCCCTATCGATGGTTTTGAAGGGCGGATCCAAACCCAGGCGGTTGGATTCCAGCGCCGCTTCCTATTGCTTCACCAATCTATGTCCCCGTTGTGGTAGTGTGAATGTAGCGTACCGTTCCCCGTAACGCATCACCGTACCGTACCCGAAACCACCTGGGGAGGTAGTCTCGGGTCCGATTGCTGCGCACTCGGGAGTGGAACGCTGCAATGTGAATCCATCCGTACCGACAGGAGGAAGTGGACTGCTAATCATATATCATTTATATTTCTACTTGAATGTTGACAAGAAATAATAATCCCGCAAGTGTTTGAGTAGCGCGAGCCGTGGAAAAACATAAACAAAAAACACATGTGTAGCGAACGTGTATATAAGGATAAATATCAAGGATTAGTCCGTGACGTCACAGCTAAAATACCAAGGATGCATCAGTGACGTC
This sequence comes from Gymnoscopelus braueri, assembly GCF_963280865.1. Classification (NCBI taxonomy): domain Eukaryota; kingdom Metazoa; phylum Chordata; class Actinopteri; order Myctophiformes; family Myctophidae; genus Gymnoscopelus; species Gymnoscopelus braueri. The sequence goes on along the minus strand of NC_137606.1, from coordinate 18,891,877 downwards.
ACGATCATATTGATAATAACAGAGACGCGAGAGACGACGTTACATTTTGAGGTTTCAAAGACCACTGCTTTGGTTGTGTATTGTTGTTCTGTTATCTTACTACTATATAATCGACAAAAGCTCCGAAAGTTCGTGCGGGATTCGCAAGCACAGGATCACTCCACATGCCTCCAAGACCCGCCACAAACTGTTGATCAGAGCTATGGCTATGTTTTAGGCATCTTACCCCAGCTCGATCTGTGATCAGACTCTCGGCTTAATTGATTCTCTGATTTGCCTATCAGACCCTCAAAATTGTGGAGTGTGTGCTCACAAGAGGCCACAGATATCAGCATTTACTCTTTACCATGCATGTGTGAGCCTGTTTACTGTTTACTGTACACAACATGTGTGCAGTGTGTGCAGTGCACAACATGTGTGCAGTGCACACATGTTGGCTGGCAGTATGTGCGAACAAAACAAACAGAAATGTGTCATGCAACATGTCTATGTGTCTTGTCGAAGAGCTTTTATGTAATGATGAGACGGTTTAATGCTTATGATTTCATCTTTATTGGGCCTGTAAAACGCAGTGTCACTGTGGCAAGCTGAGCAGATGTGCAGACTTAATTTGTTGGCCGGAAAAATGGACCTGCGAGCTCCACTGTGACAAGGGCTGTGTTTACTGTACATGCAGAATGGCCGCTTAATCAGAATAAAAAAGCATTCTGGTTGAGAGGGGTGGTAGGCCAAAACCTTTTGATATTCAGGAAAATATCAGCATGTAAACTTATTCCGATTTTTCCCCTCTGGTTGGTTGGTCTCAGAACCCCTTGTGCATGTCAAAAAAGAATGTTCCGGTGAAATGCTTTGAGACATGACAATCTGAATTACTTTTATTTAGCGTCCATGTAAACAGTTAAAGGGATACTTCACTCTCGGGCCGGGGACACATTTAAAAAAAATATTAAAAATAAATGAAAAAAGTTATGGAAAATTCATGGCCCCCTCACGCATTAGTAGGACACTCTAATGCGTGAGGGGGCCATGAATTTTCCATAACTTTTTTCATTTATTTTTAATATTTTTTTTAAATGTGTCCCCGGCCCTAAAGTGAAGTATCCCTTTAAGTTGGAATCTCTGCGGAATTATTTCATTCTGAATGAAGAAATAATGTCCATGTGAACACAGTCAATATCACTGTCTGGGCTGTTCAAGGCCTGAACTAAAAAGACACTATTTACACGCACATCGGCAATGGGCGCCAATGAAACTAATATGAAGAGATACACCATTTTCCAGGTAAAAGATTTACTTTATTTGTGACGTTTCGTTTCGATCTCACAGGATCTTCATCAGGTCAGTATGGTAACTGACCTGATGAAAATCCTGTGAGATCGAAACGTCGCAAATAAAATTAATCCTTTACCTGGAAAAATTGTGTGCAGGCTCTATCTCTCTTCAAGGCCTGAACTAAACCACTGACCAGTGGTGGTGAAAGTGTGGTCCGGGGACCCCTAGGGGTCCTTGAAGGGGTTTGAAGGGGTCCCCAGCAAAATTATTTAATATAGCATCAAGATCAGGTTAACCATTTTAACCCTATACATCTGCTATTTGAAAATAGTGTGTCTACAGTATGTGAGCTTGTGTTCATCCACCTAGTGTGTATGAGTCTGTAAAAGTGTTGGTAAGTCAGTGGGTGTGTTGACAATAAATAGTGCCACAATTATCAAGCTATTGTATTAGGTCCTTATGCAATTACACAATGTCTACATGGTTAATCAAATGAACTATGGAAATGGGAAGGAATACATCCATGTACAAAACTCTGTTTCTGTGTTCCTGGGGGGCAAATTGATATGCAGCTAGCAGTCAAGATATAACATTACAACAGTTTGATATTACAATTGCAATGACATTCACAAGAGCAAATGCATTTTAAAATGTAAGAATACAGCATTAGTCACGGATGAATGTAAAAAAAAAGAACACTGCGTGCACACTTACATAAATATGTATGTGCACACAAGCATACAGTATGTAAACAAATAGATGCATACAAACATGTACTGTATGTTAAGTGTGTGTTCTTTGTGACTGAGTCATCTATTATTTTCTTATTGTTCTCTCATCTGTTGAATAATTGTCCTGTAATATAGAGGAGTGTGTGGATGTTCTGCTCTGACTCTTCTACAGAGCCAGCTTTAATCTCCCAGCATGCTTTAGTGCCCCAGCGGGGGTCCTCCACTCTTCCAAGAGAGGCGCATGTTGCCCGGCGATCCAAGGAGTGTGAGGGTGCTTGTGGGTGTGCGTGGGTGTGTGTGGTAGGTTTTGAGTGCCAGAATCAAATTAAACCACCCAGACAGGGCTAATGAAGAGTTCAGAGGGACCTGTAATACTGTGGGGGCAATAAAACGTACGCACGCACACACACACACACACACACACACACACACAAACACACACGCGCGCACACACACACACACACACACACACACACACACACAAAGAGGAGCACTCCTGGAGCCCTTACAGTCCCATAGCTGGGGAGCAGATTGGACAGCGTTAGCCTAATGAATTCTATGCAAGGATGTTTCTTAACTGAATTAGCCAGGCAGCATGACCACTATGCACAGACACAGGCACCAAGCTCCCATCTGGCTAGGCCTTACATGAAAGCCTAAGCAAATCCACTGGCTCCAGCTGTGTGTGCGCGCGTGCGTGTGTGTGTGTGTGTGTGTGTGTGTGTGTGTGTGTGTGTGTGTGTGTGTGTGTGTGTGTGTGTGTGTGTGTGTGTGTGTGTGTGTGTGTGTGTGTGTGTGTGTGTGTGTGTGTGTGTGTGTGTGTGTGCGCGCGTGCGTGCGTGCGTGCGTGCGTGCATGTGTTAGGGCTGCATGATATGGACAAAATGTAATATCTCAATATTTATGCCAAATATTGATTTGATCTGCTGTTTTGGATCTGGCACGAGGAACAGTAAAGCTTTTCATATGAAAGACGCACGGGGGGGAGGGGGACGCAGGGGGGGGGGGGGGGGGGCGGGGTGGGTTGTGTTAACTCCGGGAACAGCCGGTCCAGAGGACTGCATGGTGAGCTTGCCATTAGAGATGCTGGTCAGGGGTCAGGCGCAGCATGCTCGACATGCCCAACTTGGTCGTGGTATGCCCGACCTGGTCGTGGCGTGCCCGACCTGGCCGTGGCGTGCCCGACCTGGCCGTGACGCACAACGCAGCGTCGCGGGGCACTCCAGCCGCGACTAAGGAGACGACTAATGACTATCACAACCTAGACGACTTCAGACCCAACCTGAGTCGAGTCGGTGGCGGATTTCGCTGTCCCTCAAAACAATATGAAAATAGTGCAGGAGAAGTCATATAGTGTGTGTGTGTATATATATATATATATATGTATATATATATACACACACACCCACACACACACACACACACACACACACACACACACACACACACACACCACACACACACACACACACACACGCACACACACACACACACAATTTCTATTCCAGAGTAAAAATGAATATGCCTATATCTGAATGTATAGTAGTTTAGTGTGAAGTGATGTAAGTTATAGTGCAGTTCAAATTACTTTGTTCACATTAAATTTGGTGATAATCACAAATAATATCAATATTGTGGATTAGCATGGTGAGGTACCATAGTAGCACACATACAGTATAACACCCTTTCCGGCAAATGATAGGCTACTGCACATACATACTGTAAGTAGCTGACTTGAGACACAGCATTGGTCTTAATCAGTGGGTCGTACTGCGCAGCTCCCAGGTGTGAAGTGTACTGTATGAACCATATGAACTGTGTGGCAGGACAGGGCTGATAAGATTATACATTCTCAGCAAACCTTCTCACTCTTTCATCTCTCGCTCCTCCAACCCTTCTCAGCCCAAGCTATCAACATTAAAGCTGTGTGTGTGGGTGTGTGTGTGTGTGTGTGTGTGTGCTGTGTGTGTGTGTGTGTGTGTGTGTGTGTGTGTGTGTGTGTGTGTGTGTGTGTGTGTGTGTGTGTGTGTGTGTGTGTGTGTGTGTGTGTGTGATCGCCTATGTACTTGCGTGCATGTGTGTGTACAGTATGTGTGTCTTATGGCCTGTGTGTGTGTGTGCGCGTGCCTGTGTGTGTGTGTTGTGGTGTATTAAATGCTCTCAGTATCCATCAGTAGCAGCCTCTCCTCTCCTCTCAGTAAAAATATTCATTCAGCTATGCACCTACTAGATATATGAGATGCATTGGCCTCGGCCACCTGTCTTCATTAGTGTTATCACGCTTGGCTTTCGCCAGTCAACCCTCTCTTTCTCCTCTCCTCTCCTTCCCTCCCTCGTCTCTCTCCTCTCCCACCCCCGGCGCAGACATGGGGGCTCAGTAACAAATTGCCGTAATAAAAGAGATTATAAAAGAGGGCTCCACATATTAGAATATATATGCACCGGGGCTATATCTTTGAGAAAATAATGTGTTATTCCCTCTCCCTCTCTCCCTTATATTTGGCATTTTCGCTCGCTCCGTTGTTTCTACCTTACTGTCTTTCCACTGGCACCTTTTTCTCTAACCCCCAACCCCTCTCTTTCTCTATTTCTTGTCTGAAGTTGCTGTTTTTGTGGGTCTGAATGTTGATGACATTCGGATATGAGTGAGAGAGAGCCAAGAGCATGAAGGGATGGAGAGACAGAGAAAATGGAGGGACGGAAGGAGGGTGGTTGGTGAGAGAGGGGCAGAGATTTGCAAACAAATGTAATAACTAGCCTGCAGAATGGAATCAGTTTGCTATGGCTTTGGAAATTGCTCACCTCACTGAGTGAGAGGAGGGGGATATTGAAGCGAGTGAGAGTGAACAGAGGGGTTGGGGGTGTCTTGGGGGGTAATAAATGTTGTATTAAAGGGGTGGAGAAAAATTGAAATGTGTCACATCAATTTCAGCCCAGGCAGTTATCTGCCTGTTTTGGTAGACAGACGATGTGCGCGTGCGAGCGTGCGTGTGTGTGTGTGTCAGAGAGAGAGAGGAGAGAGAGAGAGAGAGAGAGAGAGTGAGAGAGAGAGAGAGAGAGAGAGAGAGAGAGAGAGAGAGAGAGAGAGATGGAGAGAGAGAGAGAGAGAGAGAGAGAGAGAGAGAGAGATGGGTGCATCGGTTGGAAAGCAAGACACAGATGGAAAGAGAGACTGATTCAGATACAATAATTTTAGAGGGAGGCTCTCTCTGCCATGATGCAGCTTACATTTAAAAAAAACTCTTATGGAACCATGAGGCTGAGATGATAGCATTCAACTTTGTGTAGAACAAGCACTGTAAAGAACAAAATAGAAAAGGAAGTGGAGGGGGGGGGGGACTCTTCAGTTAAAATCACGTAGAGTGTGCTTAATTAAGCCTCATTAGGAGTGTTTAATTCTTCATTCATAATGATAAGACATTGAAATGACAGTGACTATAACAATATCAAGTATTTGACTCTAAATTGCTGTTCCTAGAGCAAGGTAGGCAGGCACTTTGTAGTATGAAGAATGCTGGAAGGTTGGATAAGTGGTTTGTTAAAGGAGCTTTTCACCCCTGGAAGAAACTGCAATCACTCAATGGTAATAGTATTTGTAGTAGATAACAGTAGCACAATTTAAAATTTGCACCCTTATGGCCAGAAAAATAATGAAATCTGTGTTTTGACTAGGGTTTGACTGGACTGCTGCATTACTACAATGACCAATAATGCTTTGGTGCACTGCCCCCTCCTGTGGGGAGGGGAGTTTGCATGTGGGTGTGATCTCCAACAACAACATACAAACAGCATGCCAGTGTTGCCATGTCCTGCTTATTATAAGCGGCTTCTTTCTAAAATGTAGTTGATATTTGGGCTTGTTTCCAAATGTTTTGATTGTTGTTTTAAACCAGTGGTTCTCAAACATGTTAATGTATTTTTCCACAGACCCCCATCTGAAATTATAATTTTGTGCCAGGGAGCCCCCAATCTGGGAACCCAGAGCCAATTGAGAAGGAAAAACAGCGCCCTCTGATGTTTGTACTATCTCACTTGGCTCTGGGACAATGACGACGGAGCACCCGTGCGCAAGGAAACCGGGGTTTTGGTCTGCCCTTCAGCGTTTCACTTCTGGTGGTAGCGACTATGTTTTCATTCCCACTAACAATATTTCTACACGGAACACTAACACCACTTCTCCCAGAAAACATGGATCGTTTTGGTTATAAGCCCACTTGTTTCTATGATGAAAGAGCAATTTAAAATGTGAATTTCTTTTCGTGGTTTTGTCTGCTCCGCGGACGCTATTGTTTTAAATTAGTTTTGGTTGGTTTCGAGTGGGGAAGGATCGGCGGACACGGTAAATCCCGCCCACTACATTTGATTGGGTAAAGCGCGGCCTGCTTCCTGATCTGAAGGCACGCCCATTGTAGCCCAGTGTGTACACGTTATGACGAACCTTCACGACAGATTCCAACGCAGAGCAGAATCTGTTCTTGAGAGATTAGGGAGCCCCTAACAAATATGTGTCCAAAATATTCCACATTTTGCACTTTTTCCCCCCTCAAGATTTTTTTGTAAATAGCAGATCTACAAGCTCACAAGTCAGGTCGCGAAGCGTTGTGAGCTTGTAGATCGGCAATTTTCAAATATATAATATCCCATGTCTAGGTTAAAGTGCTCTTGGCTTAGTTATCTTCTTTTGTTTGGGCTTGATTTTCATAGACCTGGTTGCTTATTTCTCTCACAATATCTGGAAACACTGGAAGTTAGAAGAGCTGAAGAAAGTGTACCTCGCACACGTTAATCTAGTTACATATATGTCCCAAGGATTCGTTAAGTGATGTCACATCACTGACAAATCCTTGGTATCTTTATGAAGTTCTACTTCGTGGTCGCATAGTAGTGACATCACTGTCGAATCCTTGGTATTGTGATCCTAGCCTTTCGCGACGGTGTTTGTTTACCAGCGCCGCCACTCCACGCTGTATTTTGTTTTTTTTTTTTCACGCTTGCTGGCTTATGAAACACTAAACAGGATTATTATTTCATGTCAACATTCAAGTACAACTATCAGAAGATAACTCAGGTAAAAAAATGCCTCACTCTGCAAGGGGTGGTTGCCCGCTGGCCGCAGCTAATGGGAGTGGTCGAGTGGGGAATGAAGGTTGAACAAAGTGTTACGGACACCCCTTGGGGCTCTCTTTGGAGCTGGTCTGACTGAGACACGTCGAGACAACATGTAGTGCGGAAAGGAAATGAGACCAATATCTCGTGACGTAAATAACGTCACAAAATCTTCAAAGATTACTAGATATCTAAAAACACAGATTATACACAAAAAAAAAAAACAGGATCTTGTTTCTTGAGTCCTAAACTTCATTAAAAGAAGATCTAGTTGCAAAATCGGCGAAATGTCCCTTTTTTTAAGAGTGTTGCAGTGATTAGTATTGATAGCAGACAATTGTTCAAGTCGCTCCGGTCCGAGTCCAAGTCGAGTCCCAAGTCATTTGGTCCCAAGTCCAAGTCGAGTCCCAAGTCGTTTGGTCCCAAGTCCAAGTCGAGTCCCAAGTCATTTGGTCCCAAGTCCAAGTCGAGTCCCAAGTCAATCCAACCCTCCGGTCCGAGTCCAAGTCGAGTCCCAAGTCATTTGGTCCCAAGTCCAAGTCGAGTCCCAAGTCTTTCTGTTGTGGGCAAGTCAATAATGCATTTAACTTGAAGGTTAAGGATGATTGTATTTTAATATATTATAAGAATAGTATAACTATCTGTGAAATATAACCCATTTATTTCACAAAATAATGTGTTGGCAAATGACCAATATTTAGTTATATAGGTCTCAATATGTCACATTCAGCCCTGGACTTCACTGACTGAAGTAGGGCTCACATTAATCACATTAGATTCACAGAATGAATTTTACCCACAAGTTATTTTAATTCAAATGAAATGTGAATGAACTTGCTCTAATATTGACTTTAGTTGATGTTTCAGTCTTTAAAATATAGTATTTCTTAATTATTAAATAATTACAGCTTGTAGATTGGCTATTTTCACGATTTCAAATTGTTTTTAAATAATAATGAAAAAGGAACATACAAGATTTCCACCCGACAGCCATAATAAATAGCCAATATATGGTTCTGTATCAGTATATGAGTCCGTTTTTGCAGATTTCATTCTAATTGGCTACTATGCCTGCATATGAATTTCATGAGCCTGGGTAGGTCACCCTGGCTTGGCGGAGATATGCCCTATAGCGCACACTCTGCACAGCAGCAGCAGGTGAAAGCAATTCACTTAAACGAGGGTTGTGTTGCGCACCAAAAAACGGACTAAGACTTTATTGCTGTTACCATGGATAAAGTAAATTCGACAGTGGTGAGTGACTTTCATGTTTACAAGTACGTATATCTCGCTGGCTGGTGCTACTGTTGTTGTTGGGGTGGCTGGGGTCATAAACAAAACACGAACTAGTTGCATCGCCAGGCGTTGTGAGCTTGTAGATCTGCTATTTTCGCTTGACTCGCTTCTTTTGGGCTGGTTTTCCTAGACCTGGTTGCTTGTTTTTCCTCACAACACTGGCACTGATGATAACTAGACGGCAGCCGTCATAGAATCAAAATGACCCCGCTGGGAGCGGTGGTGGCGTTTGTGGTAGAGTGAGCATGGATTTGTATGAAGAGAGATTGCGCATTTGCGGTAGAGTGAGCATGGGTTTATATAAAGAGAGAGAGCACATTTGCGGTAGAGTGAGCATGGGGTTGTATTAAGAGAGATAGCGCATTTGCGGTAGAGTGAGCATGTGTTTATATAAAGAGAGAGAGCACATTTGCGGTAGAGTGAGCATGGGGTTGTATGAAGAGAGAGAGGCATTTGCGGTAGAGTGAGCGCATTTCACACACAGATCATTCATAGGGGAAAAAACAAAACGAGTCATTAGAGTCATCTTGTCTCGAGTCGAGTCGAGTCGGGAGTCATTGGCTAGCAAGTCCGAGTCGAGTCTCAAGTCTCGTTGGTTTTTTACCTTCCAAGTCCGAGTCGAGTCGCAAGTCTTTACCTTCAAAGTCCGAGTCGAGTCGCAAGTCGTCAAATATGCGACTCGAGTCAGACTCGAGTCGAGTCACTATGACTCGAGTCCAATTGTCTGATTGATAGTAATGTTTATAAAGTTGTGTTAACAGCGTTGGTATTAGTATTAAGAGTGTTGGTGTTAAGTATTGTTATTGTTAACAGTATTGGTAGATTGCTGGTGTTAAGAGTTTTTTCATTTATTTTTAATATTTTTTTTAGAAAATTAAAAAAATTAAATACATTAAAAAAATAAAATAAATGAAAAAAAGTAATCGAAAAAACACGGCCCCCTCGCGTATTAGGAGGGCAGGGTGAGTCACCAGAACCAAGGACGGGTGTTTTTGATGAATCTAACGGGTTAAGAATGGAGTTTGAAGTTATAATGGGTTTGTATAGGAAGGGGGCGTGTCTGATAAAATGAATATCAAATATCTAAATACTAAATCAAGCAACTTAAAAACGGTCTGGGGGGCTCACAAAAGCCTGAGTAGACGATAAAATGAAAAGTGAAATATCCCTTTAAGTAATGGTAGTTTTAACAGTGTTGGTAGTTTTGTGTATTGCAACATTGCTACATTGTATAAATCAGCAGAATCATGCCATGTATTTTGACGCATTAATAAAATTTTATACATAAGTATGTACATGAAATAGTGTAAAAGTGGTTATAGAGTATATGAAAATGTGTTTGTTTTTATTTTAAACATTTAATCTGGCTTGTCTTTTGCAAATGACAGATTTTTCAATAAGACTATTACAATTGTTTTGTTAATATCTTTTTTGATTTAAAGTTTAATACCTCAAAAAGTACAAATTAAGATATCAAAGATATCAATTATCTTACACTTCATAACGTGTCCTTTATTTATCTCTTCGCCTCCTCACAGCACAGCAGTAGTGCAATGGTCTCCAAACTTAGCACGAATATAAGTGTATGGGACATTTAATAGGCCAGCTTTCATGCATTTAAAGGTTCTATGACATTCATTTTCACTTTTTTTATTGTTTTTTAGGGGTTTTATGACCTCAATTACACCCAAAAAATCTGAACTTTGAACATTCAGTGGATTTTCTGTGGTCTGGGGTTTTCTTAATAATTAGGCTCAAAAGTAATCTGAACTTGGCCCTTCAGCTAGGTCACAGCCGATTAATCCCGCCCACTCTCCTCCTCGCCCCTCGCCCCTCGCCTCCCCTATCCTTTCCTTTGGGGGGGTGGGGGGGCGGAGCAGAGGCGATGATTGACAGGCAAAATCCCTCACCAGCGACACCCGCAGGCAAAGATTTCTTTTAGGGCTTTAGAAATGTGAGAGAAAAACACCTGCCATGGATCAATGGAGTGGAATTTTTTGTTAAAACTTTCTATACACGTTTGAAGGACCATGACAAAGACTTTTAATGTGTGGTAAAACTGAACGTCATGAAACCTTTAAGAGCTGTAAAATTTGGATTCACCCCTGCACGCCCACATGAGTCACGGACAGAGAAGCACGTTGGTGTTTTTTAAAACAGACATTGGACATCACTTTCAACCACTCTGCCATAGCCTAATGCATTTTCACGTTTTGAGACGGGAGCGCTAGAGAAACAGTAAAATGTTCAACATCTTCTGCGTGCTTGCGTGCGTGCGTTAACAGATCATAACTAATGCCAGTAAAACTCTGTTGTTACGTGTGTCAGTAGTGTGTCTGTGGAAGAGTGTCAGAGTGTGACAGTAGAGTGTGTGTCAGAGTGGTTCTGTGAGTGCCTATCTGCTGAGTGCTGGATGCCAATCATCAGCCCTTCCAGTGATTGGTTGGGGTTAGGAGCACCAAACACCTGAGGACTTTGGCAGTACTTGTTGTAGTGCTGTCCCCTGCTCGCCTGCTATGCTATTGTTTGTTCTGTTATGATTTTGCTAACCCTAGTTATGTTCAGTTAAAACTTCATTAGGCTTGTTGGCACACAGTTAATGGTGTATGGGCGCCAGCTTGTACCAGTAAACTTTGGACAGATTAGTTAGGTTAGAGTAGAACTCATCCTGTAATGTTTATTTTTTTATGTTGGTTAGGTTAGACAGTTTCTAAAATTAAGATTAGTTTCAGATTAATTTTGATTATTTATTGAGTTATTTATATCATGTCATCTGTTAAGTGTTTCAAATCATGTTGAAGACTCTGTAAAATCATGTCTAAAAATAATTCATTGTCAAATCATGCAAATCTAACCCGAAAAGAAAAAAAGAAATCCAGACTTCACTTTCCAACCCGTACAGTGGTTACCTGCTGACCTATACGCCCCAGTCTCTGAAAGGTACCTACCAGGACTCACCTAACCCTAGGTTGTGAAAGGTTGGGGGTGTGGCTATGGCTTGGAGGTGTGTCTTGCGCTGTAATACAGTAGGTGGACAGTAGGTGGCATAAGAGAGCTAAAATGTTTGCAGAGGAAAGAAATTACTCTAGATTACATTACATTAAGGTATATGTCTATTTATGAATTGATTAATTTAAGTAAATACATTGATACATTAATGTAATTCACAATCCTTAAATCTTATAATTTAAATGCCTGCTCATCTGCCATCTCTGTCCCAAAAATAATAATAATAATAATAATAATAATAAGGGTAATAATAATAATAATAATAATAATAATAATACAAAATCTAGATTATTTAATTGTTCAATTATTTTATTTTTTTAAGTAACTAAAAAGTAATATGTAATATTAATCTATTGCAGAATGTCCCGTTTTTTACCACAATATAAAAATACTCTGTTACAAGTAAAAGGCCTGTGTTAAAAATATTACTGAGTAAAACTAGGCTACAAAGCCAATACAAAGTATTGGCATCAAACTATGTGCTTAGTTCGTTTTCAAATAATTGTAGTGGAGTAAAATAACTTACTTTACACCACATCTAGTTAGTATTATTAAAGATAGATTGTAACATCTACAAAGTACATCTCGTGCGCGCTGACAGACAGACAGACAAACAGACAGACAGACAAACGTTGTATATATACTAGGCCTATTGTTATTGTTAAATTTACTTAGTTACTTTACACGGTGAAACCCCAAGCGTCCCTAACTTCTTTAATCAGAAGCTTAGCTTGAAGGTGCAATGAAAAAATGTTTTTGAGGGTGCAGTTAAAACTAAGAATAAAATAAGTGGTCAAATAAAATGTGCATTTGGCAATGCCATTGAATTGTTGATTGTTTACTTATTATATTTATATCCATAATAATTAATTAATTTATCCCTGTTCAGTAGCATTCGATTTGACACGGTGAAACACTATACCACTTTACACACACAATCACATCTACTACGCACAAAAGATGCAAATGATCCCTACCCCCAAACTGTAACAATGACACATGACACTCCACGGTCTAAGCCAGGTGTGAATAGACTACTGTAACCTGAGAGAAAAGGAAGCTCTCATGTAGGCTAGAAACTAGTTTCCCTGCCCCCAAAAGCGGATCGGCTATTTTCCCATTTCATAAGTTTTCACAAGGTTAAAAAAAATAGCAGATCTGGGTTAGGGAGTGCTTGTGTTTACAGTACGTTGTAAGACCGCATGGCTCATTTGCGTTACTCGGAGAGAGAGAGAGAGAGAGAGAGAGAGGAGCGTGTGATCAACAAACACAACATATCTTCAAGCTGCAATGCTCATGGGAGAGACACATTGTTAGCTTGTAGATCTTGTTATGACCTGATGAGATCCTCCACCCCACCCCCCTTCCCCACCTCGCCCTCCTGCAGACCCCCCAGACACACTAACAACACGAGAGTGGCTCGTTTCCGAGGTTCCCGAAAGCAGATCTTCTGTTTTGATATGGGGGGGGGGATTCGACCAACCCCATGGCGACGCATTGTGAGCTTGTAGATCGGCTATTTTCAAATGAATGAGAAAATAAATATATATATTCAAAATGTACTTGAGTAATGGGACATTCTGAGAGAGAGAGAGAGAGAGAGAGAGAGAGAGAGAGAGAGAGAGAGAGAGAGAGAGAGAGAGAGAGAGAGAGAGAGAGAGAGAGAGAGAGAGAGAGAGAGAGAGAGAGAGAGAGAGAGAGAGAGAGAGAGAGATCACTACCAGGGGGGGTCCTTGGGAGTGTTCCAGGGGGTCCCCAGCAGCTTAACTTGGCAGCAGCATCCTGTAGCCTACTACTGGCTACTGTACATAAGTAAAGATTTTAGGTATTTTTTTTAGTATTTCCAATTTCCAATAGCTGTGCTTCGCTGTGCTTTTCAAATGTATAAAATATATAAAACATCTTTTGAAAGTAGCAGATCTACAAGCTCACAATGCCTCCCCAAATGTAGCCTACTTTCTGTGCTGGACCCCCGGCAGTAACTCTGAGGACCCTCTAGGGGTCTCGGACCTCCTGTCGAAGACCCCTGATTTAAGTCTCTCTCTCTCTCTCTCTCTCTCTCTCTCTCTCTCTCTCTCTCTCTCTCTCTCTCATGCAGAAATATATAAATAAATATTGATTATTATTATTATACGTTTGTACTTTGTGCTTTTTGCGGGGCTTTGGAATAGCGGCGCTGGCGTTGCATATAAGACAAACACACTTGGAATGGGGGGAAAAAAGTCTTCCTCCCATTCTGTATGGAAGTGGTAGGTTTTCGGGTTATTTTTTGTCATGCACATTTTTTATAACTTTGTAATACTACTGACGTTTGTGCGCAATGCAACACTTGAAAACAAAGCATTGTATTGGGGGGTTTGCCTGCTAAAGCCGTGAATGGAGCTGACCGGCCCTTCTTGATGTTAAAGTAAAAAATCTCCCTTTTAAGAACATTTTATCAACGACACCCAATCAGTCTGGGCTACACAAATCCCCAGTCTTATCTATAGGCAATACTACAGTAGCCTGTGCTGAAAATAGCCCATCTGCAAACATTATTGGGGGAAGGGAAGGGCTTTCTTTGAGGGTGGGGGGGGTTCTATCAATGTATTTGTTCAGATGCAAATTCAGCCCGGCCGATTTTGAGATTTTAAGTAGGCCTACATTTTCATGTGCATGCAACAGCATGGTTTATACAGGTAGCCTACATGGGTTAGAGGGATGGGCAGAAACCGTGTATTTCCACATTCAACTGTTTATAGGTTTTTCTTTCAATGATCCAGGCGGTCTGAGGTGTGAATATAGGTCCGCCTGCTTGTGGTGGCTTGTGTGTCACAGGTGCGATGCGCAGTGTTTGACAACATTAGTTGCTTGTTACATTGTAGATTTTGATTATTATTACAAAACATACATTAACCACTTCAGCCTTATAGCTATTTAAAAATAGCAGAACTAAGCTCACAAGCTTGTAGATCTGCTATTTTCATGTGAAACGGGACATTCTGCATAACGAGTACTTTTACTTTTTAATTTAAGTACGTTTTGATACCAATACTTTTGAGAGAAAGAGAGAGAGAGATAATAGCAATCTACAAGCTCAAACGTGTGAGCTTGTAGATTGGATATTTTCAAATAGCTGATATCTCTCTCTCTCTCTCTCTCTCTCTCTCTCTCTCTCTCTCTCTCTCTCTCGTGCCGTGCGCTCAGCTAGGTTTCAATTGTGTATATACTTCGTTTGGCGGGCGGTATTGCGCACCAAAAATAGGTCGCACGACTGACACAAAGAGATCCATAATCCATAAGTGCGTAGCGCCTCCCCAAACAAGACTTCATTCAGATTTCTCCGTAATTCACACAAGTATGTTTATAAATACCAAGTTGTGACAGTTAAGTTATATCTTCACCAGGCACCAGCAGATCAAAGAATACAATACAATACGATTTTGGCTGAATTAACTCGCGGTGTAAAGTAACTAAGTACATTTACTCAAGTACTGTCGTCCTACTTAAGTACAATTTTGAGGTAATTTTACTTTACTGGAGTATTTCCAATTTTCAATACTTTTACTTCTACTCCACTACATCTCAGAGGCAAATATTGTACTATGCCGTGCTTGTAGATCGGCTATTTTTATATTTTTACTTATGTACAGTACTTCAGTAAATGTAATTTGTTACTCTACACCACTGTAAAATGTTTGAAAATACACTGTTTAAATCACTAATTACGGTTCGAGTTACGATCATGCTCCTTGCGTGGGATTCGAACGCGGGCCGTAAAATTACTGGACATCAGTGTTAACCTCTAAGCTAACTGGGCTGTCTCATGTACAGAGGAAACAATTAGAATATATACTACACAGCATGTGTGATGCGAGAAAAAATAATAATATATAAGACTGTTTCATTGAATACTTTATTTACATTTGGGGTGGCAATGTGAGCTTGTAGATCTGCTACTTTCAAAATATGTTTTATATATTTTACACACACACACACACACACACACACACACAGACGGATGCAATGCGCAGTGTTTGAAAACTAGTTAGGCTACTAGTTACTTTGCAGATTTTGATTATTATTACAAAACATACATTAACCACTTCAGCCTTAGCAGAACTAAGCTACATGTTGTAAGCTTGTAGATCTGCTATTTTCAATTTTAACATAACATGTGAAACTGGACTTTCTTTATAATGAGTACTTTAACTTTTTTTAATTTTGATACCAAGCGCCACCTGGTGGCTGAACGGCCACACTAAACGTTCTAATCCTTGCAATGGGAGGCGCTAAGATTCTGTGGGCGTCAACTTTTAAAGGTATGTTTAGGTACCTCTGAGGTCCAATAGGCGGCAATAGGCGGCCGTTTGAAGATCGCGCATGAACGAACAGGTAACCACTGTATGTGACAATCCTTTATTCCCCTAGACTATAGGATTGTAACATCTGTCAACAATAACAAGTTGCCGGCTGCACGGCTGCACAGTGCTCACCAAAGGTCATTCAGGTAGGCTACTCGTCACAGCTTTTCAATCAACTGGTAATGATTTATGGGACTGGCGATGGTGATTAGCGGTAGCACTGCAGTAGCACTAGCATGTAACCCCGTCCCCACAGTGAACTAATGGACGGCGCCTATGTTTCGCATCGCACGGGTTGCATTGTTTTCTTAAAATGTTTCATTATCTGTATCTCGCGAGGAAGTCTGCCAAGCAGGTTTCAGCGTGTTAGTTTCCGCTAAGATGGCTCGACTGGGGGAGAGACGAGCATAAATGACAGGCGGGCATAAAACATGCTGTGTCCACCGGACTTGAACCGTGAGCTGTCCATGGCACTGAGTAGTACGGTGGACATGTGAGCTCTGTCCATGGTCTGAGCCACATGAACCATATGCTGTCCATGGTGTTGAGTAGTATACAGTGGACAGGTGAGCTCTGTCCATGGTTCTAAACCACATGAACTGTGAGCTGTCCATGGTACAATGGGTTATGAGCTTGTATATCGGCTATTTTGGGGCTAATGTCCCACCCAGAATGTGGATGCTGGGGTTCAAGAAACACACGCTGAAAGTGACTACATTTCAGTGATTACATTACATTACATTACATTACAGTCATTTAGCAGACGCTTTTATCCAAAGCGACTTACAATAAGTGTATTCAACATAGGTAGGGAACGAAAACTACTAATCACCAGAAGTCTTTAGTGCATTTTCTGCAAAAACAAGCAACCAAGAGTATACCTAGCGCTAAGGTAAAAGTGCAATATATCAGCTACCTATTTCCTTAAACAGATGAGACAAAATAGCTAAATCAAATGAGCATGAGCTAAAACAAATAAGTGTATTGACTAAACAAGATCCAATAAACAATACAACAATAGAAAACAAGCGTTCGTACAACTAGTTAACAACAAGTAGGTCAGGCAGAGAGGAAGGGTAGTGTTTCCTGAAGAGGTGGGTTTTCAGCCTGCGGCGAAATATGGGCAGTGACTCTGCTGTCCTAACATCAGTGGGAAGTTCATTCCACCACTGTGGGGCCAGAACAGAAAAGAGTCGTGACCGTGTGGATCGGCCAGAAGGACCCTTGAGTGACGAGGCAATCAGTGATGTCTATTACATTGTTTCAATTGTATTCCAATTTTCCTTGTATATCGTTGCTGTCGGGCAGAAACCTTGTACCTTCGTATTTCAGTGGTAGTAGTATTAAAGGTAGGGCAAGTGATTTTCTTTGGTTAAAATAAGTGTTAAATAGCTCTATATTCTGATAGTACTCATTGCTATAGAGTGTTTGTTCAGTAAAAGGAGTCTCCTTGTCTCTCCAGCTCTTTATGAAACAGAAAATGCATTTTCGTTTCAGTTTAAGTTTCATCACGCAGCACGTTTTCGTTTACAGGAAGTAATTAAGATTGGCTTTTTAGGGACTTTAGATATAAAAATACACAAAAATGGGTTTTTTTTCATTTTTTTTGGCATCTATTGTTAGGTATGCCCATATGATGACCACGGATATGCTCTAAAAGTGTGAAAAACATATTTTTCATTTCACTACACCTTTAAGTAGTGCAACTTAGTATTTGTACTTTCTTTCTTCAACCTCTGCCTCAGAGTGTACTTTGGGATGATAGTGCAGGTTGCCAAACAGTATCTGGGCCACACATCACCTGATGTGTCTGAGCACAGCGGGCTTTATATGAACAAATGGAGAGGAGCCATGTGGGAGGTGCAGTACAACAGAGTTCACACAGCAGGTTTGTATGAGGTGATGGCTATAGCCTGGGGACGTACTGTGTTGGGAAGGGTTCAATGGCCAACCTGTGATTACATTATGCTGATCGTGTGTTTCTGGTATGGGAAAGCAGGGTAGGTGTACATGTTGTGTGGTAATGTATGAACCATAGGGAATTCCAATAGGATAGTGGGTTGTTAAAATTAGCTCAGTGAATTAGCTCATCAGTATATAAACTAGAAAAGTCTGCTTCTCAGAGCACAGGTCTTCGCCAGGTGATGCGCGGGTTTTTTCATAACCCGCCCCGCCCGCCCAAACCCGTCCCGCAAAAATTAATATAAATCAACGACCCAACCCGTCCCGCAACCCGCCAAACAAAAACACTCAAGCAAGTCCATTCAATTTCTTTCCAGAGAGAGAGAGTGAGAGAGAGAGAGAGAGAGAGAGAGAGAGAGAGAGAGAGAGAGAGAGAGAGAGAGAGAGAGAGGGGGGGGGACAGAGGGAGGGAGAGTGAGCACGTGAGAGAGAGAGAAGGTGTGTTTTGGTGGTGTTTTTTTCTCCCGTGGGTTGACCCGCTTCGCCTGCCCCGCAATAATTGCGTCGTAATCTATAACCCATCCTGTGGGTCGGGTTAGGCCCGCGCATCACTACCAGGTAGGGGTGACCTACCTAGAGGACACCTGGTCTTAAATCTACGTAAAATCTTCAAATCATCACTTCTGCACCAAGGGCCCAGCTTCCTGCTTTGAAATTGACTCGAATAAGGTTCAAGTGACAGTTCATATGAATGGCCTGTAGTTTCACTGTTTTACCCCCTGCTGGTGTCAAGAATTTATCTCAACGCAAGCGGATGGTTTTTTGACGAACTTTAGACTTGATTTTCTTACCTTAATAAACATCGTCATAAATACTATATGCTTCCAGTTTAAAGTCTCCTTTAAATCATCATGATATGCGTTTTGATAAACTAATGTATGGTCCCATTTATTTTAAAATTGACGATAAAGTAGGCTATGCTCTAGGAGGGGCGAAATGATTTGATTGACAAGCTACACAACCAATAGCATTCATTCCCCGCCCCCGCTCCTGATTGACGAGCTACCCAACCAATAATGGTCTGGTGGCATTCAGCAGAATATGACGCAATATAGAAAGATGGCGGAATTGAAATTCCTGAACAATCTGCTTCATTTACGGTCTGTAGAAACCAATGGCGTCGCTTCGACCATTCTTTTTATACAGTCTATGTTCTGCACTCACTCCGCTGGCTGTCGGATGTTGCTCACATCCTATTCGAAACACTGTGGCCTACAAGGCAGCATGGGCACGCTCCCACCCTACCTCCAGGATATGATCCAGCCCTACCCCTTCCTGCACAGTGCACACTATAATGATGAAACATGATTCCTGCACACTACAATGAGCAAACAAAGGTCGTCTGTTCCTCTGTGACAACTTGGCCAGTGCTCCAGGCAGCATGACTCTTCACCCTCCTGGCTCCCAAGCTGTGGAATGACCTCCTTACATCAGTCAGGACTGCAGGCTCACTCCCCATCTTCACACATCTTCAGTCTTAGAACTCATTTCTTCAGACTCCATAAACTTCATCTCCAGACATTCACTTTTTTAAATCTTTTTGATGGTACTTGTTGACTATTTAGATGTAGATGGATATATTATATTTGTGTGTGTGTGCGTGTGCGTGTGCGTGTGCGTGCGTGCGCGCGTGCGTGCCTGCGTGCTTACGTGCGTGCGTGGGTACGTGTGTTTGTGTGTATGTGTCTCAAGGACCCTTAAATTGTTATGTATTTGGTCGTGGACTCCCATTTGAAAATATATTTTTCCAGGGACTCCCATAAGGGAAGATTTATCAAGATTTATTCAAACCAGGCGCGATAACTATAACGATAACTATAACTATATCATTCACCATTGTCTTTGTTATAGTTGTTGTGTGGACTCCACGATATCCATATTAGTTCGTTTTTTAAATATATATTTAAAGTTGTCGTTAGAGCTTGGTGAAAGGCCCTCGCCACAATTGGGCCTTGCACACAAAGGCCCTGTTGTGACAAGTTTTCAATATCTTTAAGAAAATAGCCACAAAATTACCACTGCAAGGACCCCTGGAGGTCCCTGGACCCTAGCTTTAGAACCAGTGATTTATTCTAGATAGTGTATTATTCAGATACTGTAGATGCTATGTTTGATGTCTTATCCTAGTTCATTGAAATAACTTTTTTCATAGCACTCCAAGCACTCCTTAGCACTCTGCTGTTAATCCTGTTGTTGCTTTTCATGGCGCTTACTACGACCATGCACTTTGTGTCTTTGTCAAATTGTCTTACAATAACAAATGTTTCTGGCTAACTTTGTGTGAAGTTTAACGGAACTGTTTTTTTTTTTTTCGTTTTTTTTGTCCCTGCGATTATAAATCACATTTCAGTCACTTTTCTGCAACATTGTGAAATGTGTCATGAGGTGTCATTTATTAAGACTAATGCATGAGAGGCGCAGAATTGTTTAGAAAGCCAGCAAATCACAGACTCGCATAAGCTGGCTGGTGTAGTGGCTTACAGCTGTGTGTGAGCCTGCTCGACACAGTACAGGAACGATCAAGAGTCTCACAGCGGCGATTCGTTCTGGCTCTCACTTTGTAATAAAAGTTTATTCAGACTGATCGAATTGGCTATGAATCAAATTCCAACTCTCCATTCTAGCTTGACAATCACTGACTGACTGAACGTTTGTGAAATATTTTCATCAATTAGTTTTCCCCCCCTCAATGTTACATTCAGTGAGATGATTCCAATATTTAATGTTTTTATTTGTTGCCGCGTGGCAGCGTGCTGCAGAGCCAGTGGTTCACTGGATTCACTTCAGATGATTCTATTGCTCGTTAAGGAATCTGGAGACTTGGAATGTATCCTGTTCATAATTACCCAGAATCCTCAGTAATTATCTCCTGGCCTGCTTAATGACTCCCTACCGTGTAAGCGCGAATAAAGATGATTTTATTGGCCGAAAATTGTGGCCATTTGATTGGTTGGGAGCGGGGATGATGTCGCCAGCCTGGGTAATTGCTGCTCTGAAATCATTTTAATAAGAACAGATGCCCTTGGTGGGTGGGTCTCTCTGTAGCTCTCACTTTGCCTCACGCACGCACACACACCACGCACACACACACACACACACACAGTGTGAGACACAGAG
Source organism: Gymnoscopelus braueri (assembly GCF_963280865.1). Taxonomy (NCBI): domain Eukaryota; kingdom Metazoa; phylum Chordata; class Actinopteri; order Myctophiformes; family Myctophidae; genus Gymnoscopelus; species Gymnoscopelus braueri. The sequence continues at coordinate 18,871,041 of NC_137606.1, read as the reverse complement.
GGATAGAGAGCAAGACGGAGATTGAAATGTGCCCATTAATGAGATATTAGAGTGCCCTCTCTTTCTAATCATTCTGACTAATTACATGCAACAGTCATGAGTGAGGAGGGGTTACTAAAAAGCAATTTACAGACAAGCATAGAAAAGGAAAGGATTGTTTTCTCTGGAGGCCTAGCAGGCCTTTCTGTCACCATAATAAACAGATAATCTATTCATTGTGTCTACCTTAAACATTCATCTGGAACCTTTAGATACACATTAGATTGTCGGTTTATTGATTGATAGTTATTGATAGTTTCGTACGAGTGACTTGTTATGGTTCTACTATGGATTGAAATACCGTACATGTGTGTGTTCTGTGCATTACAGCCGTTCCTTTGTTGTTGTAATGTGAGTGGCATGATTTCTGTTCATTTGAGATGTCATGTAGTAGCACTCCGCTTTACCATGTCTTGGCATGCAATGTTGTAAGTTACTGTATGTCAACTACATACAGGGGTTAAAATATTCAAAATTATATTCTCAAATACCTATATATTCAAATGTCTGCAAGCAATGCTGAGCTGAAATATCTAGCCTATACTGATTTGGAGGTGGTGGATATTCAGTGAAAGCCCTGACCCTTACTTTAGTATTTTCTTTATTACTTCCTCAGTAAAAAAATCACACCCAGTGCTCATACGTATGGACATACATACAGACATACCCACACACTCGGTCAGTTAATGGAGTGGTTGGCACCACTCAAAAATGTACACAAACAAACACTCAAAGGTGGGAACAAGGACGCAGATTTGTTACTTTTTGGGGGGGTTTTGTTACTTTATTTTGGTTAATTCGGTACAAAAAATGTACTCCATGAAGTGTAGATGTCGGAGGTTTTTTCTTAAGACTCTTAAGACTCGTCCCCCCCCCCCCCCCCACACCTGCGCCCCATCATCCCATCACCTCGCCTCAACTAAAAGTAGCCAAACCTTTTTGTTGATGTTTTTTTATGCCGCTGCTTCCAACATGCCCCTCGGCGGGTGTCACTTTCAACGTTTTCAAACGAAGTCGATAGAGACCAGTTGAGATTTGTCTTAGATTCGTCTGGCCCACCGCTTTTGCTCCTGTTCTAGCTTTCGCTCTAAAGCCTCCCTCTGTGTAAAGATCAATAGACCTCTCATGGCGTGCCCCAGTCGGTAGCTTTGCCAGGAGAAAGTGGAAATTACCTACAGTCAATGGCATGCTGTGTGTGTGTGTGTGTGTGTGTGTGTGTGTGTGTGTGTGTGTGTGTGTGTGTGTGTGTGTGTGTGTGTGTGTGTGTGTGTGTGTGTGTGTGTGTGTGTGTGTGTGTGTGTGTGTGTGATGTGTGTGTGTGTGTGTGTGTGTGTGTGTGTGTGTGTGTGTGTGTGTGTGAGAGAGTGAGTGAGTGAGAGACACACTGTCATGGCTGACCTCTGCTGGTGAGTTTATTGATGTCATCAGATGACACCTCCTTTGTCAAGAGAGGTGAGAGAAAGAAATGGAGAGAAGAAAAATGGACGGCAGGTTTGTGAGTGACACAAAATGAAGAGAGAAAAAAGGAGAGACCTGAGGCTTCCTTTTGATAGCAGCCTTTGAGCTGTCTTTAACCCATTAAGACCTGGGGCCGATTGTGTCTTCTAAATCCTAACAGTTTTCTGAAAAACTTGTGTTGCTATATCAGTGGTGCTCAATCTTTTTCATGTCAAGGACCCCCAAATTAAATGTATTTTGCCGCTAACCCCCCATCTCAAAATGTGTTGTTGCAGGGACCCCCAGAAGCAGAATATATATATTCTAAGATTTGCACAAATTGTCACAATCTTTCAAAAATAGGAGATCTACAAGCTCGTAGCGCGGCACAAAGTGTCGCACTATGAGCTTGTATATCTGCTTAATGGGTTAACCTTCTTTTTGAGCACACCATGATGAGTGGAGCTGATCCTGTCAAGGCGATTTGAAATATGTAATGTTATTAATTTAAGATAACTCAAAATTATATATATATTATATATTCTGTTCTATGGATATCTCTTCCCCAACAGACAACAGCAGACTTCTGCCACAGCTGAGGAATGTTTATCCAGACTTACTTTGATCCCCTGTTCTCACAACTCGTGTCGTGTGTGTGTGTGTGTGTGTGTGTGTGTGTGTGTGTGCGTGCGTGCGTGCGTGTGTGCGTGCGTGCGTGCGTGCGTGTGGATCAACCCTGGCCCACCAGACGGGCTGGCTCGTTTAAGTCATTGAAGTCATTTATATTTAGTTTCTGTTCTTTTGTCATCATGCTGGTTGATCAGTGTCATGCACTAGGGTAATACATGGCAAAAAGAGGGAGTCCACACAAGGTCAACCTTTAAATTATATTTATTGTTCTGAATTAATTAAAGAATGTAAATAATAAAAAGCAAAACAAGTATGAGATGTGAGTAAGTCAGTAATCAGTAATGTAATGCAGTGTATGGATGTGTGGAATGTGCTGTGCAAGTGTTGTATAAGGTGTGTAAAGGAACTGAAAACAAGAGAGTTAGGCCCCTAAGGCCAGGTTGCAGTGCTTTCAGGGAGGAGAGAGAGAAAATGAAAGGTTGTGGGAGAGCTCCCAATAGACCATATTCACACGGCGGCCATATTGGAATTTAAAATTGAAAGTGCCGCCACCCGGGGTGGCTACTTTCATTGACTTCATAGAAACATGGCCGCCGTGTGAATATGGTCTATATGTTACAGTATGATTGGAGAACCAGTACGATTGAAGAAAGCGCGCTCGTTTTTACCACCCACCCAGCACTAGAGGGAGCCACAAGCCAGGCTTGTGCACAAACATATATGGCCACACACACACACACACTGTTTAGATACTTTTATTGTGTTCTGGCTTTTGTTTTACTTTCTCCCTGACACACACACACACACACACACACACACACACACACACACACACACACACACACACACACACACACACACACACAAAGTGATCCATGAAAAGAATGAGTGTGGCAGGAAGGGGGAGTAGATCAATACCTTCGCTGTTTGGGCTAGCACCTCACCCTGAGGGCGTGTTTATGTGGATAGGCCTTCTTAAGGCGGGGTCAGTTTTGACATCGATGAGGAAGACTGGGTGGTCCGTTTGCATGGTCCTGTCATGTAAGTTCTGTCTCCTTACTCCGAGTAAAATCGCTCATAGCTACTTTGAAATCTGAATTAATTGTCTTGCCTCATTGTGTATCTGTGTATTTGAGCACCCACTACAGATTCCTGCATTGACAATCCCAACGCAATGTGAGAGACCTGCGCGTATGTCATTGTTTGTCTGTTGCTCAGGTTGACAGGGACAATGCTATTGCAAATGATGGCCCATTTTAGAGGTTTAAAGGGCAAAAAGACACGCACATCCTGAAGGAACCTACTACTGGCTTAAAAGTTCAAAAGATCTGCACACCAATATGATGCTCGCACTTGCAAACTTTATTTGGCAACGATTTCATGCCACCAGGCCACCAGCACAGATTTTATTATTTTTCCTGTTATAGACGTTTACCAGGCAGTGGTTGAACAATGGTTCTCAAACGTTTTCAAGTCAATGACATCTAAATTGATATGTATTATTTGGCTGTAGACCTCCATTTGAAAGGATGTTTAGGCAGGGATAAGAGAAGATGTGTGAATATTTGACAAAATGCTTTGAAAATAGAAGATCTACAAGCTCACAACACTTTGTGAACCGGTAGATCGGCTGTTTTCAAATAGCCGGAAAATGAAATAGGGCTTAAGTGTTTAAACTGTACATCATTTTGCCGGGGGTCCCGGAACCGACTTTGAGACCCAGTGCAGTACATGGCATGTACAATTTTCAGGTATAATTTCTAACACTTTTGCTTCAAAGGAAATACGTAGCATAGTTAGAAACGTTGTTGAATCAGATTGCCTGGCAAACATTACATTTTGTATGAAATCGAATTGATATTCGATTGGATGCAGCTTCCGGTTGTTTGGGGTTTGGCCAAGTGGTTAAAGAACACGTCCTTCAACTGAATGTTTTCCATTTGTTAGTCATATAACAGCCATGTGTCCCGTAATCAAACACCAGACCTCCACAGTCAAATCCTCAGTTAATCCATTTGTAAGAGTGTACCCATATGGACTGTGCCCCTTAACACATCGGGTGCCAAACACGGTAAAAACCGCGTTATCTTTTTGTTTTTTTTGTTTCTTTTCCACAAGGGGGGGGGGGGGGGGGGCTAGCGCAGCTCTGGAATCACCCACAGTGACTCTGAGAAGGAAGGGACAGATGGATCACCGTGCCAAAAAACATGTCTCCCCGTCCGCTCCCGTTCTATCTCCTTGATGAAAACCTCTGTAGCTCCGAAACCTTTTACATTGGGGAAAACAAGTCATTTTCGATGGGCGATTACTCCGTAATGGCGACTCGCGTGAGAGATGTTATTGTTTATATATTTTGCAGCTGAGTGCAATTTGCCCTTGCTTTGCTTTTGATTGTAATCATCAATGTGGTAAAGGGCAGCCTTAAATGGTCGCTTTGCGCACACTATTTGTGTGCTGATGCAGCTTTCACCATCACTGAGGACTTTGTAGTGAATACTGTGTATGTCTCTCTACTCTCTGTTCTGGATTAGAGTGTCAACCTAAAATGTAAAACAAATAAACAAAACATACATACATACAAACAAACTCAAAACAAATAACAATATCAATGTCTTACTGTTACACTTTTCAATTCCGTCTTGTTTCCATATAATGGGAAATTCCCATGGCAATGTTCTCTGTCATATTGGACCCCATATGGACCGCCAGCACTTCAAACCCTGCTTGTGAAACCCAGACAGCAGAAACAAATGACATGTTTGTACTGGTGAAATGACTGTCTGTCTGACAGCGGAGATCAGGGAAGCACACAGGCGTCAAACAACTGTCAATGTGTCTTCCACTTACCCACACTGCACACACACGTTGTCAGCCCTTCCTTCTATACTTGACTGCCGAAAGGCAACTCAATAGAGTTGTGTTTGTAGACGTGTGTGCTGGTGAATGTCATCGTTGTCATTAAGGATGTTAGCATCTGTACTGCTCAGTGGCTATGTGGCAGGCTGTCGATATTGTCTTCTGCATGTGTTTGTTTACAAGTGTGCATGTGTTTGTGTGGATGTGTTCAGCAGCCTATATGTACACATGTACTGCACATGTACTGTGAGTGGCAGATATTCATATGTTTGTGTGTGTGCGTGTGTGTGTGTGTGTGTGTGTGTGTGTGTGTGTGTGTGTGTGTGTGTGTGTGTGTGTGTGTGTGTGTGTGTGTGTGTGTGTGTGTGTGTGTGTGTGTGTGTGAGAGAGAGAGAACGAGCATGTGTGCTCTGTTTGAATTCAAGTTAAGAGATCTAGAAGACCTGCTAGCTATAAGTGATGACATTAATCACATCACTGTATCGATGCAATAAGGACACATGAACACTGTATTATACACAATATGCCCAGTGATCCATGTAGCCTGTCCTCATTCAGCAATAAAGACCATGCTTATTTGTCACTTGTAGACATTAAGTACTGTACCTGTGTCATCCATCACAAAGATACACTGTGATGAATGTATCACAGCGTGCATGTGTGCTCACGTGTGTTGTGCACTATACTGAGGTTAATCAGAACACACACACTCTCTCCAGCTCTCAGCTCTCTCTCTCTCTCTCTCTCTCTCTCTCTCTCTCTCTCTCTCTCTCTCTCTCTCTCTCTCTCTCTCTCTCTCGTCTATCACCTTGGATGACATTGAAATATGATATAAGGTACACCATCCCACAAACCTTGGATGTATGTAGCCGTTTCTCTCTTGTAATGGGCTGTTTGAACTCGTTGTGTTTGTGTGATCTAACCACAGACAACAGATAGGACAGACAGGGGGGTATGAACCAATTGTGAGTCTGCTAAAAGGCCTGCCATTGGCAATTCATGGGCAAATCCGTGTGAAATCCAAACCTTTTCATGGAAAAAGTGTAACATTTGCCCAAGTGTGAAATTATGTCATTTCTTTATATTAGGGAGTTCCCTTCTCTTGTTGGCCATCTGATAGGGCGTGAAGTATTGTTAACTGCTGGCTGTTATTTTCCCAGACCCCACACTGTGATACTGAATTAATTCAAAAGTGTGTGTGTGCATACACATGCATGCGCGTGTGTTTCTGTGTGTGTGTACGTTTGTGCATACGAGGCATACCTTTATTCAAAATGTAACTTGAAAGTACAAAAGTATTGGCATCAAAATATACTTAAAGTACCAAAAGTAAAAGTACTGTACTTGAGTAAATGTACTTAGTTAGTTTCCGCCACAGTCATTGAATCGAGATATTAGGCTACTATCTGTTTACACTCCCGCCGTTTGACAACCCTGTCTCTTTGGAATCCTCTCTCCCTTTTCTGTATTCAACTGTGTCGCCTTGCTTTCGCTTCACGTTTTCAACTAAAGTTTTGATCCCAGACAAGACGTTGCGGATAAGCATTTCCAGCTGATTCCAGCAAAGGATCAGCCCTTCTGTCCCGCCACGCTCCGCTGTGTTCCGGAGATTGATCGCCATCAATCGTGCGGCTGACAGCGCTGGAATTAAATCTCATTTAGCAGAGCTGACGATTTGAACATGCCACAGTAAAGAATGACAAATGAACAAGACGCAACAAAGGAAATGGGGAAAAAAGAGAGGGACAAAGTGTTTGGGGAAACAGGCAGGTGACAGACGATAAGGAAGAAAGAGCTCGACAAGTGGAGAAGGAGGATGAGAGAGAGATGGGTGGGAGGGGGGGGGGGTGGGAGACAGAGGGATGATTAAATAAGTAGGGCAGAGTTGTGTGAGTGAACCAACAGAAGTGTATGGATTAGGGGATGCCTCGAGTCTTTATGCAAATTAATGCTCAAGCATCCAAAGCACTATCGTTTAGGTAAAGTAATAGTCCACCATGGCTATGCAGCCACGCTCAGATGCCTCAATAAATTGGGGCATGTCGATAGATACTCTGGAATCTCTTTTTTTCTCTGTCAGACCAAAGGAGGTTATATTTTCACCCGTGCGTGTGGCTTGTGTGTGTCTTTGTGACAAGCTATTGAACCGATCAGCATCATATTTTTGTGCATGCTGCCAGCTGGCCATGGAACTCAATAACTGAAGATGTTTCAAATTGGTCATTGATATGGCTTAACTTTTTTTTGTGAATGCATAATCTCAGACCCACTGTCTCCCCAGGCTATGGGATACACACCTGTGAGGCTATGGAGCACAACTAGCCAATTGGGCACGAGCTGTGCATCCAGCAGATATACAGTAGGCGACAAGCCAGTTACACCAACACTGTTCTTGTAAAGTTGTTTTGGTGTTATTGGAGAAGATTATAAAGATCACTCTATCTGTCTCTTCCACACAGCGCCTAGACGGGAGCACACTGAGAGAAAGCGAGAGCAAACGAAAGATAAAGCAACAGAAAGAGGGAGACATGCAAGCCCAACTCTGAGTAACACCAACATACATTTATATTAAACATGAAAACTTACCCTGGCCTGTGCACCTGCTATGACACAATGCATGTTTGCACGCGCACGGTCCAAGTTTACTCATCTGACATAATGTGTGGTGTGCAATCTTAAATCCAACACCACATCAAAGCACAATGTTTGACTATTTATAATTTGCCAGAGAGAGAGAGAGAGAGAGAATGAGTGAATGAATGTTAGGGTTGAGAGTGGCATAATTCAGCAAATCTGAGTAGCTTAGATCACCTAAACCCTTTTCATAAAACAATGAATTTTAATAAAGGCGGTAAAAAGTTCCTAAATACTTTGTCGTATGTCCGTACCACTCAATGAAAAAATGCTTATTTTCTACTCAACAACAGCAGGACTCCATGCTTGCCATTGTTTAGCATCAGCTGTAGCGATACCATTGCTTTGTGGTAAACTTCAAAACCCATCAATTGTGCCCATTAATGTTACCGCCTTCAAACATATTTTATTTCCGGTGAGCAACAATGTAAGAATCAGCCACTAGGCTGCTATTCATATTTCACCATATTACCTTGACATTGTATAATTATTTATTTTCGGTTTCCGTTTAGTATATCCATAATATCCAAGTATTCATTTGAATCATCATCGTACAGCATCTGAAATCCTCCTCCGTTTACGTTAGTGTAAGGTTGGGCTTAGTTATAATGCATTCCAAACCAGGGGTACTTTGTAACAATGGGCCGTCTGATTAATGGCATGGCACCCCACTGATCAGCTCTTCAACAGAATTACAGCACAGGGCCAAGTTGCATAGTCCTATTGTAACATGCCATGTGGTGGATAGTGACAATCAATTATGAACCCATAATTAAACATTTTACAATAGTATTCAGAAGTGTTTATCACAAAGTTCTTTACAGTTTGGAAAATAAAATGTGCAGACAAAATGAAAAGTGAATAAAAGAAAAACAGAACAAAGCCGATTGATGTCAATATATATAGTATAGAAAGTATAGAAAAATAAACTTACAGTAGCCTACATTAAGCCAGTCAAATCGTTAAACAACAAATACTTATTTATAAATACTTTAATTCTTATTACCTTATTTCCTTACAAGGAAAAGCATTGTTTATTTTTGCCGGACCCAGGGGGTCTGGCTTACATGAGGCTTTGTACCTGTTTTCTCCATACATGGGCATGGTCACTTTGTCCTTAGGCCCCAGCCATAAAAGTCTGTCCCCCTTTCGTCCATACATGGGCATGTTTTGTACCTGTTTTCTCCATACATGGGCAAAAAACAGGTTTTGGTCACTTTGTCCTTAGGCCCCAGCCATAAAAGTCTGTCCCCCTTTCGTCCATACATGGGCATACAGGCACAGGCTGACACGTCATGTGAAGTCTGGGTCTGGCAGAACCAGGTCTCCTGGTCTTGTTTTCCTCTCTCTCTCCAGGCATCAAAAGGCAGAGGGTGTCAGCATGCCAATACACTGATACTTACATGCTATCAACATGCCACCTTAACCCTCACCTCTGGATTCCATGTCAGTCATAACATGATAAGGTGTCACAGGTAAAGTGAAAGATGGCACTTGAACTTCCCACATGAGCCCCTGGTAAGCCAGGGAATGAGTCGCTGTGCCTCCATTCTCCTTTACTTTCCGTAGGATTAAGTTCAAATGACACCATCTCTGCCACAGGAATGACTCCAGCCCCTGCTGACAGCCCAGTCAACAGGAAAGGAAATTGACAAATAAAAGCAAAGAGGGGGTGGGGGGGGGGGGGGGGGGGTTGTGTGGGGCAGGAGAGTAGGAGGGGAGGGGAGAGGGGGGGGGGGGGTGGAGGTGAGATATATGAGAGAGGTGTGCTAAACCACTTTTCTCGCCTCAAATCAAAAGCAGAGTGGTTTTCCTATCTGGCTGTTAGAGGTAAGATATGAACCAGGCTCCACACTATGACAGGGTAATGCACCTGGCGGTTGGCAGGCACACACACAAACCTGCCTATACACATCAACACATACACAAACCTGCCTATACACATCAACACATACACTCACTCATAGCCACAAATACGCACAAGTGCGAACACAAAAACACACACACGCGCAAGCGCACGCTTGCGCACATACACACACGCACACGCACACGCACACGCACACGCACACGCACACGCACACGCACACCCACCCACAACCAAGAACAAAGCGTAATGTCACACTTCCAAAACAGACAATAGTCACAAGGTTGTTGCGAACGCGGAAGGAGGCGCAAGTGGAGCTTACTATGTAACCCTGCTCAGGTTGTGTGTGTGTCTGTCTGTGTGTGTGTCTGTCTGTCTGTGTTCATGCTCTCATTGCCTCGCACCCCCATGTGACTCACATGCGTGCACTGCCTGTAAGCAGCCACCCGAGTGCGCCAGAGTGCAGGAATTTAGACAATGCTCTCATTACAATGCACAACAGCCTGCAACACACACACACACACACACACACACACACACACACACACACACACACACACACACACACACACACACACACACACACACACACACACACACACACACACACACACACACACACACACAATGTCAATGTTCTCTCCCCATCACGGTGAAATAACACGGATTACAAGTCCGTAAATACACAATATTTTCGAGCTGCGTTCGCTTCCAGCGTTCGCACGTCTTACTTGTGTTAATACCTCTTTCATTGGGGCAATATTTATAAAACCCACAGACACTCTTAAACTTTCAGAAATTCAAAATGAGCAAAAAAATCACACCCAGTGTGAAGTGGGCGGTGTGGTCACAGTGGTCATCACAGTGATGGAAGAAGTGATGGAAGAAGTGATGAAAGAAGTGATGGAAGAAACCATAACTTAAAAAAAACACATTTATGTTTTTTTTTAAGTTATGGTCCTATTTATAGGGCTATGCACATGTGTCATGTTTCCCTAGCCAATCACAGTCCTGAATAGACTGTGATTGGCCAATCACGGTGCAGGGTTAGGGGGGTACATTTGTGGCCAATCACAGCGCAGGATTTGGTGTGCAAATATCCAAACCTCACATATAGGGGCGGTTTCACCGCCCAAAAATCACACCCAGTGTGAAGTGGGCGGTGTGGTCACAGTGGTCATCACAGTGATGGAAGTTCACTTAAAGAAAAGTAATATTGTGGACCAACCATTGTACACCCCTAAAAGTGCTTAGTCCTATTTATAGGGCTATGCACATGTGTCATGTTTCACTAGCCAATCACAGTCCTGAATAGACTGTGATTGGCCAATCACGGTGCAGGGTTAGGGGGGTACACTGGTGGCCAATCACAGCGCAGGGTTGGGGGGGTGCAATGTCCAAACCTCACATATAGGGGCGGTTTCACCGCCCAAAAAACACACCCAGTGTGAAGTTCACTTAAAGAAAAGTAATATTGTGGACCAACCATTGTACACCCCTAACTTAAAAAAAAACATAAATGTGTTTTTTTAAAGTGCATAGTCCTATTTATAGGGCTATGCACATGTGTCATGTTTCACTAGCCAATCACAGTCCTGAATAGACTGTGATTGGCCAATCACGGTGCAGGGTTAGGGGGGTACACTGGTGGCCAATCACAACGCAGGGTTGGGGGGGTGCACATGTCCAAACCTCACATATAGGGGCGGTTTCAACGCCCAAAAATCACACCCAGTGTGAAGTGGGCGGTGTGGTCATCACAGTGGTCATCACAGTGATGGAAGCTCACTTAAAAAAAAAGTGTTTTTTTTTAAGTGCATAGTCCTATTTATAGGTCATTAATTTCATCATCTGTCTCGCTAGCCAATCACAGTGCTGAATAGAGTCAGCCAATAGAGTCAGCCAATCACAGTACAGCTAGGGGTGTACTAATGCTAGGGGTGTACTAATTATGAGCCAATCACAGTACAGCGAAGGGTGTACTAATGAGGTGTCCCAACCCCACTTATAGGGGCGGCTACACCGCCCAAAAAGCTACAAGCTCACAACTATGCGACACATTTTGAGCTTGTAGATCTGCTATTTTTGCTACTTTTGTGATTGACAATGGAGTAGGGCATTAATTTATGAAAAAAAACATACAAAGATGATATATGGAGTGGAGACACAATGTTGCTGCCGGACAGCAGCGATAAGCACAATGGTGTGAAAAGACACACGCGCCACTGATGTATAAAGAAAATAGACACACGAGCATAACATTGTAGGAAGCCCATCAGACCCAGTCACAGCATTGCAGGAGGGCAGGCCTGGACACACAGGCACACAGAGGGAGCCATGAGTGGTATAGCTGCAGGTGGTGACAGGCCAATATACTCAGGGAAGTCATAAGTTCTACTGCAAGCTCACACAGGGATGAATGAATGAGTGTGTGCGTGCGTGCATGCGTTTGTGCGTGTATTCTGATGCGTGCATCAGAATACTATGTGCGCATGTTTGTGTGCATGCACATTGCACGCACACATCCCTATGCTGTACTACATTTGTCTACATTCATTCATGTGTTTCTGCGAATGCATACTGTGTGTGTGTGTGTGTGTGTGTGAGAGAGAAAAAGAGGGAGAGAGAGAGGGAGAGAGAGAGAGAGAGAGAGAGAGAGAGAGTGTGTGTGTGTGTGTGTGTGTGTGTGTGTGTGTGTGTGTGTGTGTGTGTGTGTGTGTGTGTGTGTGTGTGTGTGTGTGTGTGGGTGTGTGTGTGTGTGTGTGTGTGTGTGTGTGTGTGTGTGTGTGTGTGTGTGTGTGTGTGTGTGTGTGCGTGCGTGTGTGTGTGTGCGTGCCAGGGGCGCAGCCATGGGTTGGCCTGGGTGGGCCGTGGCCCACCCACATAGAGAGCTGGCCCACCCAATCGATTTTGCACAAAAAAAAAATGGGGGAATTATTTTTTTTAAACATTTTTATAATTAATTTTTGGATAACAAATCGGTAAAATCAGGCAAAAAAAAGAATGAAATAACATAACCCTAACCCAACCCTAACCCTAAAACCGAAATAAAGTAACAATAAAACGGCCAAAAATGCCCAATATCCGCGCAATAACCGCACATTTTCGCGGGATACATGCACGCGCGAGCGTGCCCACCCACTCCTGCTCAGGCCCAGCCTATACTAGCGTTCTGGCTGCGCCACTGGTGTGTGTGTGTGCGTGTGCGTGTGTGTGGGCGCGTGTGCGTGTGCATGTGAGTGTATGCGCATGTCTCTGGCAGGAGCTCCAACAGAGAGCTAAGGGTCCAGGAGAACCGGTTCATGCAGGAAGTAAAATATTTGACTGAGTCTTGATTCATGTCCCCTGAGTCGTATAGGAAGGAGAGCAGGAAAGTGCTGAGTGTGTGAAAAAGATAAGAGTGGAGATGAAAGGAGAGCTGGAAGAAGTATGGCCATGACATCTCTGCCACCTCCATGCCTATACTCCAGACTTTTATTTTATACTTGGACTATATATATCCCCCCACACTCCCTGTCTTCTCTGCCTCCTAACCCATAGCCTTATATAGTATCATGTTACTTTGGAAGAATCGAAAACAATGCTCATACTGAATCAAATATTCAAGGTTTGAGGAGTATAAGTATAACAAGCCCATGCTCTTTTCCACTGTATAGTACTCGGCCCGCTCAACTCCACTTGCTTTTAGTACATACTTCGTTTTCCACTGCAGATAGTGAAGCCTAATTGTCTCCGCCAGGCCAAAAGGCATGGCGAGAGAGTTTGTTTTGCCCCCTGTCCGTGTGTCCGTGTGTCCGTCCGTCCTTCTGTCTGCGAGCAGCTAATCTCCGCCACCGTTTGGCCGGTCGCTGTGAAACTGCGCACACACACTCCCTGGATGCCACAGCAGAACCTCTGCCCCACTTTTTTCAGATCAGCCTGTCATAGCGCCACCATGAGGCCGACTTTTGCAAAACACATTTTTGGATAATAGCCTACTTCTACAGATTTGGTCCAAAAAACACGCAAATCGGTACACAGTATCTCTATAGTCATGTGAATTATCAAGATGGATGTGTCCGATATTTCATATTCCATCCTACTTGCCTAACATTGCCTTACAAAGTTTGCAGGATAGGTCCGTTTTGAACAAAATTCCTCAAATCATGAACGCAGTGTGCGATTTCCGTGAAATGTTGTACGCACATTCCCACTAGGCCGAGGAATAAATGCCCCCCTTTTCACATTGGCCTGTTGTAGCGCCACCAGGAGGCCATATTAACCTACCTGACCTGGCGGAGACTTGTTTATGTTGTTGTAGTTGTACAAATGTATATATGTATATATATATATATATATATATATATATATATATATATATATATATATATATATATATATATATATATATATATATATATATATATATATATATATATATATATATATATAGTCTGTGTGGGAGCGTGTGCATGTTTATGTGCACAGACACATATAATATGCATGAATGTGCACATAAAAGGGATATGAAGCACTACAGATAATGAAAGGACTAGACAAATGAAATCCACTGAATTATAATAGCCTATATATGTTGATAGTATACACAGTATATTCTAGTCAAATCAGTTGTGAAAAGCTGTGGGGCATTTCCTGGGAATAGGCAACAGTGACAGCATTTTGACTTTAAATGTTAGTGGGGCATTGCTATACTCAGCCTTTGCAGAGGAGAAAGCACGCACAGGCCAGGCGTGGCATCGATGGGGGAATAAGAAGGCAAGGTATGAGGAGGGAAAGGAAAGCGAAAAGACAGAAGAATTGAAAGAGAGAGAGAGAGATAGGGAGGTTGTGTGAAAAGAGAGCCGCGGGTGCTTGGGGGATGGGGGGGGTCAGAGGCTGTTCAGCAGTGCGTCATCATTTGGTATAGACAGCAGATGGGGCTCAGTGTAAGCAGGCGAAGTGGAACTGAGACGACAAGAGGAGAGAAGTTAAAAAAGCCATGAGGTGATGAGGAGGTGGTGGTGGGTGGTGCACGTGGACATGGCACGGAGGCCAGGGTTTGGTTGTAAACATTTAGTGAGCCAGAGATGAGAGTCTGAGGGACTTTTGAGCAGTATATTGCCCCCCCCCCCTCTCTCTCTCTCTCTCTCTCTCTCTCTCTCTCTCTCTCTCTCTCTCTCTCTCTCTGTCTCTCTCTCCCCTCTCTCTCGCTTTTAGTTGCTCTCAATGCTACTTTCCACCTTTTAGGGAGTCATCTGCCAAATTGGATCGATAAGTAATTAACACTTTGGCTCTTTGCTGCCAAGGTTTCTCCTTCTCTCTCTGTCTCTCTCTCTCTCTCTCTCTCACACACACACACACACACACACACACACACACACACAGACACAGACACAGACACAGACACAGACACACACACACACACACACACACACACACACACACACACACACACACACACACACACACACACACACACAGACACACACACACACACACACACACACAGCTTCTGTCTCCCTCTGCCGTCCCACATTCATGAGCGCACGTACGATACCCGCTCGCACTCGCCAAAACTCGACAACGATGCACAAAGAAAAGAGGCAAAGGGGAGCGACCGAGAGGGGAGGAGGCAGGAAAGAGGGGAAGAAAGAATGAAAGAAAGTAATGTGAGTATTGATCCCTGTTGGCCTCGAAGAGACTCTCCGTTCCATCCCAATACTCTCACACTCCATCTCCTTCTCCCTGTCCTTCTGCCTCACTTCAGGTTTCCCCCTAGGGCTGGGCAATTAACCACTTAAATCCCAAATGGGTGACCGCAGTCCCTCAGGGCTCTATACTAGTGTGGTCTGTTTTCTGTTATTGTGAGGAAAGCTTTCGCTGAAAATAGATGATCGACAAGCTCACAACGCGTTGTGAGCTTGTCGAACGGCTATTTTCTGTGAAAGCTTTCTCCACAATAAGGATGCTGGGGTTTAAGTGGTTAACTTAACAATATTGAAACCGATATTTAGAACAAATAACCGACTTATAACCGGTTAATCAAGAAGCAAGTTTTCCAATCGATTTTTCATGATCAACTAAATCGATTAGGCAACTTAATCCTGTGTTATTCTGCAATTATTAAAACATGTGAAAATAGCTGTTTACAAGCTCAAAACAAGGCCGCGATGTATTTTGAGCTTGTATTTTCATTATTTCAATTAGTTTTTGGGGGTTTTTTAAAATATCGATGGCCAAAACGCAAAACCTCCTATCTGAAAAATTAACATTGTTGGGAAAATGAAAAAGAAAACTACAAAATGTTGTCTTTTTGCACAATGCTATTTTTTTATGATACCCATCACATAATACACCGTTTCTTGATTTCTGGACTATATTACAATATTATATGTTAATTACACTGATCTCATGTTGCAAATGCAGATAGGAGGTTTTTCCCCACTTTTCCTGGATAATTCTGCAGATAGGAGCTTTTACACTTCAAGGTTAAGTGATTGCATAACTAAATAATGACAAATAGTACTGGCTGTAAATACATACATTTACAGCTGCAAACAGTTGCATCAGTGGTGTGGTCTAGGTTCTTTTTCGGAGGTATACGATAATCATTCCCTGCACGAGATGCGCGTGGTCGTGGGTATACGCTAGCGCGTTTTCAATGGATGAAATGGTAAGTAGACTGTATACGCTTTTCCCTCCCAAAAATTCCTCACTGTATAGCCTACAGCATATACAGCGTAACACGGTAGAACACACCACTGAGTTGCATTGAATGCTTTTTTATTTTATTCAAAAACAAAACAAAGTTTGCAGGGCAATGCTCACGAAAAAAATGTGCTAAGAACAGTCCACAGCAAGAATCTAAAATAAAAGTGCTTACAAATAAAATTTACAAAAAGGAAAACAAGAATACAATTGTGGTGGACTACAAAACAACTGTCCCAGGCACCCCTCGACATAATCCCCCTATACTCTCTACCCCCCAACTCCACCACCTGAAATACCCCCCCACTCCCACAACCCCCATTCCCCCCAACCAGCACACCACACGCCCCAAACCCCACCCACCCAAACCCTCATGCCCTCCAACTCCCCTAACTCATACAACTGGATCACCAACCTTGTGTCCAGTGTGGATAGTGGAATAGTATGTAAGATCATTGAATGTCTTAAAGAGCCTATAAGCAAGGAGGAAAGACGGATGGATGCCTTGACCCTAGAATCACCAAAGCCAGGGAGGAGATGAGAGCAGCACACAGGGACTTTATCGCTGACCAAAAAGGAGAGGGTCTGAGGAAGGAATATAAGCGGAAGAAGGAGGAGCTATACCACGTGTATGCAACTGGAACAACAGAAGCTGACCCAAAAGATCAGGGACATTAAAGAGGTGCATGAAACCAGAAGCATGGCAAGAGCTGGAAGCTCATCAATGACATTTCTGGCAGAAGCTCTTCTCAGACTTCTGGGGAGAAAGTGCAGAGGAACGAGTTGAAACATGGTACCAGCACTTCAAAACACTCCTAGGAAATCCTCCTTCAACCGAAGAAGAGGATGATCCGATGCTCCTGTCTGGTATGGGAAGGTCATGGAAGACAGATCATTCACCATGGATGAGTACCAGAGGGCCAAGGCTACTATCAAGTGAGGCAAGAGCTAGGGGAGGATGGAGTGAACCAGAGGTTCTGATGTATGTGCCCATAGACAAGGTGGTGTTGGATTTTATCAAGCACACACGTCTAGCGAGCTGCCGAAGCTGTGGAGCAAAATGATCATCGATCCAGTACCAAAGTCAGGCGACCTCACCAAGACGGACACCTCCAAGGCATTAGCCTGAGCTCACAAGTCGCCAAGACGGCTAACAGGATGATCCTCAATCGTCTTAGACCCATCTTAGACCCTGTACTGAGAAACTCGCAGAACGGCTTCCGCCCAGAGTGAACAGCAGGTGGGCAGATACTGGTGCTGAGGAGGATACTGGAAGGAGTAAGGGAGAGGAATCTTTCAGTGGTGATCACCTTCATGACTTCCAAAATGCTTTTGGCACCATCCACCGGGGGAAACTGATGAACATTCTCTGGGCCTACTGAGTTCCTGAGAAGATGGTTCAGATGATGGAGACAAGCTACTCGAGGCAGTCCAGGACTTCAAATGACTTGGGCCTGGACTGCTTCAATGGAACATGACCTGAAGGTCCAGGGGGCACTTGACTAGAATGCCTGGCATGGGATGAGGAGAGTGTGGAAATCAGACATGGGAGAAGACCTCAAGAGGCGGCTGTTCGTATAGCTTCAGTGTCAGTACTGCTGTATGGGACTGAGACATGGACCGTCACAGCACAACAGGAAAGGGCCTTGGATGGAGTCTACACAAGAATGCTACGAATGGCACTAGGAGTCACATGGACGGACCACATCAAAAATGTGGTCCTCTACGGTAACCTACCATGGGTCACAGACAAAGTCAGAGAGAGAAGGATGAGGCAGGGCACTGCGTCAGGCACCATAACTAGTGGCAAGCAAACTGACACTATGGGAGCCAACCCAGGGCAAAGCCAGGAAAGACAAGAAGTGCACCACCTAGATGCACTTCGGCGTAACAGTTTAGCTAGCAACACTGTAGAGCTCAAGAGCCGAATCCCGATGCTAGATAGGAGAGTGTGAAGGGCAGCGATTCAGGAGTCCTGAGTTGGTGTTGGCTAGACCACACTCGCATCGCAAAGACCCTGTCCTATATGATCCGGCCTAACTGGCCCATGCCCCCCTCAACATAATCCCCCCCATACCCTCTACCCCCAACTCCACCACCTGCAATACTCCCCCACTCCCACAAACCCCATCCCCCCCAACTGCCAGCCCACACATCTCCACCTCCATAACTCAAACCCCCATCCCACTTCAGGAGTCCCGAGTTGGTGTTGGCTAGACCACACTCTCGCATCGCAAAGACCCTATCCTATATGATCCGACCTAACTGGCCCATGCCCCCCTCAACATAATCCCCCCATACCCTTTACCCCCCAACTCCACCACCTGCAATACTCCCCCACTCCCACAAACCCCATACCCCCCAAATGCCAGCCCACACCTCTCAACCCCCATAACTCAAAACCCCATCCCACTCCATACCCTCATACCCCCAAATCCCACCCAACCCATTACCCCTACTCCCAGAACCCCCGGTCCCCATGCCCCCAACCAGCACACCACAACCCCCAAACTCCACCCACCCAAACCCTCATGCACCCCCCACCCCATAACCCCCCAGCCGCCACCCCATACCTCCCACACCCCATAACTCCAAACCCCATCCCACCCCCATACCCTCACATAACCCCCCAGCCGCCACCCCATACCTCCCACACCCCATAACTCCAAACCCCATCCCACCCCCATACCCTCATACCCCCCAACCAACACACCACAATATTCTCACAGGGTTGTTGGCTACCACGGTGTTCAAGTGTGATTTTGATCTGCAATTAATAAAAAATCATGACATGGACGTTCACATCTAAGCAGCAATGACAACCTCTAACCACAAGTTAAAAAGGTTCAACGCCAAAACCTCCTATCTATACTTAAAAATGACCTCCTATCTACATAGATGCACATAGGAGGAATTTACCTAGAAATAGTTAGGCTTACAAACAAACATTATTTTGTTAAATAATGCTTTTTATGCTCATTTTGAGATCAAGACATTCTACAGTACTGTAACAAGTATTACCATTAACATTTTTGATCAACTCACACTCTTGGTGTGATAAAA
>NC_137606.1:18844331-18846831 GCF_963280865.1 Gymnoscopelus braueri | reverse complement strand
ACTGTCGGACCTTTGAAAAAGCATGGAATATTCTCCGTGAAGGATTACAAGGATTACTGTGATTATGGTAAGCTCACATTTCATATCACACACACCATACAGTAAGAACTCCTGTAACTTAGTAGCAACAGGAGTTTTTTTTTTATTATTAAACTGATACCGATATTTTCCGATATTAAATTTTTATGCTAATATCGACCGATAATATCGGGAGGCCGATACTATCGGACATCCCTACTGAACAGTGTCGGTGCTAGGACGCAGCCTTATACACTCCGTGTTTGGGAACGGATCAAAGACTTCATCAAGGGTCAGCATCTCATCCTGGACTTTGCACACTATGCTAATGAACATGGCTGGACACCAGTACTTTGTCATGATATTCCATACAGAGTCGAAAGCTTTTGTTAGATCAATGAATGCCATAGAGCTCAGCGTTTTGTCCTTGACATTTTTTCCTGTTGCTGCCAGGCAGTAAATACTGTGTCAGTGGTTCCACGGTCTTTCCTGACACCAAACCCTGGTCTAGTTAAAAGACCCCGCCTGCAATTGATACTATGGAGATGTCTCTGTGTAGCTCTTGTAGAGAGGGATTATAGAGGCATCCTTAAACTAGGATAAGGATAAACGTTCATGAAAGTCCTTGCGGGCTTGTTTCCAATGAGGGCCTGTGAGCAATTAGGGGTTAAGAGTCTTGCTCAAGGACAAATTTCATTTCATCGACACATATGCTGGCGTGGCCTGGAATCGTACCTGGGGCAACCAGGGCCTCTGGCTACCTAGGCGGGCTCACTAACCACTCAGCTATGGCCACCCCTTAATACTATTGTGGTTGCGAACTGCAGCGCTCTGAGCTGGAATTGAACTCATGACCAACGGTTTACCAATCCAGCCAACAAACCCCTGCGCCAAAGAAGCTTGCTAAACTCCTGGGGAAAGGCTTCTAATTTTCACAGTGACTGGAAGAGGTCAGTCAGTTTCTTGACTAAAGCAAGTCCCTCCAGCCTTGTAGATTTCCGCTGGGGTGCCATGGGAGCTGGAGCTCCTGGAGCTTTGCCTGATGAGAGGAGGCTTATGGCTTTCCTTGTTTCCACAATGTAAAGCAAAACAGCAAGGGACTGATTTATTTCAACTTGAGGCTGTCTCACAATTGCCTCTTCTTTTATGCATGATGGCTGTTGAGGACTGCGCTTAAGTGTTAAGCCCACCTTGTATGTATATTTTATAGTTCTCTGTGAGAATTGTTGTCCCATCTGTATACAGTAGGTGAACTTCCTGAATGTTGTGGACCACAGATATCTACAACATCATCATTGAAGCATGTGTTATTACTGTCAGTGCACGCACACATGCACGGCACGCAGGCAGGCAGGCACGCAGGCAGGCACGCAGGCAGGCACGCACACACACACACACACACACGCGCACATGCGCGACTGCGTTCTCACACTCACAAATACAAGCTATCAGACATATTATTAATAGTCAATGTTGACCGAATTCCCACTATTCCAAATGCCTCGGGGAATTTGAACTGGTGATATAACATAGTGTGGGCAACACAAATCAGCATTCCATTATTCATGACGTTCTGCTGCATCCCATTTTCCAGTTATGAGACCCACATAGGACTGGATCAGGGAGCAGATGTGATGTAGTAGGCTACAGCTCATCTGATTGGTCATAGTTTTAGATGTCATGTTGTACAGCTCATCTGATTGGTCACATTTTTTTCACAGGCGCTCTGGATATGTGTCAGTGTATTTGCATGTGTTTGCAAGTGAATGAAAAGTTCACGCAGTGTCTATGTGCAAAGGGTTTAAGGTTTTAAGAAGGTATTCTGTTCCAATCAAATAATAATAATATCTCAAATGTATATAGCGCTTTTCTAAATACCCAAAGACGCTTTACATGGGGGGGGCATGAAAAAACAACAAAGGAAAACTACTTTATTAGGGGGAAAACAACACTAAGAATATAGCTGCAAGCAGCGATAACACGGGGCCAGTGAAAGAGAGAGAGAGAGAGAGACATGGAGACTGAATAGATTGAAGAGAGAGAGAGAGAGAGAGACAAGGAAACTGGAGATGGAGAGAGAGAGAGACAGACATGGAAACTAGAGAGAGAGAGAGAGATGGAAACTGAATAGATTGAAGAGAGAGAGAGAGAGAGAGACAGATCATCATGATCGCCTCAACACATCGTTGGGGACAGGGATCGAACCGGTGACCTCCGGACTCATAGGCTGCCTTTCTTCTCATTGAGCTAGAGATATGATAGTCCTGGTAGTGTCTGTTGATATATATAAGTCTTTCCGTCCCTGACGGACCAGGCCTTTGTTTCGCTAACTACTCTAGATCACTGGTTCCCTAACCATCTACCGATAGAGAAATTGTATGTCTCCTCGGAACAGAAACCAGTGAAAGTAGCCGATCTACATGATGATGAGAGAGAGAGAGGCAGAGAGAGAGAGAGAGAGAGAGAGAGAGAGAGAGAGAGA
>NC_137606.1:18805002-18844131 GCF_963280865.1 Gymnoscopelus braueri | reverse complement strand
GAGAAAGAGAAAGAGAGAGAGAGAGAGAGAGAGAGAGAGAGAGAGAGAGAGAGAGAGAGAGAGAGAGAGAGAGAGAGAGAGATAAACGGAATAGATTGAAGAGAAAGAGAGAGAGAGAGAGACATGGAAACGGAATAGATTGAAGAGAGAGAGAGAGAGCGAGAGAGCCATGGAAACGGAATAGATTGAAGAGAGAGAGAGAGAGAGAGAGAGAGAGAGACATGGAAATGGAATAGTTTGAAGAGAGAGAGACACGGAAACATAATAGATTGAAGAGAGAGAGAGATAAAAGTGAACCAGTGAAAGCAGCCGATCTACAAGCTCAGAAAGAACGTTGCTATCTGAAAGGTTTTGAGATTGTAGATCGGCTATTTTCAGAATGAAGTATGTCTCCACCAAGTGAGGCTTGAACGGCAACCTTGATGTTATGAAACATTCACTTAAGCGGGAAGCCATTGGACCAACAGACCTGATCCAGTGAAACGGAGGTCAGACAGATGATACCATTTCACGCAAATAACTGAAAAATCCTGGTTTAAGTGTTTTTCAAACTGCTCAAAATTGCGGACAATCTAAGGGCGGAGAGAGAGACATGGAAACGGAATAGATTGAAGAGAGAGAGACATGGAAACAATAGATTGAAGAGAGAGAAAGATGGAAGCAGAATGGATTGATTGGACGTGTCAACCTACTGCCATTAACAGGAATCGAACACTCAACCTTTGGATTGACAGGCTGCAACACTACCTATAGTGCTATAGCTTTGACCAGGCTGAGGTTGTCTGTTGAAAATAAAACTGAACCAGTGAAAGCAGCCGATCTACAAGCTCAGAAACACGTTGCTATCTGAAAAGTTTTGAGATTGTAGATCGGCTATTTTCAGAATGAAGTATGTCATACATTGCAAAAACAGACCTTCTCAGATAGGCATTTCATGTTATCTTTATCAATTGCATATGTATTCATTAATACAGTCTTGTTTTTTGCAATGCACTTTAAATGAAGTCTCCACCAAGTGAAGCTTGAACCGGCAAACTTGATGTTGTGAAACATTCACTTAAGCGGGAAGCCATTGGACCAACAGACCTGGTCCAGTGAAAACGGAGGTCAGACAGATGATACCATTTCACGCAAATAACTGAAAAATCCTGGGTTTAAGTGTTTTTCAAACTGCTCAAAATTGCGGACAATCTAAGGGCGGAGAGAGAGACATGGAAACGGAATAGATTGAAGAGAGAGAGACATGGAAACAATAGATTGAAGAGAGAGAAAGATGGAAGCAGAATGGATTGATTGGACGTGTCAACCTACTGTCATTAACAGGAATCGAACCCTCGACCTTTGGATTGACAGGCTGCAACACTACCTATAGTGCTATAGCTTTGACCAGGCTGAGGTTGTCTGTTGAAGATAAAACTGAAACCAGTGAAAGCAGCCGATCTACAAGCTCAGAAACATGTTGCTATCTGAAAAGTTTTTAGATTGTAGATCGGCTATTTTCAGAATGAAGTATGTCATACATTGCAAAAACAGACCTTCTCAGATAAGCATTTCATGTTATCTTTATCAATTGCATATGTATTCATTAATACAGTCTTGTTGTTTGCAATGCACTTTAAATGAAGTCTCCACCAAGGGAGGCTTGAACCGGCAACTTTGATGTTATGAAACATTCCCTTAAACGGGAAGCCATTGGACCAACAGACCTGATCCAGTGAAAACGGAGGTCAGACAGATGATACCATTTCACGCAAATAACTGAAAATCCTGGGTTTAAGTGTTTTTCAAACTGCTCAAAATTGCGGACAATCTAAGGGCGGAGAGAGAGACATGGAAACGGAATAGATTGAAGAGAGAGAGACATGGAAACAATAGATTGAAGAGAGAGAAAGATGGAAGCAGAATGGAATGATTGGACGTGTCAACCTACTGTCATTAACAGGAATCGAACCCTCAACCTTTGGATTGACAGGCTGCAACACTACCTATAGTGCTATAGCTTTGACCAGGCTGAGGTTGTCTGTTGAAGATAAAACTGAACCAGTGAAAGCAGCCGATCTACAAGCTCAGAAAACACGTTGCTATCTGAAAAGTTTTGAGATTGTAGATCGGCTATTATCAGAATGAAGTATGTCATACATTGCAAAAACAGACCTTCTCAGATATGCATTTCATGTTATCTTTATCAATTGCATATGTATTCATTAATACAGTCTTGTTGTTTGCAATGCACTTTAAATGAAGTCTCCACCAAGTGAGACTTGAACCGGCAACCTTGATATTGTGAAACATTCACTTAAGCGGGAAGCCATTGGACCAACAGACCTGATCCAGTGAAAACGGAGGTCACACAGATGATACCATTTCACGCAAATAACTGAAAAATCCTGGGTTTAAGTGTTTTTCAAACTGCTCAAAATTGCGGACAATCTAAGGGCGGAGAGAGAGACATGGAAACGGAATAGATTGAAGAGAGAGAGACATGGAAACAATAGATTGAAGAGAGAGAAGGATGGAAGCAGAATGGATTGATTGGACGTGTCAACCTATTGACATTAACAGGAATCGAAACCCTCAACCTTCGGATTGACGGGCTGTTACATTACCTATAGTGCTATAGCTTTGTCCAGGCTGAGGTTGTCTGTTGAAGATAAAAGTGAACCAGTGAAAGTAGTCGATCTACAAGCTCAGAAACACGTTGCTATCTGAAAAGTTTTGAGATTGTAGATCGGCTATTTCAGAATGAAGTATGTCATACATTGCATAAACATACCCTCTCAAATAAGTATTTCAGGTTATGTTTAACAATTGCACATGTATTAATTGACACAAACATGTTGTGTGCAATGCAACTTTAATGAAGTCCGCATCAAGTGAGGCTTGAACTGGCAACCTTCAGGTTGTGAGGCACACGTTTAAGGGAGAAGCCATTGGACCAACAGACAAGAATCTGTGAAAAAGGAGATCACACAGAATGATACAGTTTCACGCAAATAGCTGGAAAATCCTGGGTTTAAGTGTTTTTTCAAACTGCTCAAAATTGCAGACAATCTAAGGGCGGAGCTTACTGGTCAACGTGATACATGTGTTCCTCATGAGTCAAGGCACATGTGTAAGCAGGTTTAATGGCTGTCGGCCAAACGAGGCATGACTTTTGCCTGTTTAAAGTTTGCATTTTCAAAAAATCGCTATAGCGCCCCCCTTTGACCAATTGGAGTAAGATTGGTTTCAGTGATATTTGGAATGACCCTCAACATTACCGCAAAGTTTCAAAGAAATGTGAGTCTGCATGTATGTGTTAGGGGCAGATGAATAATTGTCATAAAACTGCAATATTCATTGGCTCATTAAAGCTTCATTTTTTCACTTATGGAAAATCTTTTTTTCCTTGTTTTTTGGCATAGGTCCAAAGTTCATGTGTAAAACGTTTCGTGCAGATTACTCAAAAATCCCAGGAGGAGATAGGTTTTAACTGTTTTTCATATAATTCAAAATGGTGGGAGATCTAAAGGTCAGAGGTCAAAAGTCAGAGGGTGAAAGTTGTTCAGCATGAAGAGACGCATATGTGTATCCAAGTTCATGGCTGTAGGTCAAACAGGGCATGAGTTGTACCTGTTCAAAGTTGGCATTTTGCTATAGCGCCATCTTTTGACGAAAGATTGTGAGAATTATTTCTTGATAGTTTTTCATGACCATCTACCATATGGCCAAGTTTCGTAAAAGCGTATGCACGGTTCAGCCAGAACTGCGAAAAGTGGCAGAAGAAAAAAGAGGGGAACATGAAGACAGGTCCAGAGCTGAGCTCTGGCCCCGTAATGACCCACCTACCAGAGCCAGATAGACAGAGTGAGAGAAACAGACAGCTCAACCTATTGCCATTGACAGGAATCAAACTCTCAACCTTCAGACTCACAGGCTGAGACACTACCTGTAGTGCTATAGCTTCATCCAGCTGAAGTTGTCTGTTGAAGATCATAAACTTTTGCCTTCTGTCATGAACCAAGCCCCTGTTTCACTAACACTAAGATCACTCGTTCACAAACCATTTACCAATAGAGAAATTGTATGTCTCCTCGAAACCGAAACCAGTGAAAGCAGCCGATCTACAAGCTCACAAAACGTTGCTATCTGAAAAGTTGTGAGATTGTAGATCGGCTATTTTCACAATGAAGTACGTCATACATTGAAAAAACATACTCTCAAATAAGCATTTCATGTTATCTTTACCGTTTGCACATGTATTCATTGATACAGTCATGTTTTTTGCAATTTAACTTAAATGAGTCTGCATCATGTGAGGCTTGAACTGGCAACCTTCAGGTTGTGAGGCACACGTTTAATGGAGAAGCCATTGGACCAACAGACAAAAACCTGTGAAAAAGGAGATCGCTCAGATGATACAGTTTCACACAAATAGCTGAAAAATCCTGGGTTTAAGTGTTTTTCAAACTGCTCAAAATTGCGGACAATCTAAGGGCGGAGCTTACTGGTCAACGTGATACATGTGTTCCTCATGAGTCAAGGCACATGTGTAAGCAGGTTTAATGGCTGTCGGCCAAACGAGACATGACTTTTGCCTGTTTAAAGTTTGCATTTTCAAAAAATCGCTATAGCGCCCCCCTTTGACCAATTGGAGTAAGATTGGTTTCAGTGATATTTGAAATGACCCTCAACATTACCGCAAAGTTTCAAAGAAATGTGAGTCTGCATGTATGTGTTAGGGGCAGATGAATAATTGTCATAAAACTGCAATATTCATTGGCTCATTAAAGCTTCATTTTTTCACTTATGGAAAATCTTTTGCATCAGTTTGTCGGCATAGGTCCAAAGTTCATGTGTAAAACGTTTCGTGCAGATTACTCAAAAATCCCAGGAGGAGATAGGTTTTAACTGTTTTTCATATAATTCAAAATGGTGGGAGATCTAAAGGTCAGAGGTCAAAAGTCAGAGTGTGAAAGTTGTTGATCATGAGTAGACGCATATGTATATTGAAGTTTCATGGCTGTAGGTCAAACAGGGCATGAGTTGTACCTGTTCAAAGTTGGCATTTTGCTATAGCGCCACCTTTTGACGAAAGATTGTGAGAATTATTTCTTGATAGTTTTTCATGACCATCTACCATATGGCCAAGTTTCGTAAAAAGCGTATGCACGGTTCAGCCAGAACTGCCAAAAGTGGGAGAAGAAAAAAGAGGGGAACATTAAAACAGGTCCAGAGCCGAGAGCTCTGGCCCCGTAAAAAGTCTAAGACTAAGGAATAAAATCAATAAAAACAGTGAAATGAAGAAAGGACGGGGGGCGGGGTTAGCTGGGGAAAGCCATATTGAAGAGGTGGGTTTTGAGGGCGGTTTGGAAGGTTTGGAGGGTGGGGGCTTCTCAGAGAGCATTGCGGAGTGCATTCCACAGGGTTGGGGAAGTAAAAGCAAAAGCTCTATCGCCCCAGGTACGGTACTTGGTCCTGCGGACCTCAAGGAGGTTTGTGTCACCAGACCTGAGGGAGCGGGAGGGGACATGACGTTTGAGGAGATCTAAGAGGTAGGGGGAGCCAGATTATTCAGTGGCTTGTAGGAGTTTAGTAGTTATTTTGAAGTGGATTCTTCATTAGACCAGGAGCCAGTGAAGGCCGCGGAGGACTAGTGAAATATACTGAAATATACTTCACTAGTACAGACCACGCCTTCAAACCAAACATCGTTTAATGTTCTTTATTTAGAAAAGAAGTAGATGGACCTGTCAGGAAAAAGGATTGGTTATGCATGAAGATGAAGGGGGCGATGATGTGTGGACAGGGAGGTGAAGATGAAAGGGGTAAGGATGAGGGAGTGATGACGAGGGGCACGAATTATTAAGAGAGGAGGGTAAGTGAAGGATGTAAGGTGTGAGGATGGGGTAAATGCGCAAATGAGAGCTTGGGACGAAGGAATTGGCCTGAGGAGGGGGGGGTGAAGGGCAAAGCCCTGAGGGGGAGGAAGGGCGAGGCCCTGAGGGGGGAGGAAGAGGCCCTGAGGGGGGAGGAAGAGCGAGGGCCTGAGGGGGGAGGAAGGGCGAGGGCCTGAGAGGGAGGCATAACCATGTGGCTCCAGGGGGGTGGAGACCCTGAGTATTTGGCTTGGGGTCTGAGAAGATAGGCATCCATCTAGGCGTCATCAGTGGACACGCTACAGCTCTGAGACCCCCATCTGGAACCGGGAAAACTAGGGCGGATCAGAGAGCACTGAAAGAAAGGGAAGGGAGGGAGGGGTACGAAGAACAATGCACGAGTGGCGTGCCGACCTGGCAGGTTTAAATACTCCACACTTATTGGTAGAAGGGGGGGGAGTTCAGGGTGGAGAGCGATTAGTTACCATGGCATCTACTGTGTCAGTCATCGTGTTCTGGTGGTTTAATTAGATTGTCGTACAAAATCTCTGCTGTACATTGTCTATTAGTGTAAGTGTTCCTGATGAGAATATTGGTTTTGGCAATTCAGGAGAATCTTACATAGAGGCAACAAGTGTCATCAAAGACACAGTACATGGCAATGTGCGTGTACTTCAAAGTTTCCATACAGCAGCACAGGCTGACCTCCTGTGATGGTGGCTGTACTGCCACCAATATGCTTGTTTAGCTCTTAGCCTACTGCTCGGTTGCATGTGTATCTGCGAGAGTGTGCTCTGATACTGTGTGCATTTGTCAATTCCTTCTTCAATGTGGTGTTTGTGTCCGTGCGTCCGTGTGTGTGCGTGCGTGCACATGCACGTGTATGCGTATGTGTGCTTGTGATCAATGGCCCCTGCCTGTGCCTCCACTCTGGTAATTAGGCGATGCCAGTGTGTGAAATGTGACTACATGTTTAAAAGATCAAACAGTGTCTCTGTCTCTGCAGGCCAGAGCAGCCAAAGCAGCCAGTGCTGTAAAAGGTCAGTCCCTGTTGTGATGCCAGTTAATGCATGTTTTGTTTTCTCTCTTCATGTCATATGTGTGTTCTTCTTCCTACAGTATGTTCTTCCCTGCCGTCTCTTTCACGTAGAGAGAATGATCACTCAGGGGAGAGTGATGCTTAAGATAGGGGGGGGGGAATGATGCTAGTGAGTAGAAAGGACGAAATAAAAAGAAAAAGGGAAATAGAGAGGGATAGAGAGGTAAGTACTACAACTGTCAACAACAGTTATTGTGTCCTTTGGTCACATCGATTTTCAGCTTTCATGCCAATCAAGTCCTTTGAATTTTATAAAAAATGAGTGATTGGGGGTGGGGGGGGAGTGAAAGAGAGAGAGAGAGAGAGAGAGAGAGAGAGAGAGAGAGAGAGAGAGAGAGAGAGAGAGAGAGAGAGAGAGAGAGCATCTTAAGGACATGGAGATTGTCATTTTGAATGCCAAATTTCAAAGAATGTGCGTCAAGAATGTGCGTCATTCCCAAGTAAAAAAAAACAACATGAGCATTGTTGCCTTTGCCTCAGTGTACTGATCATCAGTTCCTTTTGAAGAAAACAGTTTTGTGGAATTGACTGATTGGAGAGAGTGCTGTCACTCTTAATTTGATCCGTTTGGGATGTAATAATTGTTGCCAGGTCAGATGATAATAATAATAAGAAGAAATTAACAATATTGCATCCTGAGTGATCAGGACAGTGACAGTGGCAGTGTTGAGAAGAAGAGGGTTATTAGATGCAGCCAAACTGAAGCGTAATCCTACATAACACAGTTATTTTCTGTGCATAATTGTTATAACGAGGTGGCCACCCACTGTAAGGTGTAGGCTGCTATGTAACAAAATATTGCCTTGCCTCTGTCAATACGTGTGCATATTAAACAACATACATAAAGCAACTACTAAACCTCAATGGAATGTAAATGTTTGCCTCATGCGTTTCATGGCTTATCAAGGGCTGTGTTGTAAGAAGTAAAATGTTATGGTAATTATGTAGTGTTTGTTAGTTTTGAGAAAGGTCAAGGTTGGTAAATGTGGAAAAATATGTTTTCTAGTTTTTTCGTTTACATTTTCTCTGCCATTCCTTCCTATCTCCTGAGAAAAGCATGAAAAAGCATTTCAGCAACAACTTGCCATTGATACAATTACATGCATCCAGGCCTAGGAACTGCCAAGCTTTATTCAGGGAGCAGGGCTTAAGTACCTTGCTCAAGGGTAGCAAGGGGGAGGAGAGTGTTATTTGCTTTTGCCACCTACTTTTTGCCCCTGCAATTCTGGGTGATGCAAACGGGAACCTTTACCAACCTTTGCTACCTATGTCCCATTGCCTATACACTGTATACGTTGGAGACTGCTGAGCGACTGTTTCAAATTATTTTGAGTAGGGGTCTCCCCGTCTGCCCTTCCTCTCCCCACATCTTCTCACTCTGTTCCTCCCCTGTTTTCTCATTCTTCTGTCAATAAGAAAACTCCCACACATGCTTCGGTCAATCCTAGATTAATTTACACGTGTGTGTGCACACACACACACACACACACACACACACACACACACACACACACACACACACACACACACACACACACACACACACACACACACACACACACACAGTAAACCAAAGAGAGAGAGAGAGAGAGAGAGAGAGAGAGAGAGAGGAGGGGGACAAAGGGAGATGAAGTGAAGAGACAGGAAGGAACGAATGAGGGCGAGAGAGAGCAGAGCCAAAGAGAAGAAAGAGAGGGAAAGAGAGAAACACAGATGGAGATATGGTGGAGATGAAGAGACAGAATAGGAAAGAGAAGAATGAGGCGTGAGAGAGAGAGAGAGAGAGAGAGAGAGAGCGAGAGAGAGAGAGAGAGAGAGAGAGAGAGAGAGAGAGAGAGAGAGAGAGAGAGAGAGAGAGAGAGAGACAAGAGAGAAGGCCCAGAGGGAAAGAGAGAAGTGGGAAACCCAATCTGTGGGCTGATGGGACTCCTCAGCACAGCGGCAAAATCAATTTGACTGCTGCTCTGAATGAACAGGAGCTAAGGAGAGAGAGAGAGATGGAAAGAATAAAGAAGTGAAGGAGGGTGGGCAACCATCAGAGGCCCAAAAGAAAACTTTAAAAGAGCAAGAGAAAGAGAATATGGGGCAGGGGGGAGAGAGAGAGAGAGAGAGAGAGAGAGAGAGAGAGAGAGAGAGAGAGAGAGAGAGAGAGAGAGAGAGAGAGATGGACAGGAGGGAGCAAGTCACGGATTTGGAAGGCTGGGTGGATGGAAAGATCTATTGTACAGTATGGGAGACACAGACATACAATGTGGAGGTTCACAATATAAAATGCACAGCGGCCTGATGTTTATACAGAGTTTTGAATAGAGAGCCCTGGGATATACAGTCAATAAAATAAGAAGAAAATAACAACAACAACAGTGTCCTGCATAAAGAAGTGAGTATTTGTTTAAGCTAGGAAATCTTTAAACCACATGGAAATAAAACAATGTCCAATAAAATCGGCTTTTGGTGCAAACTTGCGTTGAGCGATAATACAAAACACATCTTTCACTCTATCATATTTGTACACTGCATGGAAGAATAAAACAATTGAAAGGGAAGTGAATGGGTTTCTTACCATGCCACAGAGCTGCTAAAAGCTGATGCAAATCCCAGAGACAGTGAACTTCCCTGCTGAAAAAACCAGCACAGACCAGCTTATGGTGGTTGCTGGTTTTAGCTGGTTTTAGCTGGTCTTAGCTGGTCTTAAGCTGGTTTAGATGGCATACCAGGCTGGACAAGTTGGTCAGGCTGGTCAGGCTGGTTTGCCAGTGTAGTTGGTTAGCTGGTCACTAAGCTGGATTCTGCTGGTCTTTGCTGGTCAGCCAGCTGGCTGGCTGGACTGACCAGCAAAGCCAAGCTGGTAGCTGGTCTTTGCTGGTCAAATGGGTGGACTTCCCAGCAAAGACCAGCTTACCAGCTAGACTTAGCTGGTCAGATGGCTGGACACTGGACAGACCAGCAAAGACCAGCTTAGCAGCTGGTCAAGTTTGGTTAGATCCCGATCCAACATGTGGATCGGGACTCCCAGGGGGGTCCCTACGTGATTTGGGGGTGGTCCCAGTCCCCAGATGACAGTGAAGTGATAATTTAAGGACCTTTAAGACCTTTTTAGTACCTACAAAAAAAACACCATTACTGCATCAAAAGTAATCAACAAACTATACTATAAAAAAATGTCAAACATTGGCCAAATTGTCTAACAATAATAATAATATAAGAAAACATTTTGAAAATAGCAGATCTACAAGCTCACAACACCTTCCTTGCGAGGCGTTGTGAGCTTGAAGATCTGCTATTTTCACAATAGAGTCAAACTAAACGTAATGCATCAACTCCTACATTCCAAGTGCTTTAAGGGTGGGGGGTCCCCAGTTCAAATATGATTATTTTGGGACGTCGCGGCCTGAAAGGGTTGAGGACCACTGGGTTAGATCACGTGTGTGTTTCCCAAAACAGTGGGTCGGGGCCCATTTGTGGGTCATGTACACATCACGAGGAAAGATCCCTTTTTTTGTTTCCTACAAAAATATATTACTATATTATTTCAAAACATTTCCCACCCAAAAATCTAAAATCTTCATCAATAAAAAAACAAATAAATACAAAATCTAAGAAATTCCATCAATTAATAAAAAAAAGCATGCAGTGAAAATAGCAGATCTACAAGCGTTGTGAGCTTGCAGATCTGCTATTTTAACTAGTTTGGATCCCGGGGAGACATCATACCTGCCATTAGACTGTGAAGATTTTCTTCTGTTACAATTGCCCCCCCCCCCAGTATATACAGTATATTGTATTGTATTGTATTGTATTGTATTGTATTGTATTGTATTGTATTTTACTTTACATTTCTTGTCCTTTTCGTGTGATGTGACATAAATATTATATTTAATAATAATAATAATAATAATAATAATAATAATAATAATAATAATGTATTATTATTATCATGACAACATTCATCCAAACTTATTTACTTAATTTCGCAATTGGCAAATAATATGCTAGTTTGATTCTAAATAACACTTTTTTTTGCTATGGTTACCAAAATGAACAGATCTACAGATCTACATCTTGTCGCAATTTGACGTGTTGTGAGCTTGTACATCTGTTTTTACAGAGAAGCGGGCCCTTTATGGGCCCTGAGCAGTGTTGCCATATCTGCTTATTATAAGTGACTTTGGGCTTGTTTTTCTGTAAAGTTGCTTGTAAATATTAGTGAAATATTTCACTTATTATTTTTGAAAATAGCAGATCTACAAGCTCACAATGTGTTGCAAATGCGACGCACTGTGAGCTTGTAGATCGGCTATTTTCAAATAGGTTTAAATGTCGCTTCTTTTGGGCTTAATTTTTTTCACAGACCTGGCTGCTTATTTCTCTCACAAAATCTGGCAACACTGTCTCAGCAGGCTCGTGACCCTTGAACTACCGCTCGCGATACGCGGGGAGAATGAATGCTATCTGAGTCGAGCTGCCTGCAGGCTGCAGCTCTCACTTCAGTAGAAAGTTTATTGCGTTGCTTTGGATTCATCAAAAATAATTATAAACCGGCTTCAGAGAAGATAAAAGAAAGAAGAAGAAGCGGCGGACATTTTAGGTGAGTGTTGACACACAGAAATACTATTTATGTAGGCGTTTTAGCCTACTATTACTGTATTGATAATTAAGTGCGTAGGCTGCTGTGTTCGAAGTCAATCACAAGTGACTCATGTCATGACCCAAGTAAACTCTACACATTGTTTAGTTTTTTAATTTGTCTTGATAAAGGGATTATGACAATAATTACAATAAATTATAGTGGGAATATACAATATAATTTATACTATAGGCCACTACTGCTTGCCTATGTGCCGCTCAAAACTAAATTCAGAATATGACGTCTGTGTGTGTGTGTGTGTGTGTGTGTGTGTGTGTGTGTGTGTGTCTGTGTCTGTGTCTGTGTCTGTGTCTGTGTCTGTGTGTGTGTGTGTGTGTGTGTGTGTGTGTGTGTGTGTGTGTGTGTGTGTGTGTGGACACACGCTTTCAGTGATGAAGCTACAGAGTGTTTTAATATCCCGTGAACTCTGAACATTAATGATTCCCTTGTCTGTCTGTCTGTCTGTCTGTCTGTCTGTCTGTCTGTGTGTGTGTGTGTGTGTGTGTGTGTGTGTGTGTGTGTGTGTGTGTGTGTGTGTGTGTGTGTGTGTGTGTGTGTGTGTGTTATTATTACACATTTCTTTGGCTGCAGTGGCCAAAATGAATGGTTTGCAGCCCTACTAAAAGAGAAAAAGGAACCCAAGAAGAGAACCATTATGTGTTATGCCCCCCCCCCCCCCCTCCCACAAAGAGAAGAAAACAGTTTGAAGGTAAAGTGATATTGTTTTGTTAAATGTTAAAGTAATCATTGCTTGTTCAGTAACAGGGGTCTCCCAGACTCTCCACCTCTTTAGTAAGCCGAAAATGCATTTCCAGGAATACCAAATTTAACCAATCAGAACTCATACAGGATACAGGATAAATAAGTTACAATTGGAAGTGATGACACAAAGAAGTGGGCATACAAAATTTGAACCCATTTAGACCAGGAACGCATCTGTGTAATTGTTTTGATTTCTTTGGCTAGACCTTTGGCTTCAAAAATAGCAGATCTACAAGCTCATAGCGCGACACCGAGTGGCGCGCTATGAGCATGTAGATCTGCTATTTTTGAAAATCTTTGAATATATATGTTTTAAAGTGAACATTTGTACCTCAAATCTTTTTCCTTTTATGTTCAAAAAACTTTTAGGATTTAGAGAGCATTTTTAGAATCGGCCCCAGGTCTTAATGGGTTAAAGCTGCACTATGTAACTTTCCTCTTCTACCCCGGATTTGAACCCGGTTTCCTGAGCAAGTGCTGTAACCTTTTACCATTGAGCTAATAGAGCCTGCCTGCTTGCTCAGGTGATACATTGAATCTTGACCATCAGATCAAAATTCATGTCAGATCCTGTGTCTAGGTGAGACATGACCTTTGACACTATCTAAATGTCTCAATAGAAGAGCAGGGAGACTAAATACAACCACCCCAATTATATAAGTTATATTGTATTATTTGTATTAACATACTCTAACATACAGATTGTATAAGTTATATTGTATTAATATACTCTACGATACAGGTTGCATAAAATTACATTTTATTCCACTTTAACTTTCTAACAAAAAACATCTTGTTTTATCCAAAATATATTACTTGCACTACCTTTAGACTCTGACTCGTCTGAATACGGTGGAGATGCTGTTGTTCCCCAAGCTATCCACGACGAAATGTCAAGTACAGTCATACCCAGAAGAAGGCCAAAGAGTTGGAGCTGGACCTACAGCATCTTAAAACTAAGTAAGCAATGACTAATGTTAACGAAACAGTTGCATGAGTTTGCTCTTCTCTTTTTGTATATATCGATATGTTGGTTATTTGTTCTCATGTTCTTTTTTACTTAGATCTTGACCACAAATGTTAAAAAACATTATATAGAAAGCATGTTGAATGGAGTGGACAGATGCTAGGCTCATTATTAAACTGGTATCCTACTAAGGCATACATCAATTCAGTTTTTATTTTTTATTTTTCCGTACCCTGTTCATGCTTTAAGATGCAACAAATTAGAGATTGCAAAACAGAAACTGGAGGAAGGGCCCCAATATAGCTCTGCAGCAAAGCCTGACATCCCTGCTGCAGATAAGCAAACCAGTGACAGCATAGGTGTGTTTAGACAGTGATACTGTTCTACGGAAAATGGTGACAATGTGTACAATATAAGTACTGTGATACTGCCAAAAGGAGCTTAAATATGATTCTCTACATTTTCAGTTGCAACTTCCTCCGTTTCCTCTTCCCCCGAGTCAGACGAGTTGGCATCGACACCTGGGATGTTTGACGGCAACGGTGACAAGGTATTGAAGAAACATACTGTGTAGGACAGTGGTTCTTAAAAGTGGGGTTCCACAGTGTCCCCAGCTAAATAAGAAACAGTTATCATTTCAAAAATAGGCAACGTGTCATGATGCATCGTGAGCTTGTAGATCAGCTATGTTTTGCTATTTTTGAACTATTTTTGAACAGTTTTGCCTATGGCATGAACAAAATAGGGATGCCGGGTGGAAAAGGTTAATTTCACTACTATTTTACCAGCTAGAATGTAATCCAATGACAATGTACTGTATAAGAATTACTTCAACTCTCCCCACCTACAGTATAGACAGTTGTAGAATTCTGTACTAAATGTAATCCAACAATTAACATCTTCTCTATTGGAGGTCCATGGCACCAACTCTTTTCTAAATGGGTCCACATTTGGGGGTCCTTGAAAATGTAATTTCTTTACAGTAAATTCTGTTTGAAGTGGGCCTGCTTTTGTCAAAAATGAGTCTGAAATGTCATGGTAAAATGTTTTTTAATTTCTAAAACATGTGTTGTTTTCTTCTGTTTCAGGTCCAGATTGGCTCTGGTGTGTGGCTCGAAAAGGAGATCTGGAAGATGGTGGCAGCAAACACCAAGGACTCCCTGTTCATGAAGGAGCTTGCTGTTGCCATTTGGGGGACAACAACCCTGAAGACCATGCAGGAGCCTTACAAAGAATGCCCCACTAGCAAGGGGGAGGCCAAACCCCCCTGACCGCAGGACTCAGAAGAGGTATGTTTACTGAGGGGTGGGGGGGTTCATTATGACTTGATCTCATAATTCAATCTGCTCTGTGTATGACTGTAGTTCTCTTTTCCAGAAGGTGGAATTCCCGTTAGCGTTACCTGTTCAGTTTTTCATACCTTCATTTGGTTGTCTCAGCAGCATACTGTTTCAACCAGAAACACATATGGAGATGTTGGTTGTTTCCAATTTATATCTGCTGCCGAGCCAATCAAATGAAGCTATGAAAAACTGATCGGGAAACGGGAATGTCACCTTCTGGAAAAGAGATTATATTAAGCTTATTAATCAATCATAAAAGAAAATACTCTATTGTAATAAAATTGATTTTATGGCTGAAAGAAATGCCGATCTACAAGCTTGCAACTCGTTGGACGTGTTGTGAGCTTGTAGATCAAAAAAGTAATCAATAGAATAATCGCAAGTAGAATAATTGGTAGTGGCAGCCCTACATGCATGTGTGGCAGGGGTAGCTTTTTCCCCCAAATTGTTGTTGTCCATTGTAGCCATCTGACTTATTGCCTGCCCACTGTCCACCCACCTTTTTCATTCAAATGCATGTTTTCTAACTGAACTGAAACACGGGGTTAAAAAAACACTTCACCCCATTTTCAACTCATCTTCATATAATTGGTCCTCACTAATACACATTTTAAGATGGCACCATTTATGTCTACTCACTCTGTGTTTCGTTGATAGGTCGTGGACAGTTTAGAAACCTGCCTACCTTTGACATCATCGGTAGGCAGGTTTGGTCATTTAGAACAACTTTATTTGTTCATTATTAATGCAAGAACAATGGCTTCTACTTCTGCATGCAAACTTTCCAGGTAGAGACACACTGTAGTTTCTATTAGCTTGGAATCTCCATTGGTGATGTCACTGGTAGGCAGGTTTCTGAACTGTCCACATTCCACCAATGAGTGGCAGAACGAGTAGACAGAAATGGTGCCATTGTATAATGTACATTAGCGAGGATCAGTTAGTTATATGAAGATAAGGTTGAAAATGGGTGAAGTTTAAGTTACTTTAAGTTTTTCTCAAAACATCACAATTCATTTAACTCACCCCATGCAGTATATTGCTAATTATATTTGTTTTATTGTTGGGGGTTCTTGTTTGTTTTCTTTCAGACTGTTTCCATTGGTGGCTGCAGGGGCAGAACATTCTCACAAAGAGGAAGGCCATGGACCATGGCCAGGACATCAATAGAAAGGACAAGAAATTGTGTGTCTGTGTAGGGGGGGGTAATGCTTTATAGCGCCACCAGCAGGCCGATTTTTGCAAGACACATTTTTGGCTGCAACTTTACAGATGTTTTCCAAACATCACACACATCGGTATACAGTATCTCCATAGTCATGTAATCAAGACGGATCTGTCCGATTTTTCATATTCTCTCACTCTTTTCCAGTCATTTGAACACTGTGTGTGTGTTAGTGTGTTCCTCAGGTTGAAGTTCATGTATTTATGTGTTTATTTATACATTTATTTGTTATTTAAATGTTGTTTTTGAGGGTTTTTTATAAGTGTTTAATAAATTATTGTTATGTATGAAATTGATACATGATTATTTATGACTTTGTGGATTTTGCTCACTTTTATATAGGCTACTGTAGGCTACTGTTTTTTAAATATACCACGTGCTGTGGGCACCTGGCTGAAATTCACCATGATCATGCATCCTCTCCAGCAAAGTTGGTCACTGCATATCCAGAATACACCTGAATACACATAAATACCAGATAGCAGCTTAAACCAGCTTAAACCAGCTACCAGCTAAACCATCATAAATACCAGCTACCAGCTTAAACCAGCTAAACCATCATAAATACCAGCTACCAGCTTAAACCAGCTAAACCATCAAAAATACCAGCTACCAGCTTAAACCATCAAAAATACCAGCTACCAGCTTAAACCAGCTAAACCATCATAAATACCAGCTACCAGCTTAAACCAGCTAAACCATCAAAAATACCAGCTACCAGCTTAAACCAGCTACCAGTTTAAACCAGCAAAACCTACCACCTTAAGCTGGTCAACCACCAAGACCAGCTTAAGGTGTGTTTTGGACGTCCAAAACACACCTTAAGGTGGTCAACCACCAAGACCAGCTAAAACCAGCTGGTCCAGCTTAGGCTGGTCTAAGCTGTTTTTTTCAGCAGGGTTTACAGAAAGGATACTCATAGGGCAGTGTCACTTTTAATGTGTTCAATGGTAGTAAAATGTAAGTGTATAGATCAACAAATATGCTGATATAGCAAGTATTGTCTCATCAAGCTGTCACAATATCCATAGTAGAGTCCATTTGAGTCCATTTTAAAACCTCATCAATAACACAAACTCTGCCTCTTAAAATAAAGAAAAGTCGTCAACTAGTAATAATGATGGTGAAAATCAGTTATCTTTATCTTTATCCAATGACAATAACAGAGGGGTATGCATGGAAACAATTTCTAAAATGATATAGGATAGATTTTTGCCTTGCGCTGCAGCATACCTGTCTCCCCCTAACTAACACAATAGATTTACTGCAATAGCACTCGAGCTAATTAGCCGCATAGCTAATTAGCTAATTGCTATCAGAGAGACAATGATGAGCCTTATTGTGTTGTCAACAGGTACTTGGCCTGGCTGGCTTCCAGCCATCTTCCACACAGTGGCTTTGGCTTTGGTTGAATAGCATTGTGATCGATGGGACTTTTCTATACTGTAGTCAGCCTGCAAAAAAAAAAAAGAAGAAAAAAATGCTTCCACTGTCCTGGCATCCTTCCTGCTCTGGTATTATTTTAGGCTTGGCTCCCAGTGGTGTGCAATCTTTGTTGAGCTGCACTTAATGAGATGTGAGATAGAAAGGCGATTCTGTAGTTATTGCAGGTTTATTGTATTGGTATAGTATGCTTAGACATTGTGTGTGTCACTGAATGTGTGCGCATGCACATGATGTATAGGGCACACTGTTGGTGTAGGGTCCTTGATAGGGTTCCAGGGAATCCCAGCAAAATGAGGAACAGTTTACATTAGCAAATGACACGTTACTTCACGATGTGACACGTGAGCTTGTAGATCAGCTATTTTTTTACTTAACAATAAATAATTAAAAAATGCGTATTTTGTGCCAGACACCCCCATTAAGTAAGTAAGTAGCCTTGGGAACCAATGGTTCTTCTTTTGTCTGACCCTCCCGGGGGATTGAACCCCAAACTTCCAATGTCAGGGTGAACACTGTAACCACAAGGCCACCTAGCACAAAATGTTTTCAGAAGGAGGTCTGTGGTCAAATACATATTAATGTGGGGGTCCTTGACATGAAGATGTTTGAGAACCACTTCTGTAGGTGACCCTAAAGTCTAATAGCTCTGTACTGGAAATGCATAGAGCTATGAGCCATGGCTGTCTCACTCAGTATAAATTAGACGTAACAGCCTTTGACGCTTGTATACAATGGTATGGTTTGATGCATATGCTACTGTCTCTGTGTTTGGGCATTTGTGCATCGGTGCGTTTGTGCATGTTTTATTGCATGGCTGCATTATTTTTTCAGTCTGCAGAAATAAAAAATGAAAAACAACAAAAGTAGTGTGAAAAATGCAATCAATAAGAGGGTATATATAAATGTCTGCATGTGCTTGCAACAGTATCACCTGGGGAATGCCACTAGGGAGAGGCCTGCATGTTATTGTCGAATGGTCTAGAATAATGAGACAATGTGGGAATGCATTTTAAATCGTGTACATCCGCCGAGCTTCAACAACTGTAGGAAATGTGAGGCTTCACCACTCTCCGCACATGTTGCTGTGTGTGTGTGTGTGTGTGTGTGTGTGTGTGTGTGTGTGTGTGTGTGTGTGTGTGTGTGTGTGTGTGTGTGTGTGTGTGTGTGTGTGTGTGTGTGTGTGTGTGTGTGTGTGTGTGTGTGTTTGCATGCGTGCATGTATGTATGTGTGTTTCCTTCTTTTAAAGAAGACAAATAGCCAGGTTGTTGTATACGATGGCCAATTTGTTCTTCAATACTTCATTGTGTGGTATAGTTAAAATATCAGATCTATAAGCTCATACCATTTAAAAAATACATAAATGTCAACTTCACATTTTACTATTAGGAAGAAAATTCAGTAGGTATGCTTCTGCGACCGAATCACTTTTTGTTATTGTGCATGTAAGAAATGACGATAGTACCTTTATTTTTATGTATATGTTACTGTAGACAATTAAAAAACAGCTGTGCATGGATATGTAGTTTTGCATATAATACTACTAGTAACACACTAGTAACCATGTCATTTGAGTTATTATGAGTTAAAAGTGATGAGAACTTACTTGAAGTAAAAGTGATGTAAGTCATTCCATCCCTGGAAACTTCTATTGTGTCTTGCGGTCACTTTTACAGCATTTCAGTATTTCTTTGCGTGTGACTTTGAATTTGCATCATTTGACAATGTGCAGCACGTTTCCTATTGACATCCGCTTTGCCACTTTGTAATACGTTTCTTCTCTTGCAGCAAGTTTCCATTGTTGCATTTCTTTAGCTTCTTGCATGTGTTGGCGTTGTTTGTGAATTAATAGAGCGTTTCTATTATTGCATCTGCTTCCATTTATGAAGAGTGATTGACCTTGTGGACCGTCATACGGTCGGAAACCAGAGAGAGAAATAGATGGAGAAATTGGCCCTGGTGTGTATCTTTAAATCAAGATTACTAGCGGGTGTTTTCTTATCAAAACTGGATCTTTGCAATATACTTGATTAATTTCATATTCAAATGCAAATCGACCATAGCAATTATAGAAGCCATTATAGACGACTCTTAGGGGTGGAGTGGCCGAGCAACAGTGGGACGAAGCAAGCACGCACAAAGCTGTACCTGTACAATAGCTATACATCTTGGTATACAGTAGCTGCACTGAATAAAATTATCAGCAGTGCATCTCCCTGTACCTCTCACTGCAGAATGATGACACATCATACCTCAACACTTCTCATAGTAATGTGTCTATGCCAGAGTTTGTGCCTATGTAGCCGATGTGTACGTGTGTTTGTCTGTTTCTGTGTGCCTACGTGTGTCGGTATGTTTATTCATCATCCGTATTTTAGCAGCTATTAGGTGTGTCTCTGCACAGACACATGTGTGCCCCCCCACCCCACCACTTTGCCATCCTCATCCTCCTGCTCATTGTGTTATGATGGCAGCTTCCTCCAGAATGGAACTCCTTATTTTGTCATTGCCACTGACAGCCTCAGCCAAGAGGCTGCTATTTTTAAAAAGGAGTGGGTGACTGAGCTAGCTAATAAACGCACAGTCAGACAAGCACGCACGCACGCACGCACGCACGCACGCACGCACGCACGCACGCACGCACTCAGCACATGCTTGCAAAAACAAAAGATAGGTGTGGAGACAAAGATAGACATTCCTGTTCCCATGCATGTACCCTACATACACACACACGCACACACGCACGCACACACACACACACACACACACACACACACACACACACACACACACACACACACACACACACACACACACACACACACACACACACACACACACACACACACACGTGCACTGTTCAGGGAAATTGTATAAACCCACATATCTCTCTCTCCCTCTCTCTCTCTCTCTCTCTCTCTCTCTCTCTCCCTCCCTCTCTCTCTCTCTCTCTCTCTCTCTCTCTCTCTCTCTCTCTCTCTCAGTGTGAATAGCTGCTCTCCTGTGCCTATGTTTAAAGCTGTCTATGAATAGCATTACTATCCGTCACCCGTGTGCATGCAGGACAGGAACCGTTCCTGATCTAATGTAGCGTAAGATGTTACCACATCTGTTTCCCTATGGGGGGAAAAAGAACGAGGCATACGAAGAAGACAAATCTCAGGTAGAGGAGAGAGAGAGAGAGAGAGAGAGAGAGAGAGTTAGCTCAGTCTGTAAATCCATTTTCTCTGCATCTTTATCGTTCTCACCCGTTTATTGCTATCTCACCTTTACTCCTGTTTTGAAGTACAGTATCACTCTCTCTCGCTCTCACTCCCTTTATCTTTGTAGATCACATATGCCTTCAGTGCCCCCACCCACTCTCGCTCTCTCTCTGTCCATTTTTTTCCCATATCTCCCACACTCCCAACCATCCCCTTCACAGACTGCATGCCTTCATACCTCTCTCATCTCCTGCACCTGCTATGCGATATGAGTGCTATTCACATCTGTTTAGACAGAGAAGGGAAGGGGGTTTCTGCAATAGAGGGTAGCTCTTTACAATAATGACCCGTTAGAAAGCATTTATAAACGTTTATAAGCAGTTTGTAGACTATTAACAAATCATTAACTACCTGTTTGACATTCGTAAATGATTACTAAAACCTTTATAACTATGGTTACAAATCATTTAAAAGGTATTAGTAAGTAGTAAACTATTCAAGCCATTTATATACATCTGTAAATGATTATTAAATCATTTGTAATGACCCAAAATAAACCATGTATAAACGTTTATAAGCAGTTTGTAGACTATTAACAAATCATTAACAACCTGTTTGTTGACATTTGTAAATGATTACTAAAACCTTTATAACTATGATTACAAATCATTTATAAGGTATTAGTAAGTACGTAGTAAAACTATTCATGAATAAGCCAGGTATAATACATCTGTAATGATTATTAAATCATTCGTAACTGATTTGAACTATTTGTAGATATAGAACTAATCATAGACAAACTAGTTATATACATTGGTTAATGATTATTAAATAATTTATAATAACATTGTAGAATATTTAAGAATCATTTAAAACACATTAAAACATTATTTATACTCAAGTTTGAGTATAAATAATGTCAACAAAATAACGTCATTTAAATTGTAGGAATCATTTGTAAATGATTTATAAAGTGGTATAAATTGAGTATTTTTTTATAGGACATCTCTTTAAACATGTATTAAGACTTCATAAATCATTTCTTAAATCTTTGTTCTAGCCCAAGGCGTGAACAACAAACCATTTCCAAGCAATTATTATATTAAAAAAATGATCTGCAGATCATTATTTCCACATGATCAATTTTACTTGTTGGTAATTTGGGAAGTGTGTTTGTTCATGTTTAACATATGTTTTGTAAAACATTCCTAAAATATCTATAAATCCTTAGTACATGTTATTATGTGCCCTATAGTAAAGTGAAGACAGTTCATCATTTACAAATATCTGTTAATGTGTTTGTTCATGTTTAACATATGCTTTGATTCCTAAAATATCTATAAATCCTTAGTACATGTTATTATGTGCCCTATAGTAAAGTGAAGACCGTTCATCTTTTACAACTGTCTGTTAATGTGACTTTCTCCTTACCTGTTGCAAACTACCTGGCTTTCATGAATGCAGACACGAAACAATTACTAGAATTATCTTTCATGTTTAATAAATGATTCGTAAGACATTCGTAAAGAGTATGTAGACCA
Organism: Gymnoscopelus braueri; assembly: GCF_963280865.1. Lineage (NCBI taxonomy): Eukaryota > Metazoa > Chordata > Actinopteri > Myctophiformes > Myctophidae > Gymnoscopelus > Gymnoscopelus braueri. The sequence goes on along the minus strand of NC_137606.1, from coordinate 18,822,062 downwards.
TTTGCAAACGTTATAATGTGCCTTGTTGTAAAGTGAAGACTGCATTATTTATGCAGTCATCAAAAAGTGGCAAAAGTAACATTATAGAGTATAAAAGTATAAAACAATGTATTAAGATATAAAATGTAACAACTCTTGGACACAGCGCACACACACACTGACATTTAAAGAAAGAAATTCATCACAACAGAATCACAGAGTAGCACCTTGGAGCCTCTGCAGTCACCACCTCCCAGTGTAAGTTAGCTTTAGCTGCTAAGCATGGAGGACATTACTAGCCTACACATCAAAACAAACATTGTGGAGACAAATGGCCACCATCAAAATACCCCCTGGTCATAATGCTACTTCATGTGTGTGTAAGATTAGCCATTTTATGTTACCTCGATCACCTGCAACAAGACAGTTAAAACACATAAAACATGAATTAGACATATTTCTGTCCAGTCTGCAACTGCATCACTGTTCACTTCCTCCCTAGTAGGCTACTGCAGGTGTAATATATATATGTTGACATATAAAAAATACGGTGAAGCAGCATTCTGCTTTTACGGACCGACAGTGTGGAATAAACTCCCATTACACCTAAGACAGGCAGCCTCTGTCGATAGCTTTAAAGCACAGCTCAAGACCTATTTCTTCACTCTTGCTTTTAGCTGATTCTTTGGTTGATTTTTAATTCCTCACTGTATTGCCTATTTTAATGTTGTTTTATGCTTTTGCTTTTATTTTATTTTATTGTATTTTTGTTTGCTTTATTGTTAAATTGGTTGTAACTGTAATTGTATTCTTGCTCTGTAAAGCACTTTGAGCTGCATTTCATGTCATGAAAGGTGCTATACAAATAAAGTTTATTATTATTATTAATGCAGGTTATCAGTGTGTTGCCAGATTTTGCAAAAGAAACAAGCGGCCATGTCTATGAAAACAAGCCGAAAAGAAGCAACTAGGCTCAGGTCCATGATAACGTCTGCAAATGGTTTTCATACTCTTTACAAATGTCTTACACATCATTTGCTAAGCATGAAAAAAAATCCCTAAAAAACTACATTTATACCACTATATGAATCATTTCCAAATGATTTCCTACACATTAAATTACATTATTTAATGATGAACAAAATCAAGTATAAATAATGTTTTAATGTGTTTTAAATAATGTTTAAATGATTCTTAAATGTTCTACAATGTAATTATTATTAACCAATGTATATAAATAGTTTGTCTAAGATTAGTTATTTATCTACAAATAGCTTGTATATATTATATAACTTCAGTTACAAATGATTTAATAATAATTTACAAATGTATATAAATGGCTTATTCATGAATAGTTCACTACTTACTAATACCTTATAAATGATTTGTAACCGTAGTTATAAAGGTCTTAGTAATCATTTACAAATGTCAACAAACAGGTAGTTTTTTGTTTTAGTCTACAAACTGCTTATAAACGTTTATAAATGCTTTATAACGGGTCATTATTGTAAAGTGCTACCCAATAGGGTATGTCTCCCCCCTTTACTTTCTCTATGACTGTCGTTCTCAAACTTTAACATATCAAGGACCCCCAAATGAATATGTATTTGGCCTTGGACCCCCATCTGAACATATTGTGTGTACAAGCTCACAACGCTTCACATTGTGACACGTTGTGAGCTTGTAGATAGGCAGATAGACGTACGTAGGGTTAACGTGGTTAAACGGATTTGGATTCTATATTAACTAATGTAGCTGGGGACCCCCTGGAACCCCCCCAAGGATCCCTGGGGGTCCCTGGACCCCACTTTGAGAAGCACTGCTCTATGACTCACCCGGCAGTGGTCTGGCCTGAACAACTAGATCTATGTAAAGTGTCTTGAGACCTTGCTGTGATTTGGCACTATAATAAAATTGAATGGACCACCAGCTCATCCCTCTGTCCTCATCAGCCTCCTCCTCCTCTTCCTCTTGTCCCGTCTCTTCCATATGACAGATCGGTATAGATTGCCTGTTGGGGAAGTGTTGTAGCCTAATTAGAGTCTTCTACTGGCATCATGCTAAAGTATGGCTATTGACCGGCGAGGTCAAATGCATTAGCTATTGTGTCAGCGAACGCCCCATTTATATCCCACATCTAAACACGGGGGCAATTAGACAGATTAAGGCTGCAGAGGAGTAGCCTTCGCCAGAGCTAATGACTACCTCGGGGGTTGCGCAATAAGAGGGGATTTCATTCAAATGGCTGCCAAGTGATTCATTTTCATTCAGTGACACGAGGTGGATGGGAAACCATTATGGATTTTGAACATGCAAGTCAAGATTACGAACGCTAATGCTATGCATGTATGTGTGGCCAGAAACGGGTCACTGAATGGAGCAATTTTTGGCCTTTCTTTTGTCAACTTATGAAAAGAGTGTGTGTTGACTTTTTGACACACAGTCCGTGGTTGGGGAGGCTCCGATCTCTGATGAATCCGCAGGCTTTGCTGACACAGTGTTCCGTCGTATAGGGCTTGGGTGGAGGGGAGGTTGCATCCGCAGACGTGCTTGGCTGTCTGAACAACCCTTTGCATTTCCTTGCGGTTGAGGTCACTGCAGTTCCAATACCAAGCAGTGAAGCCACTAGTCAGGATGAGGTGGTGCCGCTGTGGAAAGCCTGCAAGACCTTGGTGCCTTTGCCTGCCTTCTTTTGTTGCCTGAGAAAGTAGAGGCGTTGTTGTACCTTCTTCACCACCTGCTGTTTCCAGGTTAGGTCCTCGGCGATGTGCACTCCAAGGAATTTGAACTCGGTGACCCTCTCCACTGCCCTACCGCCGGTGTGTGTGTCTGTGTGTGTTTGCGTGTGTGCGTGCGTGCGTGCGTGTGAGTCCAGTGACGTAGCAGAAATGTGATCTCTACTCTACATCAACTATTGACATCAGTGGTGATACATTAGTGATACCTGCAGGTACCATTTTTATACTACAAAGGCCTGCTGTGTACTGTGACATTGAAAATGTCTGTCTGAGTCATATGTAAACAATGTATGTTCCGCATCTATGGAAAGTCTGGCTCCAAGTCTATCTCCCCTCTCTCTCTCTCTCTCTCTCTCTCTCTCTCTCTCTCTCTCTCTCTCTCTCTCTCTCTCTTTCGGGCTCTTTTTCTCTCTGTCTTGCTCTCTTTTTCTTTGTTGGAGTGACATTGACCCAGGATGCTTATCCCTTGATCACCGGCAGCTTCATTTGTCTCAATTAGTTGCGACAGCTTTTGCTTTTCTCGTGTCCACTTCAATTAGTCGGTCTTGCAATGTTGCACACACACACACACACACACACACACACACACACACACACACACACACACACACACACACACACACACACACACACACACACACACAACTTTGTGAAAGAGACTTTGTGTGTAGGGGGGGGGTGCAGGGCGTTATCGGGGGGTACAGGAAGCGAGACAAGTGTGTTCAGGTAAGCTGACAAGATGTCCACATCAAGGCAGGGTTTCAACCTTTACATGATTTGAGAAGCATTTATTGCCTGAGGAAATGGACACAACTGGTAATAGAGGATACAAAAGTGCTACCACTTTGATGCTTGATTCCATCTACAGTACTTTTGTTTATGCTTGTACAGTAACTGATTCCTTAGTACAATGAAGGAACTCAAACAGGTTTACACTTACAGTAAACCCTACATACAGCAAATAGCATAAATAGCCAATCTACAAGCTCACAACATGTCACACTGTGATGTGTTGTGAGCTTCTAGATCTGATATTTCTGCAGAATGTTCACCTATTATGACATGCCCAGAATACTGATGCTTGGGTTCATGTGGTTAAGCCTATGCCTTATAGTCCAGTGATACATTTGCCTCTCATGTTATCCACCTTAGGTGTGTTAATCTGCGCTAAACCAGCTCAATCACTTATGGCTTAGTGAGTCTATTGGCTATTTTCCCTGTTTAGAGTGCAATTTAAATCTAGATAACAGCCAGGTATATATTTAATTTGGGTTCATTAATCCACACTTAAAATTGTGTGCAACGTGATTAGCACATAAACTGCAATTTAAATTGGGTTAGGGCTTAATCCTTGTAGGAATAACCCACCCTGAGAGTGTGCAAATGGAATGCTCCATTAAAGTAACTCTCTGGATTGTACAGCGCATTACAACAGCAGTGACATCTTCTGCAGTATAGTTTCTTGCCTGTGGTGATTGCAAGTACTAGAAGTTTGGGCCGCTGCGCGGCCTTCACATCTAGCGTGACGCGTCTGTCCCCGTGTCTCTCTCCCCCTGTCTGTTGAAGGTTAGGTTTGGCACCGTTTTAATGAGGTTACGTTATAGCAGGTGAATGCCGGCGGAATTGGCCCAGGGCGACTGTGTTTTGGGGCGAGCTTTTGATATGTTGAGAAAGACATTATGTCGAGGTGCGTATAGCAGAGCCACGCGCACGCACGCACGCACGCACGCACGCGCGCACGCACGCACGCACGCACGCACGCACGCACGCACACACACACACACACACACACACACACACACACACACACACACACACACACACACAGAGCGCGGAGAAGTTATAAAGAGTTCTGATATATAGTGATGATTTGTAGGCCCATGTTATCAATGAAGTGAATGAGTAATATAATATAACAGAGGTGTGTCCCCCTAAAACTGCGATTTCTTAGCGACTTGCAGGCGAGGAGGCGTTGCTATGCATGTGGGAAATATGTAGCATATAGGGATTTGTAATGTAAGGAAATTGTAATTTGTAAGGAAATGTAAATATGGCAAGTCATTTAGATGTAGGCCTACGTAGGTTTATGGTTGCAAAGGACTATAGCCGTTTCACTCATGATACAATGTCTTTTTCCTAACAGATACATGTGGCAGATAATAGCCTACAACAAAAAACAAAGAGAGAAAAAAAATTCAGTCTGACTTCACTGTAGCCTATAGTAGCCTTTTCATAAATGATATTTGTACTTAGGCTGGCGTGAAAGTGTATAATATTTAGAGAAATTGAAAGTTTCAAATAGAAAAGTACTAGTGGTAGTTGTGAATTAGCAAACTGGACATTTATACTGAATGTCTCCTTTATCCTCATCTTGCGCTAATGCATGCAACTGTTTCGCCAGGTTTTATTTTTGTTGTTTCTCATAAGCGTGCATCTGTTGTCCGTCAACAACATAGGCGTCTGTGCCTTGACTCTTGCGTCTTGACTTCTTGGCGTCTTGCCTTGACTGTGCCCCCCGCCCCCTTGCCTGCAAGTCGCTAGGAAAACGCTGTTCGCGTCTCACACACACACACACACACACTCGGTTGTGTGCTGTAATGTGTCATCCCAGCGCGATCCTAAATTGAATGGGCGCAGTTTTACAGCGCGAGGCCGGCCCGAAGGGCGACATGTTGTTATAGTAATAACGAGCGTGCGCTTTCACTGATGCACGCAGTAGTTGCACTCTCAGCTGTGCTCTGGCGCTGACTGTGATAAAAACAAAGCCAGAAGGAGGCAAGAACACAGACATGAGACATCACACTAAAAAGTAAGAAGTCGTCCGTATTTTGATGTCGGGGAATCAATATGAATGACAGGGCGATGTATGTGTGAAATGACGGTGATTCTGCTGTCCAGCTCTCACTGACTCTCCCCTCTCGTAGCTGTGTGTGACTGTCATGGCGGCAGCGAGCTGTGCGAGCGAGTATGCAATGCTGGGTGTGAGGAAACTGCCCTCAGCATGACACGACCAATGAGAGTTGGCGCTTTCATTGTTGCTAAGATACAGTGTCTGCCCCATAGTGTGTCTTTCCCATAGCTTGTAGATCTCTCGCACATGACTGGCTTAGCCTGCGTTGCCAGGTGTGCTTATTTTTGTAAGCGATTGTGGCCTTACTTGGTCGCTTCTTTTGTGCTCGTTTTCCTAGACCACGTCAGCGCTTGTTTCTCGCCCGTTTCACGGATGTGGCAACGCAAGCAGTTGTATCTCGCAGATGATTGGCTTTCCAAATTGTGGATTCATTTTGACGTTGCATAGATCCCGGAAGTAAACCGCGAGCTGAAATATTGCAAACATTTTATCATTATTAGAAATAGAGACACGTGTGAAGGTGGAAAAGAAAGTAGATGGGATTATCTACTTTTGCATGAGTGATCTTTGGAGCAAGTTGGGAGAGAATTGGACCACTGCTTTGGCTGTGAGTTGTACCTAAATGTTTGGGTGCCAAAAAGGGCCCCCTCTCTGATTGTGTGGTGAAGATGAGTGCATCAGTGTCAAAAGGGGGCAAGAGGGGTGGTCCTCTGAGCTCAAGGTTCTTCACCGGCAACCCCAGACCCACGGTTCTAGATGTATCTAAAGATGAAAGGTGACAAAGGAGTTGATGTTGCAGCATTGTGATACAATATACTCTGGGCAACCGAGACACACTCTGTCTGTCTGTCTGTCTGTCTGTCTGTCTGTCTGTCTGTCTGTCTCTCTCTCTGTCTCACTCTCTGTCTCTGCCTCACTCTGACACAGTGTGTATAAGATGTCACACTATACCTTTGTCCACCTTCCTCTCTCTCTAACTCTATTCATGTATTTATTCTATGTTTATAGTTTTCTCCCTCTGCATCCTTCGTTCTCTCTCTCCTCTCTCTCTCTAGTCGTCGGGGGGCAGTGTTCTCTTTTGGAATGTTGGCCCTCATCCTTGATTTGAGCGCTAGATGTTACCATGGAAACTAGGAGACACTACATCACCTCAAGTAGAAGTTTCTCCAAGTGTGTGTGTGTGTGTGTGTGTGTGTGTGTGTGTGTGTGTGTGTGTGTGTGTGTGTGTGTGTGTGTGTGTGTGTGTGTGTGTGTGTGTGTGTGTGTGTGTGTGTGTGTGTGTGCCTGCGTACGTGCGTGCATGCATGTGTGTGTGTGTGTGTGTGTGTGTGTGTGTGTGTGTGTGTGTGTGTGTGTGTGTGTGTGTGTGTGTGTGTGTGTGTGTGTGTGTGTGTGAATGTGTGCGTATGTGCCCTTGCTTGCATCGTGTGCATTTGCGCGTATGTGAGTGTGCACTCTAGTGGGCGTGTGTGCATGTGTGTGCGCAGGACAAACCCAAAGTGCTGATTGTGGATTTCCATTTTTCTAACTCTGAGCTGCGTAAATAGAGGGAACTTCCCCACTCCAACTGCATTAAATATGACAGACAGACCCAAACACAACTGTTCTGGCACACACGCGCACACACACACACGCACACACACGCACACACACTGCTGAGTAACAGCTAATGGGGAAAGCAGAGAGAGATATGAATAGATAGTGGGATGACCGGGGGGGCTGCCAGAGAGGGGTGGTGCGAGGAAGGAATGAAAAGAGGGGTGTCCTGGCCATAGACATGGTTACCATAGTAACAGAGGTACAGTGGATATGTTGTACGTGGATATCCCGTATCAGAGTTAGAGGCAGAGTCCTCGAAGGCTCTCTCACACAATAATACGCCTGCACATTTAGAGGCATGCAAATACACACACACACACACGCACACACGCACACACACACACACACACCCACACATACACACATGCGCGCACACACACACATGCACCCACTAGGGATGGGCATTTGGGCTTTTTTGTAAACATGTACTGTACATATCCGTGTTCAGCCATAGCCTGAAGTGACATTTACACTTCAGGCTTAACATACATTTTTTAACACAGCAACTTAACCACATGAACCCTAGCGTCCGTATTCTGGGCATGCATATCATATTAGGTGAACATCCATTGAAAATGCAAAAATAGAAGATTTACAAGCTTACGACGTGCCACAAAACTTGTAGATCGGCTATTTTTGCCAATTACATTTTGTGTGGAGGGAAAAAAGGAAGTGAGCAAGTGTAGATCCCTGGGGGACCCTGGCCAACAAAGCGGTTCAGCGGTATGCCGCAACCGTCATCACTACTTGCAGTGAACAAAGCCATCTCAAAGCCTACGGTTTGACAATGTGTACGTGGCTCCAAATGTTCGATTAAGCTTCAAAATCCCACATTTTCAACAACAGAAAGAGGTTGGTCATCGAGCATAATGAATTCAGTGACTTTCTCCCTACTAGCTTTGCTTTATTGCTGTCTGGAGGGAGTTTCTCACACTTCTGAATTGTTTGTTGTGGCACAGTTTTCTTCTTGGTACTCGTTGACTCTGAATTCGGCTCTGTACACTCCTTTCCATCTTCTTGCTTCTGCAAGTGTTTATTCAAGTTTGTGGTGTTAAAGTTTGCAAATGCTGTTGCCACCCCTCAAACACTCTGCATAAACTGCACTCTGCAGCTGTTTTGCTTTTTTCTTCCTTGAGCTTAAAATAACCACACAGCTGATGAGGTCTGACTCACCTTCACGCTGCACTGTTCTCGTTTCATGACACATCTCTCTTTACAGCATGTCACATTTATGCGATATCATAATAGCGTCCTTCAGGCGTTCTCACCCTTCCTATCTGACCCTCCCCTGACCCCGTTCCCTCGACCTGTAACCCCTGACACTGGCGGCCCTCCTCCCAGCTCTCCCCAACACTTAGAATATGATCTATACTTGTGATTATGCATATCGTCGCTGTCGGGTGGAAACCTTGTATGTCCAAAACGTTTCCTTTTATCCCCCAAACATATATATATATATATATATTTTTTTTGCAGATATACAAGCTCACGAGCTTGCAGATCTACTATTTGCACTACTTTTGTGCAACACTGTTATATGATGACGTAGTGCATTCATTTACACGAAAAAAAATACAATTTAAATATGGACTGCCTGACGATATTATACTGCATACATATAGCCAGCAATGTTTTGTTTCTGAACAGCATAAGTCTTTAAAAATGTATTATGAATGATTTTTTTAAAAATCATAACTAACAAACAAACAAACAGTTATTCCCTCCTTATCACCCACAATAAAAAAAACATTCACGCTGCTGGTTCTCTTTCCCCTGCAGAAGGGCTTGTAGAGCTGCCATGAGCAAACACAGGCTGAGGAAACTCATTCATTTTCTTGCCCCTGACCTTTGTTGATGGTGACTGAGAAAGCCAGCATGATGCAATCGTCCTTAGGTGGATCAAACGGAACAATATTTTTGACTTGTCATGGAGCTTTCCAGGCTCTTCTGAAGTTTCTATTCTTTTGTCTGGTCCTTTTGAATGTATCTGTCTGACCGTGTCCCTTTCAAGACCATATCAAGGTTCAAGGTTCAACTTTATTTGTCAGCTATACCTACTAGAAAATACTGTTCCTGAAGAAACAGCGTGGGTTCGCTAAGAATGTTGATAGTATTAAGTATTGATAGTGTTAAAAGTGTTATAAGTATTAAAGTATTATTAGTGTTAAAAGTAGGGATGAGTACTATTCATCTTTGAACCAACACGGTATGGTACCCAGTACCAGGAATTCAATACAGTACCCACATTTTATATTTGACACACTGTAATAACACATGTTCAGTTCAACACGGGCCGATAGGCCTATATCTATTGAAAATAGCTATTGCACCGGAATACAAGAAAAGTTTACGTGAATAAAATAGGTTACAATATGCAGCTATGATCAATGTATGATCATAACAAAGATGATCGCAACAGGCATATAGGCCTGGCTATTGCAGTTACAAATGATTAATTATCAAAGTAGGTTAAAAGCATTACAGGCAGATAGAATCGAAAATGTCGTCCTGCACAAATTCAGTCATTTCAAACTTGCAATTACAACAGCAAACAAAGTTAACTCAAATTATGTTTAAACATATGCAATCAAAATCCGACGTTCTCCTCCATCGATTGTAGTCTACTACAGCATGAGACAATGGGGCTTGCACTTGAAACTGTCTATGATTTAAAATAGTTAAAACATTAAGATAAATCTCTCTCAAATGCTAGGAGGCAGAACTTTTTTGGTGACTCATTTTGTTTGTGTAGCCTACTGGGGTGTTGTTGAGGGTGTGAATTGCCCTCTTGCCCACCCCAGTCATCTTTTGTTAAGCGATGAGCGATTAATCACTGCGTCTCTAAACAGAAATTTTAATACAGTTTGTGATGCAGTGGACATATTTGAAGGTGTTGTTGGGGGGAAGGTAACTTACTTGCTGCCCATGTGCCCGAGTGCCCGTCCATCTATTGTTAAGCAGAGACGTCGGTGATTATTATAATGTTCGGTTGCTAAGGTAACCCGGTGGTTGCTAGGGTAAAACCGTCCGTTGCTAAGGTTAAATTGGTGGTTGTTATGGTAAAACAGGGGTTCCAGGGTAAAACATTAATGAGAAATATCTTTTGAATGTGCTCTGCCTTTAAGAGACTGACCTAAGGCTAACAGTGTCAGGTGCAGTTAATTAGTGGGATATTATGAGTGTAGCAGAGGGTAGAGGAACATGGGTTTGTTCAAATGGTCATATTACGCCAAAAAGTATACATTGCACGACTTAGATAATTACATCAACATATTCAGTGTGCACACATATTGGTGTGTATCTAGTCAAAGAATAGTGGGGAAAAAAGTGTAAATATTTGTATATTTTTGGGCGGTGAAACCGCCCCTATATGTGAGGTTTGGACATTGCACCCCCCCAACCCTGCGCTGTGATTGGCCACCAGTGTACCCCCCTAACCCTGCACCGTGATTGGCCAATCACAGTCTATTCAGGACTGTGATTGGCTAGTGAAACATGACACATGTGCACTTAAAAAAAACACAGTTATGTTTTTTTTAAAGTTAGGGGTGTACAATGGTTGGTCCACAATATTACTTTTCTTTAAGTGAACTTCCATCACTGTGATGACCACTGTGACCACACCGCCCACTTCACACTGGGTGTGATTTTTGGGCGGTGAAACCGCCCCTATAAGTGAGATTTGGAAAAATGTACATTTTCCTGCGCTGTGATCTGGGCCCAGGAAATTTGTAGAATTATCCTGCGCTGTGATTGGCCAATCACAGTCTATTCAGGACTGTGATTGGCCAGTGTCACATGACACATGTGCATAGCCCTATATAAGAAAGCATAACTTGAAAAAAACCAAATAATTGTTTTTTTCAAGTTATGGTTTCGTCCATCATAAAGAGTGTTTCAATAAATGTATTTATCTTTTGTACATGATTGGTTGACTCCATTCAGTATTGTGATTAGCTAGCAAGACACCGCCCACTTCACACAGGGTGTGATTTTTTATCTGTCTCTGAGTTTTTAGTAAAAAAAAAATGTATATCTCAAAAAGTTCTAAAGATATCAAAAATACTAGTAGTATCCGACATGTCCTAAGCAAACCGAACGTTGTGGAGTTGGAACTATGAAGGACTAGTTAGGTGCCAAAAAACGGGCGGAATAAATAAATAATAAATAGTGAAGATAACCCACAATTACTTGCTTAAGTAAAAGGCACGTGAAATTGTTATTGTGCACTAAAAACCAACACAGCAGCTACAGTCTAAATAATTAAAATGTTAAAAACTCAGTGTTAGATGTGATCTGTGTTAAAGACTAAGCTGCATAAATAAATATTGGCTCAAGTGCAAAACCGCATTGTCATAGGTTCAATTATATTAGCCACACCCATATGTGACCTTAGTCCTGGCAATGTAATGTTCAGTGTGTGTTCATAAGTCTGGTGGCAGCCAAGAAGAAAGTGCTCCATAGTCTTTCTTTGCGGCTGGCAAGGCTCATAATCGTTTGCCAGTCTGGTCCCAGGCTAATTATATATGCCCATATAATATGGGTAGTTTGATATGTCCCTATATGGGCATATCGGTTGGATCGGTGGTTCTGGACAACCAGATCTCCATATGCCTATATATGGAAGACGGACAGAGAGCCAGGAGACCACAAATCCTGGCTCATGAATAGTGCATGATGCCCCAGTGGTGGCCTACAACTCGTACTGACTAGAGCTCATGACATGCTTTTACTGACCAGAGCACATTTTTCGGCTACTCTGCCATGTAAATCGCTCAGGATAAGAGCCTCTACTAAATACCTAAATTACAAATCGTAAATTGCTTACCAGTTATATTGTAATTTTTGCCAGAACCAAGGGGTCGGGCTTACATGAGGCTTTGTACCTGTTTCGTCCATACATGGGCATGGTCACTTTGTCCTCCGGCCCCAGCCAAAAAAAAATCTGTCCCCCAAAAAAGTCTGTCCATACATGGGCATAGAAGGGACACACGTGTGTCCCAGCCATAAAAGTCTGTCCCCCTTTCCTCCATACATGGGCATAGACACAGGCTGACACGTCATGTGAAGTCTGGGTCTGGCAGAACCAGGTCTCCTGGTCTTGTTAATGAATACAAATATTGCTCCCTACATTTTGATGAGTGCTCCTAAATCTTTTCTTGTGCTCCTAATGTTTTGAAATCGAAGCAAGAGGGTTTATGTGTCAGTCACTCATTCAGGTGCAGAATGTTTGCAAGATTGTGCAACAATATACACAAGATAAAACTGAAATTGAAATAAAAAGAACAAAAATATAATATAAAGAAAAAGCCATTGTTTGGAAGCCATTGTTTGGACCGTGGTGCGTTCGTTTTTCATTCGCGCTAGGCCTGCTTGGCCTAAACAACCCTAACCGGGAACAAATGGCTAATCGGCTGGTGAGCCACACTAGCTTGCGTGAACTCACGTTAAATGGGTTTCTCTTATTCTGAATCATATTTAAATCCATAATGCTCCTCCTTCGGCGGCGTCAGCTTTTTCTGCTATGATAATGCCAGTAAATTAGCAAAATTTGCTCATGTACTGCAATATAAATCTATATATTATCAGCGTTAGCAGCAAAAAAATAAAAACTCAGCACAAATGATGTACAATGGGGAATGCACAGAATTAGGGGCAGAATGATTTAGTATCAGATGTATAGAATATATAGCAATACATTCAGAATTCCGATGTTTGCTTTGTAGTCCTTTGCTTCCATTGGTAAAAGTGACGGCCTAAAGGGGAAAGGTACTCCATATGGGCCGAATACAAACTTGTAATAACCATAATTGTCTCCGCCAGGCCGAAGGCATGGCGAGAGAGTATGTTTTACCCCCTGTCCGTCAGTCCGTGTGTGTGTGTGTGTGTGTGTGTGTGTGTGTGTGTGTGTGTGTGTGTGTGTGTGTGTGTGTGTGTGTGTGTGTGTCCGTCTGTCACCAGCTAATCTCCGGCACCGTTGGCCCGGTCGCTTTTTATATTACTCCTACAAATTTTATCCAAACGTCATGCAAATCAGTACACAGTATCACTATAGTCATGTGATTAACACGGATCTGTCCAATTTCCCATATTCTATCCTCATTGCCTAAGGTTGGCTTCCAAAGTTTGCAGGATTGGTCCGTTTTGAACAAAATGCCTCAAAGTATACACACACCTTGCGATTTCCGTGAAATTTCACACGCACATTCCCACTAAGCCGAGGAAGAAATGCCACCCTTCTCACATTGGCCTGTTATAGCGCCACCAGCAGGTCTAATTTAGCAAAACAAATTTTTGGAACAAAATGCCTCAAATCATGAATGCAGTGTCACGTGTCTCGTATTTCTGGCTCCTCTTCTCTTCATTGAAAAAAAAGAGTGACGTTGTTGTTGCCATTGTTTCACCTCTCCCTTTCTCTGCGAAATATCACCACTGACCTCAAAGATGTGAATACAGATCAGAAGCCCGGTGAGTACGTCATAATCTGGTTCAAATCAAGTGTTGCGGTAGATTTGTGTGCCATATATGAATTAATAATCACATCGCAGACAAACTGTCCCTCCAGCCTCACGTCACCAGCCTATAGATACATGTCCACGAGGAAGCAACCAATCGGATGCAAGCTATCTCTCTACGGTATGGGATGCTCCCTATATTAACTCCTGAATGTCAGATGCAAGCATTCATTACTGCACTGACTTACACATAGAGGTAGGGAGGGAGAGGACAAGCGACAGAGACAGATCCATATGCGCGTCCAAACGCTTGCTTTCAAGAGGACAGGGCTGGCTGTGTGTCGTCCTGCTCCATTTAAGCATCCAGCCATGTATGGCTAGTCTCCTGCAGAGACGTACCGTAAAAAGTTAATTTCAAGCCCTGGTACAGTGGGCTGATGGCTTAGCTAGAGGGTGGTGGATTTTGGTGGCTGTGCTCTCAGATGGAGGTATTATATTTGTGATTGTGCCACGACACCCAGATAATTTGAGCCACCGTATCATCTGTCAATGTTTGGGCTGCTTCCTGCTGTTGCTGTTCCAGGGCTAAAGGCATTATCTTCCTTCTCCTTGGGTGAAAAGAAACGTCCTCCGTCTACCCGCTTTCGCTGCATGGCATGACGGTGGCGGGACTCGTGGAGGTATCTCTTCCTTTCCTTGGGAACCTTGCCCTCTGCCTCCAGCTTGGCACGGGCCTGTCGTCGTTTGAGGATGCGATGGTACTGCTTGGCGTTGACGTACAGAGGCTCTTCTTCCAGCATCTCAACCCCTGGCAGGGGGGCACGCTGCATGGCTGGCATGGCACCACCTCCAGACAACAACTCTGCAGTGGGTCTTACCATGCCCATTCCACCTGTATTGACCATGTTGCCAGAGACTGGCAGGGTTACAGACACAGTGTCTTGGCCACCGATGGTGGTGTTGGTGTTGTTGCCACCGACCTGTACAATATGGTCACCGGCCAAGCTGGCTGCAGGGATGGTGATCATTCCCTGCTGGATGGCGGTGCCATCTGCTTTGACGGGCTGGTAGACCATGGTCTGTCCATCAGCCAGCTGGCCCTGCATGCCGATCTGTGGGCCATGGTTCTGTCCAGCAGTGATGACTGTGTGGCGCTGCTGCTGAGTGATGAGGTGCTGGGGATGCCCCTGCTGGCCATGGAGCAGCTGCAGGGTCTGACCGCCCTGCAGCTGGATCTGTCCTGGCTGCATCAGCTGGATCTGTTGTACTCCATGGGCTGCGGGCACGGGGACCAGCACCATGACACGTTGCCCGGATGAAGTGATAAGCTGGCCTCCACTCGTTTGAGCCATCTGCGGTTGCCTCTGGACCAGCTGCTGGGTATGTCCACTAGCAGTGTGCATGACTATCTGATCCCTAGTCGTGGTTGTGACAGTGGGGTACTGCTCCATAGCGAGTTAATGACACAATTATCTTATTTCTCAGCTGACACAACAGCAACAGGGAGGAGTGACAGCCTACTTATAATTATTATCCACCACATTTTTGAAAATGTGATATATGCCATATATGTATAAAGTCCAGCTATCTCTGTGTGTCGGTCCTCAGTTGTATTCCTAAATATGGAGATGACTAATGACATATTACTGGCATCATAGACAGGCTCTACTACTTTGACAACTGGTACCAGATTTGTACTACACAAATTATTTGTACGGTATGACGTCATTTGTTAGCATAGTGTGACGTCACATAAAGCATTACATCACTCGATCTAATATTGCATGAGTAATCCAACGCATCAAACCTGCTCTTCCTACGTCTCTTTATTGATGACGATATAAGCAGTTCAAAACTGTTGAACTTGAACTTCATAGTAAGCTTCATAGTGACCTTTGATCCTTTCAACCCAATTAATGATCTCTTCAGGATCTACTTTTTGTTTAATTAAAATCTGGATATCTATTTTCAAAGTATTCTACTAACAAAATATCTGTTTGTGTGTTCTTATGGTATGTGCAAGGCAATTTGTGATGAAAAGTAAATACTTTTGATAAAGAAGATGATCCCAGTATATGGACTTTCAATTTATCATACCTTTAATTACCGTATTGTCACCTCAATGGTGGCAAATAAACCCCACAAGTGTTTTTAGTTGGTCATCTGGCTCAGATTGAGTGATCTACCTCTACCATGATTCCTGCCTAATGCCTGATATCTGTTATAAGAACTGTGATAAATGTTGACAGGGGAATGCACCACTTAAACCAAAAGGTGCAAGTGCAAAAAAAATAAGATATTTTCTGGGGCTTTTTATGCCTTTATTGATAGGACAGTAGGCTGACAGGAAATGGGGAGAGAGATGGAGTCGGGATCTGGAGTCGAACCTGCGACACGCTGGCAAGCTGGATTACCAGCGTATGTGGTATGCGCCTGGACCGTTAGGCCAGCGGGCGAAGCCAAGATGAGCAATTATGGCAAAGTTACTGCTAAATTATTGCTTAAATGTATAATGGAGACTGTAAAATTATTTGGTTTCCACTTGACTGTTACAAAAGTCTCAATCGTCATACTGTAATCTGTAAGTACTTGGTAAGTAGAATTTGGATGATATTTGGATGATTTGTAAGGTGCAGGTGGGTTTAGAAGGCACAGTAATAAGCTATCAAGCATGCCAACAGCACTCAGCCCTCAAGACAGGACTTTGGTACATAGTACAGTGCTGTGGCAACGTTATGCATTCTCACTCCATCATTTTTGAGGCTTGGTTACCTTTCACATCTGATGCTGATGCATAGCATGCCCTTTGATCATAACTACATCCATATCGGTGTGCAACTCAGATGGCGCTGAGTCAGTGGAAGCTGGCTTCGCAATGCTTGGCGTGGGCACTGCCTTGTCAATGTTTTAATCTCGTTTTCAATATTTTTTTAATGGAGTCATTGCTTTGTTGTCAATCAGGTCCACATTCTGTCGCCATTCATGTGACGTACAAATGCCCCCCACAAAGACATTGTGGGGGGCCCAAGTGTTGATATGTGACAAATCAGGAGTGAGAATGTGTTGTGGAAATATACTTGGCATTTAAACTAATGTATAAATGAAATAATATGATATAATTCCCATGATGAGGAAAGAACTGGCAAATATTGACAGCTGCTGTTGATGTGCAATAAGTGTAACTCATTCATGAAAATGTGAATTGACGTATTACGAAGTATCGAGTAAAATTTGAAAGAAATACATTGCATGACACAGAGTGCATGACTCAAAATGTGTTCTCAGAGATCTGGTTATGTTGACTAGTGCAGAACAGTAATGTCATGAGCAAAATGGAAATTATTTTCATTCACAAGAACATTTTCTCACTCTCAAACATGTAAACATTGAATACTGACAATTTGGGGGGCATTGAGCCACACTTCCTTGCCGGGTCAA
>NC_137606.1:18737502-18800002 GCF_963280865.1 Gymnoscopelus braueri | reverse complement strand
TGCCCAAAAATGGCAGATTTGAGATTGGTCTATAATGACCCAGCACCAATGGATCAAGGTTGTGTTTCTTGAGTAGCGGCCTGACTACAGCCGTTTTCAGTGAGTCTGGAAAGACGCCTGAAAGTAGAGAGCTGTTTACAATTCTTAGGATATCTCCAATAACACTGTCTAAAACCTCTTTGAGAAACGGGGTGGGTACTACATCCAGTGAGCAAGATGATGATGTCATCTGTGATATAGTTTTACGGAGTTCCTCTTCATTAATTGCGCAGAATGATATTAGGCTTCCTCTGGAGGGATCTACATTTTTGCACCATGCACCATTTGCCGCACAGGAAGTCTGCTCTGCTCTGCTCTGCTGAGCTGTTGCTTCCGTGTGCGCGGCTCTGCTGCAGCACCGCGACCTCAGAGTGCCTTGTATGCCTTATTGTTTAGTTGTTTGTATTGTCCGTGTGCCTATATGTCGTTACATGTTATGATGAGAGCAGTAAAAGTAGCTCTGCTGATCCTATGGACTATCAACTCCTGCTTATCGGTCGAACAGACTCAACTCGACAAAAACATCTGGCGTGAGGCCGGCGCGACCAGGATCGCCTGTGTCACTGTGTACAGCCGAGCTGCACTGCTGGCATTACGGCCGCCGGAGCCGAACACAACGGCAAACCACGTCCACCTACCGGTGTTGGATAACATCCCCGCCGAGTTGATCCGAGGAAAAAGGAAGAGGAGACGAGGGAAAAGAGGGGGAATTCGGACCCGACTACGGAGGAGATTCACCCGCCCCCCGCTCCCTTCTATCGTTCTGGCCAACGTGCGTTCCCTGCACAACAAAATAGGCACGATACGGACATACACAAGGTACAATCATGATTTTCGTGAGGCATCACTGTTTTGTTTCACTGAGAGCTGGTTAAAGCCATCACAACCAGACTCACTCTATGAAGTCCCCGGATTCACTCTGGTACGACTGGACAGAGGTGGAGGGAGGGGTTACGGCGGTGTATGTGTGTACATAAATGATCTCTGGTGTCGATCCTTCTCCGTCAAACTTAGGATATGCGATGATCCCGACGTGGAGATCCTAGGCATGACTTTAAGACCTTTCTATCTTCCTCGCGAATTTGGGTGCATTTTACTTTTTCTAGTATATGTGCCTCCTAAAGGGCCAGGAAGAGCTGCACAAGCAGCAAAAACCACTGCTGACTGTGTGCACGGACTGCAACTGCAGTATCCAGAGGCACCAGCAATCGTGCTGGGAGACTTGAATCAGTGCTATCTGGACACCGTGTTGCCTGGATTTGAACAATATGTTAAGGATGCGACGAGGAAAAATAACATTCTGGACAAGTGTTATGTGAACATTCCACATGCATATGTTGCCACGGTTGGGCCGCCTATATTGACCTCTGATCACAACGTTGTGTGCATGACCCCAATTTATAAGTCAAAACTGAAGAGAGGAAAGCTGGAGAAGAAAGTAGTTAGGACATGGACAAATGAAAGCAAGGAACAACTGAAAGCATGCCTGGACTGTACAGATTGGGACACTTTTAGAGATGGTTCATTGGACGAAATAACCACAGTTACATAATGATTACATTAATTTTTGTGTACAGCTGGTTGTTCCTACAAAAGAAATTAAAATCTATCCGAACAATAAATCTTATGTGACCAAGGACATAAAGAATGTTATAAATGAAAGGAAAACAGCCTTCATAAACAAAGATTTCGGTGCCCTTAAGTTGACAGAAAAAAAGCTAAAAACTAAAATGAGGCAGGCAAAATTGGCACATAGACAGCATCTAGAGGATGCGTTTAAAGCCAATAATCACAAAAAGGCGTGGGATACTATGAAATCCATGACAGGAATGTCATCCCCAACCAAATCTATTGTGACAGACAATGAACTTGGCTTTGCCAATGACCTAAATACTTTCTATGCCAGATTCGAATCATTAGGTGATTCCTCTAAGTGCACTGAAATACTGAAGGCTGTAACACCTGCCCCCTCAGACAGAATTATCATCACTGAAGAGGATGTCAGGAGAGTGTTTCGGTGTACTAACACAAGGAAAGCTAATGGGCCGGATGAGTGCAGTGCTTTTCTCCTCAAAAACTTTGCATCTGAGTTGGCTCCTGTGTGGCAACCAATATTTCAAACCTCTGTAGATACACACATAATTCCTCTGTGTTGGAAAACCTCGCACATAAAACCACTACCCAAAATCCGATGTCCAAAAGAACATAAGGATTATAGACCCATAGCTCTCACTTCAGTGACCATGAAATCACTGGAAAGAATACTGTTGCAACATCTTGTGAGTATAACTAAAGACAAATTTGACCCCTGTCAGTTTGCTTATAAGAAAGGTTGCGGTACAGAGGACGCGGTTGTCACACTGGTCCACTTCATTACAAAACACCTAGATAAGTCTAATAAGAATCATGCAAGGGTGCTGTTCTTAGACTTCTCTTCAGCCTTCAATACAATACAGTCTGATATTCTGGTGTCAAAGATGGTACAGTTGGAACTGAATCCATACTTAATTCACTGGTATGCTTCCTTCCTTACGAACAGAGTACAGAGGGTAAAAGTGAACAAAACCCTCTCCTCAGCATTAACTACTAATGTTGGTGCTCCCCAGGGTTGTGTAAGCTCAGCTGTACTTTTCACCCTTTATACTGACAGCTGTCGTACTGAGGAATGTCTGTCTGAATGTCGCACTGACAAACCAGACCAACACATTCTAAAGTACTCTGATGATACAGTTTTGATTTCTCATTTGGATAGTTCCAGTGATCCTGGACTGCACCAACACAGAGTAAATAAGGTGGTGGAGTGGAGTGATAACAACGCTCTTATCATTAACACAAAAAAGACAGAGGAGATTGTTTTTGGTGCCCCAATAGAGATACACAGATCCCCCATTACTATTCATAGTGAACAGATCAACCAGGTATGTTCGTATACATACCTAGGAGTAGTAATTGACCACCTTCTGTCATGGAAAGACCAGATTGAATCAGTGGGTAAGAAGACAAAGCAAAGAGTCTATTTCCTTCGCCGCCTGAGATCTTTTGGTGCTAGTAGACAGATTCTTCTTTTGTTTTTCACTTCTGTTATTATAAGTGTTCTTCAGTACTGTAGTACCACCTGGTATGGATGTCTGTGTCAAGGGTGGCGTAACGGTTACATAACCGTTACGCCATCTCCAACGACGAACTCACGATGACGTCATCCTTCTGGTCTATAAGTATCCATGGACTTCCGTTTCCAGCTGTTCGATTATAAGTTTCCTTAAGCACTCTTTAAAGTCGATTAAGCTGCCTTCCTTACAACCCTTCATTATTCATCTTGATTAATCTAGGTCGTAAGCTTTCCAGCCCCTTACTCCGGTAGCAAGACCATCCTCTACTGGACTCCCCCATCGGTCCCTCTAGACCGACCAAATCAAGACCGGCCTACGCTCACCTACCGGCCCCCTTAACAGTATAATCGAACGCAATTTTATCTTAACAGATTTTTTTGATGGACTCCGCCAAGATGATTCAATTAAGTAACTCCGACAAGATGATTAACGACGTGGTCGCCTCCTTGACCGTTGCTGCTCACCCCTCCCCAACTGTCATCAAGGACGAGCACCCTGACCTTTCTAAGGTTAAGACCGAGGAGGCCCCCCTCCTGATTGACCCCCTCAACTCCCAAATGGGCCCCAAATTTTCGGACAACGAAGCCGTCCAGGGAGTGAAATTCTCCTGCCAGAGCAAGCTGGCCGACACTTCCCTTCAGATGCGGATCCTCTCCGAACAGCTGGCCACTTCTAAAGCTGAGAATGAAGCTACCAAGTCTCACACTTCATTTCGGATGCGGATCCTCTCCGAAGAGCTGGCCTCTTCTAGGGCTGAGAACGAAGTCACCAAGTCCCAGATGCAGGCTCAGCAGTCCCAGATGCAGGCTCTGACCCTCCAATTCGCTGCGTTGCTTGAACAACGTAGTGTTCCTACCCTAACCCCCCTTCACCCCCAATATCCCTCCTCACTCCCTAACCAAGGGACTCCATTCCCACTCCACCCACCCGGACTCCAATCTTACTCCCTGCCCATGGGACTCCCTCCTCACTCCACCCACCCGGACTCCTCCTATACTCCTCACTCCGCCCACCCGGACTCCTCCTATGCCGCGCCTGGCTCCCAACCCCCACCTGTCCCCCCTTCTTCGTTTGACTGCCCCCCTCCCTCCTCTGACCCCCCCCATGGCGGACCCTCCGCTGCTGACCACCCCCACCAACACCCGGCTCCTTACTCCTCTGGACCTCCCCCCCCAACATATGCTGGCGCCTTGGGGCAGTGTCGCCGATTTCTGGTCTCTTGTGACCTTTATTTCTTGTCTCTCCCTCCCCCGGTCGCTGTTGGTGCGGAACGTGTCTCGACCACCTTTCGCTTCCTCTCTGGTCTGGCTGGGGAATGGGGCTCAAACCTTTATCTCAGGGATAGGGACGGCCCCCTCATCCGCTCCTACCCTGCTTTCGCGGCCGAGATGACGAAGGTCTTCGATGGTCACCTCTCCTCCACGGACTCCACTGTCGCCCTCATGCTTTTGACCCAGGGCCCTCGCGAGTCCATTGCCGACTACTCCGTCAAATTCCGCACCCTGGCCCTGACCTGTTCCCACGGCGACAATTCTCAGGCCTTGTTCTTTAAGCGTGGCCTCTCTCAGACGATCCAGGACGGTTTGTTGTTCAAGCCGGACTTTAAGACCCTCGACACCGTGGTGGCTGCTGCCATTGAGTTCGATCAGCGCCGTATGCAGTCTTTGGCGTTTTCTGCATCGCGCCCCCCTCCCTTTGTCCCCTCCTACCCTCGACCGTCGGCCTATGGCCGCCCCTCCCCTGTCTTCGCCTCCTCGCCCTCCCCAAGCTTCCTTCTGCGAAGGAGACTGCCGAAGCGTTGGTGAGCAATGTGTTCCGCTTGCACGGCATCCCCGCGGACATTGTCTCCGACAGAGGCCCCCAGTTCACCTCTCAGGTCTGGAAGTCTTTCTGCAAAGCCCTCGGCGCCACGGTCAGCTTGTCCTCCGGTTTCCACCCCCAGACCAACGGGCAGACCGAACGTCTGAACCAGGAGATGGAGACGACTCTTCGCTGCTTCGCCTCCTCTAACCAGTCCTCTTGGAGCTCCTTCCTTCCTTGGGTGGAGTACGCACATAACTCTCTGCCCAACGCCTCGACTGGCCTCTCCCCCTTTCTCTGCTCCCTTGGCTACCAGCCGCCTCTCCTTTCTGCGGAGGAAAAGCAAATCTCTGTTCCCTCCGTCCAGGCCCATGTCGAGCGTTGTCATCGCATCTGGCAGCGTACTCAGGCTTCCCTGCTTCGTGCTTCTAAGCGTTCTCAGCTTCAGGCTAACCGGCGCCGCTCCCCTGCTCCCGTCTACGCTGCCGGCCAGCTGGTTTTGCTTAGTACCAAGCACCTCCCCTTCAAGGCCCGGTCTCGCAAACTGGCTCCCCGTTTCCTGGGTCCTTTTGAGATCGACTCCGTCATCAACCCCTCCTCCGTCCGCCTGAAGCTCCCCACCAGCATGCGTTGCCATCCCTCTTACCACGTCTCAGAGATTAAACCTTGGACTCCCGGTCCTCCTCCACACCCTTTGCCTGATGCTCTCCCCCCCCTGGACCCCAATGCCCACCTTCCTGCCCCTTCCATCGTTGTCCACCCTCCCCCTCCGATCGCGGCCGCCCCCTCCACCGCCGCTCCTACTTCTGCTCCCCCCTTGCCTATCGTTCTTCCCCCTGCCCGCACGATTCGCAAGATTCTGGATGTTCGTAAGCAGGGTCGCGATCTTGAGTATCTTGTTTCCTGGCTTGGTGATCCTTCCGATGACACTACCTGGGTTCCCCGTACCCGGATCCCTTCTCCGGCCCTCATTCTGGATTTCGACGACTCCCGACGTACCTCTTCCATTGTGACGCGCGGTCGCGTCCGTCGAGGGGGGGGTACTGTCAAGGGTGGCGTAACGGTTACATAACCGTTACGCCATCTCCAACGACGAACTCACGATGACGTCATCCTTCTGGTCTATAAGTATCCATGGACTTCCGTTTCCAGCTGTTCGATTATAAGTTTCCTTAAGCACTCTTTAAAGTCGATTAAGCTGCCTTCCTTACAACCCTTCATTATTCATCTTGATTAATCTAGGTCGTAAGCTTTCCAGCCCCTTACTCCGGTAGCAAGACCATCCTCTACTGGACTCCCCCATCGGTCCCTCTAGACCGACCAAATCAAGACCGGCCTACGCTCACCTACCGGCCCCCTTAACAGTCTGTCTGTAGCCTTAAAGTCACAACTGCTGCAGCAACTGAACATTTGTTCAAAGATTGTTGGACAACCACTTCAGAGGCTCTATACATCTACGTATAATGACAGTATGATAAGGTTGGCAAGGAATATCACTTCAAACACAAGCCATGCTTTGTATGGAGAATATAGGTTGCTGCCTTCAGGAAGGAGATACAGTGTTCCTACATACAATAAGGTAAAACTGAAGAGGTCCTTTGTCCATCAGACGACTTTGAGGCTTAATCAGGAGTTGTAGGCTTGGGGTAGGCTGAGAGGTGGACATTGCTCTTGTCTTTGTATGTCTTTATGTATGTATTTTGTTTTGTTTTCTTATGTCATGTTTATTGTTGCATACATGGCTGCTGTGTCGCAAGACAAATTTCAGTGTGAACTGACAATAAAGTATTATCGTATCGTATCGTATCGTATTTGCAGTGCTAGCAGCAGCATTCATAATACCAGCTCGAATGCTAAAAATTTTGTTTTCAAAAAAGGATGCGAACTCATCACACTTAGCTTTAGAAGCAGGGAGCGACTCCTTGTAAGCCTGGGGGGGGTTTAAGAGATGTTCAATGGTAGAGAGTAAGACTCTGGCATTTTGCTTGTTGTCATTGATAATGCGTGAAAAATATGCCTGCCTTGCCAAGCGCAGTGCTTTGTTATAGGCCACTGTTGACTTCTTAAAGATCTCTAGGTGGACAGTGAGTTTGTTTTTTCTCCAAATTCGCTCAGCTTTACGACATTCTTTCTTGAGTGAGCGCATGTGTTCGTCGATCCAGGGTGTTACTCTAGAGTTAAGTTTCTTTTTAGTTTTCATAGGAGCCACTATGTCGAGAGCTGACTCTAATTTGAGATTAAAATGTTGAACCATATCATTCACTGAGGGAGCATCAAGTAGGGGGGGCACCTGCACACACGTCAGATGACGAGGAAACTCGTTTGCTGCAGATGAGCTAAAAAAACGTTTTTTTATAGTATATTCTGTATTGTTTTTCCCTAGATCAGAGACAGTCATATTAAAACACAATAAATAGTGGTCTGTTAGTTCGGGCTTATCAATAATACTGACAACAGTGATATTCAAACCTTTAGTGATCACCAAGTCCAGGGTATGGCCATGTTTATGTGTTGGCCCAACAACATGTTGAATAAAGTCAAAGTTGTGCAGTAACTGTAGGAAACCCATAGCCACAACATCCGAAACAATGTCAACATGTAGATTAGCATCTCCAGTAATCAGAGTTCTGTCATAATTAGTGGAACAGATAGATAAAAGTTCTGATATTTCTGTTAGAAATAAGGCTTTGCTGCACTTTGGAGGTCGATACATACTAATCATAAGCACAGAGGATTGACTCTCCAATATGGTGGCCTGGTATTCAAATGATTTAAAACTGCCGAGGTTAGGGAACCAGATTACTCATATGCTGTGTTGCTTTTGCCAGAACTCGATTCCATGACCTTGTGGTTGAGAGTCAAGAGCTTTTCCAACTGAGCTACCCAGACACAAGAAACAATATACATTCACATTGTATGAACGTGCAACTTTTACACTACAGATTTTTTTTACATCACTGTCGGATTTAATCAAAAAAATCTAAGCTGTGTGATATATACATTTTGAGTTAAGACCATTAATATCAACCCATGTCCCTCTGCACTCTAGCAATCAGTGCACCTGGTGATACCTAGCCTGTCAGTCATTGGCTCCTCAATGGTGCTGAAAAGTAACTATGTACATTTACTCAAGTACCAATACAAATGCTTACAATGCACAGTACAATTTTGAGGTAATTTTACTTTACTTTCCATTTTTGTCACTTCTACTCTACTACAATTACAGCATATGACAGCTTTAGTTATTGTTACTTTGCAGATTTAATTATTAATACAACACCTACAGTAACCACATACAGCCGATCTACAATGTGACGCGTTATGAGCTTGTATATATATAATAAGCAATACATGCTGTATGATAAGTTACCACACATGAAATCCAATTCTGTCTATCCAATGGCTCAGTCAGTACACTGTCTACCTGCCAGTCTGTAGGTCCCTGGTTCAAACCCCAATCTAACCAGTCCAACTATAATTTACTGAACAAAAATCATGACTTTGTTAATTAATGCATGTTCTTCTCTCTCTCTCTCTCTCTCTCTCTCTCTCTCTCTCTCTCTCTCTCTGCCTTATCCCTCGAACCCACATATTGCTGCTTGCAGCTATATTTCATTTTGTTATTGTGCCAGCTTGTAGATCTGCTATTTTATTTTTTTGTGTAGCATGAAGTATGTAATAGTTCTTATAAGGATAATTACCAAGCCATTGATTACAATGGAGATTTGATCACACACACACACACACACACACACACACACACACACACACACACACACACACACACACACACACACACACACACACACACACACACACGTGTGGCTGTGCGGCTGATTATGGCACTCCATCATTTACGACACACATGTTCAATATTCATAGAGCCCTGATGGAATCAGATGAAAGGCCAGCCAACAGGAACCTGCACTGTGACTTGCTGAAGAGAAGGAAAGTTTATCCACAAAACTTTCTTAAGTGTTTTGGAGTATTGAGCTAAGAACATTGTGTCTCATTCGTAGGAGGAAAAGTGATTGTGTGTGTGTGTGTGTGTGTGTGTGTGTGTGTGTGTGTGTGTGTGTGTGTGTGTGTGTGTGTGTGTGTGTGTGTGTGTGTGCGCGCGTGCGTGCATACGTGCGTGCGTGCGTGAGCGTGCGTACGTGTGCGTGTGTGTGTATTTGTGTGTGTGTATCAGAGGGTGTGTATCTACAAGTGTGTGTGAGCATCACACACTCATGTCTGTTTGTGTCTTATAGCCTGAAGGGACCCCCCACTGCTGGTAAATTACCCTAAGCAACGCGATGTGGGGGGTGGGGGTGTTGGCAGAGACAGTGGGTGGGGAATAGGAAGGGTGAAACTGAGGAGAGATTATTTGGAACCCCAGGGTCTTATCAAATATTGTTAGTGCATCCTCCTCCCTTCCATGTTACAATTCCACACTGTTGCTTCGAAACATCGCGCTCTCTCTCTCTCTCTCTCTCTCTCTCTCTCTCTCTCTCTCTCTCTCTCTCTGTATATATATATATATCTCTCTCCCCCCCCCTCTCTCTCTCTCTCTCTCTCTCTATATATATATATGTATATATATATATATATATATGTATATGTATATGTATATGTATATGTATATGTATATATATATATATATATATATATATATATATATATATATATATATATATATATATATAATATACCCCACTTGCAGCACAAGGGTTATAATCATCAACGTGTGATTGTGATTGGAGAGAAAGAAACACGATGGGTAGGGATGGAGGGAGGTCAGGGGAAAGGACAGGCAATGAGAGAGAGAGAGAGAGAGAGAGAGAAAAACATCGCTCTCTCTCTCTCACGCACGCACGCACGCACGCAGTATGAACAAAAGCACATAGGAGCAATTGTATCGTCAGAGTATGGAAGCATACAGTAGGCTACAGACTGTACATTCTGTAACACTTTTTCACACACATAAACACAATATTCTACAGCATTTGTCATGCAGTCCCCCATAGACTGAACACACACACACACACACACACACACACACACACACACACACACACACACACACACACACACACACACACACACACACACACACACACACACACACACACACACACACACACACACATCATGGGTGGGAGTGGGACACAGGTGTTGTAGAAAGGGCAGCCATTAATCCTACATGCACGAAACGAGGGACCTTCCCAGAATGCACTGCAGCAGCACCTCACCATCACTCCCACTGCTCCCCGGTGATTATGTACTCTGCATGTACACCAAACTCTCTCTCTCTCTCTCTCTCTGTCTCTGTGTGTGTGTGTGTGTGTGTGTGTGTGTGTGTGTGTGTGTGTGTGTGTGTGTGTGTGTGTGTGTGTGTGTGTGTGTGTGTGTCAGCACACATTTACATGATGCTCACATAATGTACATGATGTTTCTGCCTGTATTCCTATACGTGCCTCTAGCACACAGAAATAAAGCATGCCCAGGGCTCACATAATATGCGTCCATTTCACATATAATTTCCTGGGGAAATCATACTCACAAATATGATATTTGCTGTGTTGAATGTGTATGTCCCATACAACAGTCACCACGAGGGTTGCTGTGCATGGCTTCACGGGGCCCATCTGTTGGATGTATGCGTATAGAAGTTTTAAGTCAGACTTAATACCCACTCCACCCGTTCCATCCTCTTTCAGCCCATCAGAGATGGTGGTTTGGGCGTATATCGAACATAGAATGGGTTTACACTGCTACCAGAACCAGCCACCTTATCAACATGCTTAACAATGATGATCCTGCGGTCAGGGAAATGGCCCGTGAGTCACTCATTCAACATATGCAGCGACGCAAGGTACCACCCCCGCTGGAGAATGACCCGCAATTTCTTGGATTCAAGATTAAGGATAAATGGAAAACTGGACATTAAAGCCACAGGATTCGCTGTGCGATCCGATTGGATGGACCTTAACGATCTATGCCATCGTTCAGGATTACAGTTGAAGTGGGCGGCGTCCGATAGAACAACTGTTGCGATCAATAACCGCATCGTCACAGATCCGCTCGTCTATGCACGCGCGATTTATGAGCAGGACGGTGCTGAGCTGTCAATCAAATCTGCGACTGCGAGAGCCTCCATTCTGGCTTTTATTCCTTTTGCAAACCACTCACTGTCCCATTCTGTCCTCTCAAATAATACTATTGGTGAGGACATTCATATTTTCACCATTAAAGCTCGTATTCAAGTGCTGTCGACCAAGTTTAACTTGTCAACCTGGTATCCATCAGAGCATGACCCACACTGTATTCTACACCCAGTACCACATGACAAAAAGACAGTCAAACACATCTTAAATGGCTGCAGCCACTATAAAGGACTGTACATTGCCAGACATGATCGTCTGGTGGATCTGGTCTCACACAGGATCAAAGAAGTACAGGAAAGGACAACAAAAATGTACAGTATAAACACAGCACTGTAAAACTAGACTGGTTTGATCACAATGACACACATGTCAATTCACTGCAAGATATTCCAAATACCCCAGATATTGTGTTCATTAATGAGATGAGAAAAAACGTTACTATCTTCGAAATAGGCTGCCCTTTTGATTTGTTTATGGACATTTGTTTTACATCCAAACGTATGAAATATCAGCCTTTGGTATTATGGCCTTGGGATATAACTGTCAACTTACTGTCCTTGTGTTTGGGGGTCTGGGCCACGTCCACAAACTTGTGCTCCGCGGCCTACAATTAGGAGGAATGCAAAAGACAAATGCAAACAAGTTGGCTAAATACTGTTCTGTCTCAGCTATTATGGGCAGTCTGTCTATCTGGAGAAGGCGATGTTTCATTTACCCTTGAGTGGCAAAAAATTAAAAAAATAAACATCTGTTGAATTTCTGTATATAGTATATTGTCATCAATTCGTTATCTTTTTTCCTCTGTGTGTTAAGCATGTGCAGCAGTTGTATCTGGTTTGACCGTATAATATAACCTTCTTCTGATCAATGTTTGGATCTATCATGTATTGCGCTTTTTGTGCAGATCCAAATAAAATAATTCAAATGTGTGTGTGTGTGTGTGTGTGTGTGTGTGTGTGTGTGTGTGTGTGTGTGTGTGTGTGTGTGTGTGTGTGTGTGTGTGTGTGTGTGTGTGTGTGTGTGTGTGTGTGTGTGTGTGTGTGTGTGCGTGTGTGTGTTCGTGCGTGCGTGCGTGCTTGTTTGTGTCAGCATGATGATCACATAATGTACATGTTTCTGCCTGTATTCCTATGTGCCTCTAGCACACAGAAATAAAGCATGCCCAGGGCTCACATAATATGCATCCATTTCACATATAATTTCCTGGGGAAATCATACTCACAAATATGATATTTGCTCTGTGATTAGCAAGCATCAGGGGATCGATCATACTGAAGATAAATATTCTGTGACTACTAAAAGGTAAGAAAATCTAAAAATATATTCATTCATGTTGTTCCTCTCAGTTTTCACACACAGAGAAGTCAACACCTCAACACGCTCATCCTATAGGAACACTATGGTTAGAAGTATAGCTTTAGAGCCTCGTAGTAGCTCCCGTTTCGAGCCCATTTCCCCATCACATTGTCGCTCGTGGAATTCAACGGCCTATCCGCAAGCTCGTCGCGAGCAGATCTATTATTTGTTCACCACCCGAAGAAAACGAGCACTCCTTTTTCAATCTGACTGGTTTCCCAAACATAGTGTAACATTGCTCCTTCCTTCCCCTCCCGCATCCCAATGTTTATACCAGCGTGTCCAAGAGTGTCAAACAATAAAATGTGTCCTTCCGTTATTCTCTCTAGAAACACTCACCAATTACCTATTTCTCTCTCTCTCTCTCTCTCTCTCTCTCTCTCTCTCTCTCTCTCTCTCTCTCTCTCTGTCTCAGTCTAGTACTTCTCTCTCTCAATCTCTGGAGTCATTCAAGCCAGTAGGGCAAACACTGTGTGTGTGTGTTATATACCTGGTGGCGGCATATTCCCTTACTACATCACAGCTGGGGAGGAGTAAACCCATTGGGCTGTGTGTGTGTGTGTGTGTGTGTGTGTGTGTGTGCACACACACACACGTGCGTGCATGCATGCACACGTTCATTTCAGTGCATATGAAGGGTAATCCAAAGCCCATCCCTGGAGTGTGCTTCCATATCCAATCTCTATCTTCTGTCTGGAATCAAGGCTGGCAGTCAATGGAGTATTCACCTGTGTGTGTGTGTGTGTGTGTGTGTGTGTGTGTGTGTGTGTGTGTGTGTGTGTGTGTGTGTGTGTGTGTGTGTGTGTGCGTGCGTGCGTGCGTGCAGCCAACCAGTGCCGATAAGCATCTTGCCCGATCACCTGCTCGATCAACTTCATATGAGAAAGTGCTCTTTTTCATGCCTACATGACTTCTCTTATTATTTGTGTCTCTCTCTGAACCAAACCACAGTTGCTCTCTGCCATTTTTACTGTCCTATTTCCGTTAGAACATCTACCACCCATGTAATTATCACACAGGTCTATTAGCACTGATTGAAAGCAGAGAGCAAGAGACAGTGGAAAAAAGAGAGACTGAGAGATAACAGCACGACACCTTATAACAGCACAACTTCTCTGTAACGTATAAAAAACAGTTGGGTTGAAACTTCTCTTCATCCTTAGAACAAGGAAATGAGGGATGTCGATAAGAAAATTAGAGAAAGAAAATACCTAATGGACTGCTGACTGATGGAAATGTGGACAGTAACGCTCTGTGTCAAGTTGCAAAAGCTCACTTCATCCAATCACCTTTTTTTTCTTTATTCGCTCGCTCGCTCGCGCGCACACACACACACTTCCTCTTGCTCTCCATTCTCTCTTCTCCTACCCATCTCTTTCATTCTCTCTATGATTCAGTCTATTTTCGTGTTCTTCACCTCACGGTGATAATGACACCCGGTCCATGCAGAGAGGTGCTGATGGCAGCAAGCGATGATTGTTATATTTAGATATAATTAAAGATCATTATAATCTATCTGCACAATGGAGGCCAGGCTGCAGTGGAGATGAGGGGAGTGTAAGAGAGTGAGAAAGAGTCTAGAAGTCCTCTCTCTCTCTCTCTCTCTCTCTCTCTCTCTCTCTCTCTCTCTCTCTCTCTCTCTCTCTCTCTCTCCTGACCTCCCTCCATCCCTCCCCCATCGTGTTTCTTTCTATCCATAACCAGCCCCTTGAATTTCAAATTTCCACAATGTAATCACAACACGTTGATGATTATAACCCTTGTGCTGCAAGTGGGGTAGAGATATATATATATATATATATATATATATATATATATATATATATATAGAGAGAGAGAGAGAGAGAGAGAGAGAGAGAGAGAGAGAGAGAGAGCATATTATATAATATAAGTTCATGTTTTATTTGTATGTTCGATATTGTTTTCTGCTGTATTATTATTTTTACTGTACTTAATGCTTTGGCAATATTGTAATTGTGGAGAGAGAGAGAGAGAGATATTGAGATATTGAGATTATTGTTGTTGTTGTTGTTGTTGTTGTTGTTGTGTGAATGTGTGAAATGTGACTCTTGGTGTATGAAATGATGTAAGTGACGTCAACATGTTCCTCTCTGTCGGTAAATATTGCAGGAAGGACGAGATCTACAAGTGGCAACGACATGATATGCCGTCGGCAAGCCACCTTGGTCGGTCTTAGTCATCGACTTCATCGACCTAAACGGCTTGTCAACCTATGTCGCTTGCTTCAAACGCATAAGGTGCCACTACCTGCCGTCCCTGTATTAGTCCCTCTTCTTACTGCCCTTTATGCCGGCTGGCATGTAGGGCAGCAACAAAGGATCTCCACTCCTGTCTGTTCTGGGCCAGCGTCTTTATAGAACCCCAGGCGTGATGCAGGTTCTTCAGCTCTCCCTCCACTGTCCTACGCCAGGTGTTCTTGGGTCGGCCTCTCTTACGTTTTCCGTCTGGTGTCCAGTGAAGGGCAGTTTGGGTGATGTTGTCCTGCTCTCTACGGATTACATGTCCAATCCATTTCCACCGCCTTCTTATAAGAATGGTAGCCATGTTGTCCTGTTTACACAGGCTAAGAAGGTGTTGGTTGGAGATGGTTTTGGGCCAGAATATTCGCTGTATTTTCCGTAGGCTTTTGGTGTGGAAGGTTGACAGTTTGTGGAGATCATTTTCTGTCGTTCTCCAACATTCAGAACCATATAGCAGGGTAGACAGGACGCAGCTCTGGTACAGTCTCAGCTTGGTGTTGGTGCTGTACTGGGCCGACTTCCAGACGTTGTTAAGCCTCTGTAAAGTGTTTCTGGCCTTGCTGAGTCTGCTTGTGATGTCTCTGTCTGCACCTCCATCATGACTGACAACGCTGCCTAGATATGTGAAATGATCTGTTGTGGGTAGGTTTATTCCATCTATTTGTATTGGTGAGGGGTTTGGGATGTTCAGCATCATCAGCTCTGTCTTCTTCTGGTTGATCTTCAGACCTACTTGTTTTGCAAAGGTGTTCATTCGACATGTTTTCTCCTGCAACTGCTGGTGTGTGTGAGAGAACAAAGCCAAGTCGAGTCCATCTGATTCCTCTTTGTTTGTCTTCGGTGGTTCTTCTCATCACCCAGTCTATGACCAGGTTGAAGAGCAATGCAGACATAACGCAACCTTGTCTCACCCCTGTTTTGACTGCGAAACTGTGTTGACTATTTCCAATGTGGCATGTGAAGTTGTTATAGAAACTCTTGATGAGGAGGACAAGTTGTTTAGGAATCCCATATGCCCGTAGTATTCTCCATAAGCTGTCTCTGTGAATACTATCGAAAGCCTTCTCGAAATCCACAAAGTTGATATACAGTTGTCTCTGCCACTCTGTACACTGCTCTATTATGTTGCGGAGGGTGAATATATGGTCAACACATCCTCTACCTTTTCGGAACCCTGCTTGTTCCTCTCTAAGCTGTTTGTCTATCGCATCTGATAATCTTTGCACGATAATTTTGGAAAGGATTTTGCTGGGGATGGACAAAAGGGTGATGCCACGCCAGTTGTTACAGTTGCTAAGGGCACCTTTCTTGGGGATCTTCACAATTATGCCTTTTGTCCAGTCATCCGGTACTTTCTTCCCCTCCCATATGGCTGTGAAGAGTGGCTTTAGAGCTTTAGCTGCCAGCTTGGGGTCTGCCTTGAACAGCTCTGCATTTAGGCTGTCCTGTCCAGGAGCCTTCCCATTTTTGAGGGATTTGATGGAGGAGATGATTTCTCCAATCTCTGGTGGTTCAATCTCAACATCAAGGTCAGCTTCTGCTTCCTGTATATCGGCCTCTAATGTTGGCGGTGGTCTGTTGAGGATTTCGCTGAAGTGTTCTGCCCATCGAGATTCTATTTCTGTTTCAGATGTAAGGAGTCGTCCATGTTTGTCCGTGATCGGCACGTTGGTGTTTCGACGATACTTTCCACAGATTGTATTGGTGATCCTGTATACAGTCCCCTGTTCCCCTCTCATGGCTGCATCTTCTGCCTGTTTTACTAGGTCCTCCATGTAGGCCCTCTTATCTGCTCTAACCATCCTCTTAACTTTTCGGTCTGCTTCTCTGTACTGGTCTTTGTATCTTTCCTGTAGTCTTTCGGACTTTGTTTCTAAGCATTTTTTCTTCAGGTCTCTCCTGTTTTCAATGCACTGCCAGGTGTCTGTTGTAATCCAATCCTTCCTTTTGTGTTTTGTTGTTCCTAGACAGGCTTCACTACTCTCAGAATATGCTGTTCTAATCTGTTCCCATATGATATTGATGTTTTCTGGTTGTATGTGATCATCTTCAATGTTTGCCAGTGCTTGGAACCTGTTCTTCAGCTTTAGGACGAAGGCATTCTTAACTCTGGGGGTACGCATTTTCCCCACATCGAAATGCTGATGCCCTACTTCGGTTCGCTCAGTTCTCCTCAGCTTGAGCTTCAGTGCTGCTGTTACCAGGTGATGGTCACTGTTGACATCGGCTCCCCTCCTCACTCGTACATCCAGGAGTGAACGTCTCCCTGCTAGCGAACGTTAGATCTCTGTGTGAATCAAGAACAGTGACCACTATGGACGACTTACTAGCGCGCGTAAAGTATAACAGTGAGACAAGGAACACGTCCATTGTTGTGCTAACAGAGACGTGGCTAACGGAGTTAGCATCTGATTCTTCTATCACTCCTCCTGGCTTCACCGCGTATAGGAAGGACAGAGACCCTGTACTGAGCGGTAAGCAACGTGGGGGGGGAGTTTGTGCCTTGATCAACAACAACTGGTGCAAAGATGTTAAAATCCTAGATAGTCACTGCTCACCAGACCTTGAACTTTTAATCATAGCCTGCCGTCCTTTCTACCTACCACGCGACTTCAGCATTGTGATTGTAGCCGTTGTTTACATTCATCCTGGAGCTAATAAGGACACAGCTATGAGGGAATTACACCAGGCGATCAGTGCACAAGAAAATTGCCACCCGGACTGCGCAGTCATCTGCCTAGGCGACTTCAACCGGACAGACCTAAAAAAGGTCTTTCCCAAATTCCACCAGCATGTCGCCTGCAGTACCCGTGGTGACAATATTCTTGACCACTGCTACACGCCTTTCAAGGATGGATACAAAGCTCTCCGCCGCCCACCGCTAGGAAGCTCTGACCACGACGCCATCCAGCTGCTACCTGCCTACAAACAGAGGCTAAAAAGGGAGCCTACAAACAGAGGCTAAAAAGGGAGCCGGTCGTTGAGAAGGAAATCCGAATCTGGTCTGAGGACACAGACGCTATGCTACAATCCTGCTTCTACCAGACTGACTGGGGGATGTTTAAGAACGCCGCTGGGAATAACATCAACGAACTCTCAGACTCAGTCACTGGCTTTATCAGCAAGTGCATAGGTGACATAGTCCCAAAAAAGACAGTTCGGATCTATCCCAATCAGAAACCATGGATGGACAGCGGAGTACGTGCACATCTGCATGAACGGGATGCTGGTTTCAAATCTGGCGACGTGGAAACGCGCAACACGACGCGCGCGGCCCTAAACAGCGCCATCAGGAAGGCGAAAAAGGCCTACACAAAAAAGATGCAAGACAAACTCAGCAATGGCGACATCAGGAGCACATGGCAGGCAGTACACACCTTGACAGACTGCAAAACAAGAACCAGAAGCGAGGTGAACCCGCCTGCCTCCCTCCCCAACGAACTGAACACTTTCTACGGCCGGTTTGAGATCAGCTCCAACCGCGGCAGCCAAGCGGGGCCATCAGCAGCACCAGCAGAGAAGAACCCTCTAACCATCTCGGAGAGAGAAGTGCGTACAGCCTTCACACGGGTCAACATCCACAAGGCAGCCGGACCTGATGGGATTCCAGGCCGGGTCCTTAAGACATGTGCAGACCAGCTGGCGGGTGTCTTCGCTGACATCTTTAACCTCTCCCTCTCCCTGGCTGTGGTCCCTGCAGGGTTCAAAATGTCAACCATTGTGCCCATTCCCAAAAAGGCCAAAGTGACATGCCTGAACGACTGGAGACCTGTTGCTCTCACCCCGATCGTCAGCAAGTGTTTCGAGAAACTGGTGAGGGAATACATCAGCTCCACGCTACCTGCCTCGCTGGATCCGTGGCAGTATGCATACCGCAAAAACAGATCCACCGACGACGCTATTGCCATGACTCTCCACACCGTCCTCTCGCACATGGACAACAAGCTGCTGAAGGACAAATATGTTCGTATGCTGTTCGTGGACTACAGCTCAGCATTCAACACCATTGTCCCAGCAATACTTGACAAAAAGCTCAGACACCTAGGGCTAAACACAAGCATGTGCGACTGGATACAGGACTTCTTGTCCAACCGACATCAGGTGGTGAGAATGGGCAGCATCACATCCGACCCCCTGACCCTCAACACCGGAGCACCCCAGGGATGCGTGCTGAGCCCTCTCCTCTACTCCCTGTACACGTATGACTGCATAGCCACACATGTCTCCAACACCATCATAAAGTACGCGGACGACACGACAGTGATAGGCCGAATCGTCAACAACGACGAGTCTGACTACAGAGAGGAGATCAAATCACTGGCACACTGGTGCCGCGAGAACAACCTCTCTCTTAACGTCGACAAGACCAAAGAACTGATCGTGGACTTCAGGAGGCCGCGGAGAGACCATGCGCACATCCTCATCGACGGTGCTGCAGTGGAAAGGGTCAGCGAGTTCAAGTTCCTCGGAGTACACATCGAGGAGGACCTCAAATGGGAGACGCACTCCACACACGTGAGGAAAAAGGCTCAGCAGCGACTGTACTGGCTCCGCCGCCTGAAGAAGCTCGGAGTAGGACGTCGCATCCTCAGGCTGTACTACAACAGTTCTGTTGAAGGCATCCTAACAGGCTGTGTCACGGCCTGGTACGGGAACTGCACTGCCCGAGAAAAGATCAGCCTACAACGAGTAGTGCGATCGGCAGAGCGGATAATGGGAATCGAGCTCCCAGCGCTCCAGGAACTGTACAAAAAGCGGTGCGTGGTCAAAGCCAAGCGCATCATCAAGGACAAGCACCACCCAAGTCACAGACTGTTCAACCCCCTACAACGACCGCGACCGGGCAAGGGGCTCTACCGCAGTATCAAGAGTTCCACCACCAGGTTTTGGTGTAGTTTCAATCCAGCTGCTGTCAGAATGCTGAATGGGGCATAAGCCTGGATGAGTTCAGCAGCCTGACAGCAGGCGGCGCAGACTTTTCTGGCTCTTCCTGAACACACCTGTGGATTATACCAGGGACAATGACTTGGACTTTAGCCCCCCCCTCGGACACACCTGTGGACTACTACACCAGGTACTAATGACTTTTTGTTGCACTCCCTCTTGGAGCTACTTGCGGATTATACTAGGGTCAGTCCACTCTAGGTGGACACGCACTGACCTTTTGCACCTTAATCCCTTGTATAACGCACTGACTTTTTTTATTGTGCTCCTTTTCCTCTAAGCACCTTAACGTCCATTGTCTATCATGCACAGTATAAGTATAACATGCACAGTATACAATACATTGCTGTTATGCTCAGGCACCTTAGTTTAGTTTTTTTTTAGTTTTTTTTATTATCTCAGGTAATTTGTAAATATGTAAATAACTTGTCTGGCCTTCTGTTGCTCTCTTGTTTTGATCTCCTTCCCACCTGCCCCCCACCCTCTTCTTCTCCCCCCCCCCCCCCTCTTCTTTCTCTGGAAACTAACGTTGCGATGGGAACGATGTACAAAAAAGAATTTCACCCACTTTTTTTACCTTGTAAACCTGTGATGTGACAATAAAACTGATTCTGATTCTGATTCTGATTCTGAGGTGCCATTTACCATCAGGTGGTCGATCTGGTTCTTGTCTCTTCCATTGGGGGAACACCATGTCAATTTGTGTATGTCATGGTGTGGGAAGAGAGTTCCTCCAATGATGAGGTTGTAGGTGGTACACAGTTCCAGCAGCCGTTTTCCGTTGTCGTTCATGGTTCCGCAGCCCTCATTCCCCATTGCTCTTTCGTAGTTGGTGTTCTTGTTCCCAACTTTGGCATTCAAGTCACCCATTACAATCTTTAAGTCGTGCCGTGGTGACCCTTCTAACTCAGCTTGCAGTTGTTCATAGAAAGCATCTTTTGCCTCTTCATCGCTGTCATTAGTGGGGGCGTAGCATTGGATGATGGTGGTGTTTATGTGCTTTCCTCTCATCCTAACCTTCATAAGCCTGCTATTGATAGGTTTCCACTCCATCAGACATTTTTCTGTTCCTTTCTTCAGTATAATAGCTACCCCTTCATGATGTCGGTTGTCATCCCTACCTGAGTAGAGTATTGTCTCCCCTGTGTTGGTCTTTTGCCTGCCTGATCCTATCCATCTGCTCTCACTAATACCAAGAACATGCAGGTTGTAGCGCCTCATTTCAGATGTTACTTGGGCCAGTTTTCCTGTTTCGTACATGGTTCGGACATTCCAGAAACCGCTCTTGGTCTTATATTTGGCGTTCAGGACTTCCATCTTCCTGTCAGTAGCTTCCTTTCAGCTTTCACTACTGCCATTCATACAAGCATCTTCCGATGACCTTGGAAGCCCATCCCGTACATTTGTGTTAATTTCCTTTGTTGCTGTTTCCGTAACAAGATATTTTTTACGGTACTGGGTTGTTAGCCCTGTGACCAACCCCCAACCTGGAGGACCAGTGGATCGCTCTTTGTCAGTCCTCTACCCCTCGACCTGTTAGTCCCTCTAATGCGTTTGTTTTCGTTAAGTATTTTGTTTTTTCACTGTTGATTGAATGCATGTATTATGTGTCCATAAACAAAAAATATGTCTTTGTGGTTTCTCCTAACAATAATATCCAGACCGCAGGAATCGTCTCTGGACACCCACCCAAGTGAAATTGAATAATATGTTCTTATATCGATTATAATAATTCAGAAGTAGCCTTTTTACTTATTGTTAAATGTATACTTTGATTATATATCCATTGCAAAGTGGAAGCGGTGCGTGGTGTGATCCAAAGTGAAGAGATGTGCTTCCTTAAAGAAAGCGCATGGAGCGCATTTGGGCAAGCTCCGCCATATGCCGTTTTGGAGCGGCATCATCTACACTAGTAGCAATAAAAAATATGTACGGTAAACAGTTGGGGGATGGGGGGTGGGGGGGGATTTCTGTTGTTAATCTTAGACTAATACAGGGACGGCAGGCGCCAAATGTCGTTTCTAAGCGACATAGAGGGCACCGAAGCGGTTTGGGTCGCTCAGGTCGACAACGCACTGACTGGGTCGCAGGTTAGGGTCGCTCAGGTCGTCGACGCACTGACTGTGTCGCCGGTTAGGGTCGCTCACGGACTGGGTCGCTGGTTTGGGTCGCTCAGGTTGACGACACACTGTTAAATTCTTTTTAGCTCACAACGTTGCATCGCGGCACATTGTGAGCTTGTAAGGCAAGGCATGGCAGTTTTATTTATATAGCACATTTCAACAACAAGGAAATTACATTTTCTTTACAAAGACCATCAAGCAAAGGAAACACAATTATACAATGTCAATTAGGATGCATTAAACAAAATAAGTAAAAATTAACAGTCACAGTGCAAAAGAGAAAGAAAGAAAAGTAACTTGATCAAACGCAGCGGAAAACAGAAAGGTCTTTGGTTGTGTTTTAAAAGAAATGGCAGCAGACCTGCAGTTTTCTGGGAGTTTGTTTGAAATATATGGTGCATAAAAGCTTAAATGTGGATCAGCTACTTTGGCAATTTTTTTAATATGTTGCGCAAACTCCCCCGAACTGCCCCCTTTTGTGCCCATATATGGAGCTGACAATGTCTTTTGGCGCCTGATGCCATGACGACGCACTCCATATTTGGGTGTAACTGCATTGGGAACTCCTTACATGGTTATGGCTGATTCATGGGGGCATGAGCATGACAACGTAGTGACATGCGTCAGACGTCCTCTTGGCTTAAGCCAATTTTAATATAGGATTACGTTATTTTTTTTTACAAATCCTATATTAACACATTAAGTGCCAGAGTTTAATTAAAACAGGGTACATAGTGCTGGCATTCATTTTGGCACCCATCCACATCTGTCCCTTCCATTTTAGAGGCACCGTGGGTGATTACAAAGTTGCGCTACGGCGCCCCTTGTGAAAAAAAAAGGGAAAACATTGTTAAACGGTTATAACCGTTTATGGCACTCCACGCATGGCTTTTAAAAAATAGTCCGGACTGTTTTTGGTACACAATGTGTTAAAAGTGGCCTTAAGCCACGGAGGACTGGCCGGTAAATAGTGCCGGATGAGCAGTGGGGACTGACTGAAAATGTATTCATAATGCCAGTGTTGTTTTAGAGATTGTTACTGGTTTACGTTTTAGAACAGTGGTTATCAACCTTTTCTGGATCAGGGCCCACTTGAAAGTACTGAAAGCATTCACGGACCACTCATCTGACCACTTAACTGCCGTGTTAAGTGGTCAGGTGGGTGCATTTTCAGAGCATGTTTAATCAATCAATCAATCAATCAATCGATTGTGTTTACCCTTGGATCAGTGGAACTAACGTAGTAGTATACATTAAGCTCTTTGGTATCTCTATTTGCCAATTATTTGGGGGACCTCTTGCAATAGCCTCGAGGCCCACCTGAGAACCACTGCTTTAGAATGTAAAAAGCCGTCTCCTTGTTTGTCTTTCACATTATATCCCTGCAAAGCATTTTATACGTAAATTGGCCATGATCAGACAGGAAAATCACTATTCCCTAACTATTCCCTAAGTGCAAAAATACACAAGAATCCAGTTTGAAAGACGGTTTGTCCATAGAAATGTGTTTATTTCCACAGACATGACACCTGCAAAGCCAATCCACAGAGTGTACTTAGATCACAACTACATTGTATTTTATACAGAAAGACATTTGACATAGGACCTCCCTGTCCTCCTCCTTGACCACTCATAAACAAACCCTCCAGAAACAACAGGCCCCTTGGCCAGCCCCTTCTCAGTCACACAATCTGTCTTGGTTTCAACACAGAACACTTATCTATCAAACTGTACTTTTACACAAGCTCATATTATGAAATCCTTGTTTAACATGTTATTAGCTTCAATATAAGACCACACACATATGTATTCAACCTTTTATGAATGATTTAGACAAAAAGAGATAATTTAAGAGGAGTGGCATTATTCTTAGATTTGATAGCAACTGGGTTTTGCTCCCCCCAAATTCAGCTGTCTTTGTGACTCTGCTCCAAAACCCCCCTCTCCGTTACTTTCTGTGACCACCTGCACTGTTGTTGTTGTCATCAGCTGGTGGTCAGCTAATTTCAGCCAAGCCCACCCCCTACTCATCAACTGGCACTCAGCTGTTACTCTGTCATTCTTGAATAAGTTTTGCCATCCTGCATTTGCAAATTCCCACACTGTTATTAACCCTTAATACATGATATTATTAATTTAGATCAGTCCTGGATACCATAATACCAAATGGAGGGACAAACACACACATGTCCATTTCATCATGCAACATTGTGTTGCTTCCTATATATGTCTCTGTACCTTTGTCTACGTGTCATAAATCAACTCTTAATTACTGCTCTAATGGCTGGCAAAGAATTTTGTGTGTGTCATGTTCTCGTGCATATGCACACACGTACACATGTACACACGTACACATGTACGCGCGCACATACATGCACGCACACACACACACACACACACACACACACACACAATGCTACAATTTACTGGCATGCATTTTTAACTGTGCTTGTGCACACACAGTATTCATGACTCTCTCTCTGTGTGTGTGTGTGTGTGTGTGTGTGTGTGTGTGTGTGTGTGTGTGTGTGTGTGTGTGTGTGTGTGTGTGTGTGTTTGTGTGTGTGTGTGTGTGTGTGTGTGTGTGTGTGTGTGTGTGTGTGTGTGTGTGTGTGTGTGTGTGTGTGTGTGTGTGTGTGTGTGTGTGTGTGTGTGTGTGTGTGTGTGTGTGTGTAAGCGTGCATGCCAGTGCCTGTACTAGTTTCAGAAGTCACGCTGTGGCTGGATGCTTGGCTAGGTTTAATTATGCCAGTGCAGGTTGCTTACTTTGCACTTGTACAACAAATCCCGACTTTCTTTAAGGTCAGTCACATCTGAGAACTCCTCCTACCTGCCCACCCCCCCTTGCGCACGCGCTCTCTCGCTCTATCTTCTACTCTTTGATATTCTTGAACTCACTCTCTGTTTGTGTCACATACGCACGTGCGCGCACGCGTGTGTATGTGTGTGTGTGTGGTTTAGTTATTTATTCAGCCTCAGGGTGTTCCATAGACTATAGCCATTTCCAAAGGCTGCCCTGTCCAGGGCATAACCCGGAGAGCATCTGACAGGCTACAATTTGGGGTGTGTGTCTCATATGACCCCTTGATGGAACGTGCCAAATGGCAATTGAGAGGGACCTAAGGTTTCAG
This sequence comes from Gymnoscopelus braueri, assembly GCF_963280865.1. Taxonomy (NCBI): domain Eukaryota; kingdom Metazoa; phylum Chordata; class Actinopteri; order Myctophiformes; family Myctophidae; genus Gymnoscopelus; species Gymnoscopelus braueri. The sequence continues at coordinate 18,775,089 of NC_137606.1, read as the reverse complement.
AGAACCGAAAAAGCGGGTCTGAGGACGATGCACCGATGCTAGGCTTCCCTGATAGGCCAATCTGACCCTTCAGCTTGACTGAGTGGCAGAGCTTCGTGTGACATTTGTGCAGAGCTTCACGTTTACTAGTAATAATAATACTTATAATAAAACAGAAGCAAGCATAGTCTTCATGAATTGAGAATATACTGTAATGTATTTGTATACCACAAAGTCACAACAATGTCTTAATGTCTGCATCCAGGGCCCAGGGTGTTATTTTGTGTCCCAGGTGATGACAATTCCCACCCCTAGTGTTCACATTTTAATGTATATTTTCTTCCCCTTTGACAGTTTTTCGCAGATCGGCGCTGAGTGCATCTCAATTCACACCCATCCATTTACATGTGACACTTAGACACGTTGTCTTGTCTGCTATCATTCAATATCTACTTTCAAGCCGGTGTCCCAAGTTTTGGGCACATCATTATGAAAATGTAAAAATGTCCTTTTCAAATGTGCGAAAATAGAAGCTCCACATGCTCACAACGGGTTGCACTGTGAAGCATTATGAGCTTGTGTTGTAGTTCTCTATTTTTTAATTATAGGGCTCAAGTGGTCACTGTATTTTTGTTCTGAAATGACGCCTGTCTGAATCAACAGAATCTGGACAAAGTCGCCTATGATGTCCCCCATTGGCCCGTGGAGTCTCAGTTTGAAGCCTCCTGTTTATTGTTTATTGTTCATTAAGGATCCCCATTACTTAGTCTACACCGTAGTGGAGACTATTCTTCTTGGGGTCCAGGCAAAAAACAAATACAAATCATGAAATGCAGTACAGCATGATAATGTTAGTGAACAAAAACACAAACTTAGAGAACATAATTTACAGTTCAGCAAATTGACCATATTTGGATATATAGGATGCTGCAATCATGGCTCTTTTTTACTGTGACCCTACTTTACTTATTTACCTGATAGGGGGCTCTAGCAGAGCTTTTAGAATCTTAGTCTGGTTTTTGGTGGGCACTGGGCAGTGATGTTAACAACAATAGCTAGCTAGATGGTTTTGCTACTACTGACAAAGGAGCAACACTAGAAACAGTTTCACAATCATGGCAAACAATGGAGTCTGCAATTGGCTGGTCGAATCAAGACCCATCTCTCTCCTAGACTCTCTTTCCCTCTCTCACTTCATGAATACTTAAACAATCCACAGACCTTCTGTATCATCCATCCCTCTCTGTTACTCCCTCTCTCCTCCCGTCTCTCCCATCCTCATTCCATCCATCTCTTCCACAGAAGATAGGTCACGACGTCGCACTCGTTTCTTCTCGCCCCAAGAATTTATGCTCATGACTTTTGTCTGTTTTTTCCCATTACTCTCAATCTATCTTGTCCCCTTTCCCCCTCTCTTTTCTGCGTCCCTCTCAGAAGGTTTGGTGAGGTTGTCGACTGCCCTCCCCCCCCCCCCCCCGCCCGCACTCCACGGGAAGTTACACTGCACAGAATCAAAGGCTTGTAAAGAACGACAAAGGTGTATTTATGTTTACTAATATAGCAGAGCTCGAATGTGAATCATACGGCCCCGGGTAACATCTTTACTGAATGAAGGGCTGGAGAGACAGTATAGACAGAGACCCTGATGTTCACACATAAATACACCAAGAAGAGCCTCTTGACTCCACACAAACAGAATACTTGTAAATACATTCCTGCACATGTACACATGCACTCATGCACACAGGTGAAGCTGCGGTTAAAAGTGCATGAAACCCTGGGCTGATTTTTTCCTGTAGGCTGCAGGTTAAAACCTGCACGAGGGTAACAACCTGGCAGGCTAGTAAGCAACACAACTGCAGCTAATACAATTAATGCTGGGTGTTTTAAATGTAGGTGTGCCCAGAGCTATATGGGTGTGCCAATGTGCAAGCATACACAGCAGTCAACAGTATTGACACTGCAGGCCCGGATCGCTGGCCTAACGGTCGGGGCACTTATAGGCTCTAATGTAGCCTGACAGCTCATCGCGGGTTTGAGTCCCATTCCCGACGAGTTTTGCTGCATGTCTCTCCCCATCTCTCTCTCCCTGTTTCAGGCATCTCTCTCTCCCTGTTTCAGGCAGAAAAGGCAGAAAAGCCCCCAAAAATATCTAAAAAAGGTATTGACAATGCATGTACATTGATACAACTAAATCTAACCCACCGATTATTAATTTCTGTCTCCACCAGGCATCCGTTCATCCGTCCATGAACAGCTAATATGATTGGCTTTCAAAGTGTGAGGGAGTGGCCCATTTTGCACAAAATAGCACAAATTATTAGCAAAATCCCAGTTGGCCAAGGAATTACTGCAACCCCAGAGTTTTATATTTGAAGGTGGCACTATAATATCAGGCTTAACCTTTTTGGTGTTTAACTCTTGAACCATAGGTCGTAGAATCATCCCCTTTTAATAGTGATGTTCATGCATGGGATGAATAAATGGACATCTAATGAGAAATACTCCTGTCATCTAACAGCTAGCAATTGGATGAGTGGGCATTGGATAAAAGGGGTATTTGTAGTAATCCCAGAGGGAAATTACTTCTTTGCATTGATGGAGCAGTGGTTTGCTCCGAGTGAGCACACAGGGGAGGGATACTTAACCAGGTGACACGAAGCCTGGAGGAGCCAACCCTTGAACCGGGGACCTTCTGAATCCCAGGTTGGCACTCTACCTTATGAGCCAGAGCCACTGCCGCCCCAAAAACCTTGAATGACCTAGCAAGAAGAATTGTTATCGAAGAGCATACACATACAAATATAAACACCATGGTTTTACTTTGTTTAAGAGAAAAACAGTGGTTGGAATGTACTTCACAGAAAAACTCAGACACTATCCAAGTGTCCATTGACCTGTAGAATGGCTTCTCAAACGACAGAGAACAGATCTTGTAATAGAGAATCCTTGGCTAGCTGATAACTTGCAAATGCATTGCGAGCCTGTGGAATATTTCATATTGACGATGAGAAATTATGCATGCTGTGCACAACAGTGCACAGGTCTAAATGTGCTGGCCGATGAAGACAAATTGCTGCTGCCTGCACAGTAAAATCCTCAGTGTTCATTTATCCATTTGGAACTCTGAGAGTGCACAAATGTAACCAAATGGACCGGTCCATTTGGTTACATTTGTAGAGTCTCAAAGTGAAATTAAAAACCTGTTCATTGTCATTGTTTGCACTGCACTAATGCACTTTATGTTGGATTGGCACATCCAATTATTGGATCACAACTGTTTTTACCCACCTCTGTTGGACATATAACAATGACAAGCAGAAAATGCGGTGCAAAGCGCATTAGCAGCGTTGCCGGGGTTATTGCAAGGGTGAAATGCGTTCTCTCTCTCCCTCTCCCTCTCTCTCTCTCCCTCCCTCCATCCCCTTCTCACTCTTCTTCTCCCTCCCTCTCTCTTGCCATCCTTCTCCCCTTGCCCCCCATCTCTCACTCTCTCTCATCCTCCCTCTCTCCGTCCCTCCCTCACATGTCATGATTCTCAAACTTTTTCATTTCAAGGACCTCCAGTTTACTATGCATTATAGGCCAATAACTCTGAGAGCATACAGATGGAACCAACGCTCTCAGATTTACCAATCATTTAGCTGGGGACCCCCTGGAACTCCCTCAAGGACCCCGGGGGTCCTTGAGGGACACACAAACACACGCACACGCACACGCACACGCACACACCCGGCAAAGTTTTCTGCACATTGTTTGGAGAAAACCCTGGCACATACAGTATAAAACCTGAGACCTATAGTTTGAGTAAATAATCAGAACAAAAGAAACAAGCACGTACCAGACATAGAATAATAAGAGGAAAAGAAAGCGAGACAATGTGTATGAATGCAGCCTGATCTCCAGAGATTACCGTAACATTGCACGGAACGAGTGCACTTCATTCCGTGGATAGTCGCCTAGAAACCCCGAAATTGCGTGCATATGTACGGCGAGTCCCACGGTGGGCGTAACCAGTCGCAACCCGGAAAAACCCGGAAGCAGAGCAGTCCCCACAACAAAATGTACGATTCTGTGCCTATCGGTACATAACTCGAACGGCGCTGAGTAGGCACAGGCGAACGTCACACCGTTCAGGACGGCAACTCGGTCGCCTTAGCTCCCTCGGTGGTCCTTCACGAGGTGACAGTTCGCCTGTGACTGCGCGCCTCCGAAATGGTTTTGTCACAAAGGGAGCGCCGTACCATATGCACGCAATTTAGGGGTTCCGAGGCGACTATCCACGGAATGAAGTGCACTGGATCCGTGCAATGTTACGTATATCTCTGGAGATCGGGTTGATGAATGAGACAGAGTGGGATAAAAGGGTCGCGTCACCACAAAGAGAATTTACGTCTGTGTTTTTATGAACAAGCCATTAAAGAGTAAATATATGACAGTGCTAATGGGCTATTGGAGCTCCCATCGCACATGATGGATGGAATTAAAGTAATTGCTTCTGTGCGTTTAAATCAATTATGGAATGGTGCAGCACAGAGGCGTGACGAATTGAGCGGAGGGCCCTGACAACCGCCCTTCATCTGTGTGTGTGTGTGTGTGTGTGTGTGTGTGTGTGTGTGTGTGTGTGACCACGTTTCCACCTCCTCCTCCCCAACAATTCAAAGTCGATGACCTTTTCCCGGGTATTATCTTTCCCATTCATTTCACTCCATCTCTGCCTGCAGGATTTTTTCTCAATCCATACACTTCCCCATGTGTGCACATGCATGTTTGTGCATCTGTGTGCAGTGGTGGACAGTAACAAAGTACATGTACTTGAGTACTGTACTTCAGTACATGTTTTGAGTATCAGCATTTTACATTTTTGAATACTTTCACTCTTTTGTGTGTGTGTGTGTGTGTGTGTGTGTGTGTGTGTGTGTGTGTGTGTGTGTGTCCGTGTTACCGTGTGTGCGTGTGTCCGTCCGTCCGTCCGTCCGTGCATGTGCATGTGTGCGCGTGCACACAATTTTCTGTTCTTCACACTTGTGCACAATATGAAATGGCACACAATCTCACCTCCAGTTGAATGACTTTGCCATTTTGGGATATTTATATCCGTAGGGCAAGGCCCCGGCTGACACAGCCTTATGAGGCTAACTGCATGTGGTCAGAACCTCAGCACTTCTTAGTAGAACTCATGCACACAGCTTTCACACAAGCAAGGCTTAGGTTTTATTAAGAAAATCCACTATACTTTACCTGAATACGGTAGATATAACACATTGGTATTTACTTTGTGACTTGCATCTGTGCATTTGATCAAAAGTTGATTTACCATCTATTTAATACCTCTCTCTCTCAGTCTCGGATGGATGGATGGATGGATGGATGGATACAAACTTAAATGAGAAACAATGAAAAAAAAAAACTGACAGGCTTTTATTTGTCATTGGTGAATCATACTTATAAACGATCATAATTGGGGACTGTGTTTTCATCGCAAGCTCATTAACATTTACTCATGAAGTTATTCTAACTTAGCAGACTCACTGTAAAACCATCTGCTGTGACTTCCGCGGACATGAAGCACTAACTGCAGCAGCGTGAAACAGCTGCTAAACAGTTGATGATAATCCCATATCGCCCTAGTGCTTTTGACTTTTTATTTAGCAAAGTAAGCATCAAAAATCCTCAACCATAACATGAACAAATTAATTATTAAGCTATGTTTGGAGACATAACTGAATTATCACAGCTATGATTGAAAATTCTACTAAGCAAAGGAATGAGAACCTTTAGAGGGATTTGCAGTTCAGTAACATTTATCCAACAGTAAAACACTAGGTATGGCTCATGAAAACTACTCACCAACACAACATTTTTGTGGTTGCACTGATGTGTTGAAGATGTCTTGTAGATGATGTATTGTATATTGCCATATTTCATATCATGTCTGGTTTTATTGTCTTTTAACGGACTAATTAGCATTTTAACTGTGACAAATGCATGTTCAAAATATTGAGTGGCCTATCCCTGGCAACTTAAGCCCCCACTTACACCAGTGCAGACACCCCACTCCCATACGCCTCTGTCACACCCTCTGGTGTATGCATGCATGTTCTAAATATTGTTCAAGGACGTAATTGCACCCCACCCCCACCCCACACCACGCCACTGTCACACTCTCCCACCACCACACCATACTGCCATGCTTATGGGTGCGTCACTTTTGTGTTTAACCCATTTAGACCTGAGGCCGATTCTAAAAACGTGAATCAAATATTTATTCAAAAATAATTACAACAAATGTATGTTGCTATATACTGTACAGTATATATCAACAAGAACCCCAAAAGAGGTTCCCGTCCTGAAAGGTATAGTTGCAAATACGGGTTCCCTCCCTAAATGGGTTAAAATCAAGTTATTTTTCAAAGCACAAACTTGGCTTCAGTGTGATCTGCTCGAACCTTTATTTTCTGTGTGTGTTAGTGTGTGTGTGCAGACAGTATGTGTGCGCATGTGCATAGGTGTGCATGTTCGCGTGCGTGTGACTCTTTTCATTCATGGCGAAGCGGCTTACTCCTCTGAGCAGCTCCCCTGGCTGAAATCCCAACCAAAGCAAAGCTCTCCTCCTCTCTCCAAATGCCTCCCTCCAGTTTTCAATCTTTTCAGTCTATCGTTTCATTTTTTTCCCCTTAAAATGTCACGCTAGTCCTTCCTGATTATTTATTTATTTTCTTCCCCCTCCCTGGTTTGGACAATTCTACTCCAACAAAACCTTAATCTGCCTTTAACAAAGGGATGGGCCTTCTGCTTCTTGGAGTTGTAAAAAAAGAAAGAAAAAACATGTGGAGAGGATTAAGGTAAGACCCGAGCCTGGGACTAGTTCTTTCTACAGTATCTCCCTCTACAGTATAGGCCTACTCAACTCTTGAGCCCCCAAACGCAGACACGCCAGTGACGCCAGTGCACAAGAACCCACTTTCTCTCCGTCTCTGCTCTACTTAGCAAAAGTCAGTCAGTAGAAACTCAAGGAGAAGTCACGTCACAAAACTTTTTGAACTCAGGTATTTTCAGAAGAGTGCGATGGGATGTGTGTGTGTGCGTGCGTGCGTGCGTGTGTGCGTGCCTGTTTGCCTGTGTGCGAGAGCACGAATGCGTGTTGATACATTACTGAGAGTGCATTTGTGCACCCTTGTATCTGTGTATCTGTCTCTGCATTCAGGTGTAATGTGGTTTTGTGTGCCTGTGGTGTGTGTGCGTGCGTGCGTGTGTTCACGCATGCACATGCATACAGTACAAGGTTGTCTCTGCTGAGAGCTGCTGTTCCACATCTATTGTTTTATTATTGCTGGTAAGCAGCTCTGCTCACCTGAAACGTCCACAAGGTATTATAAGAGCAGAACAGGCTCATAGGCATGCACGCTTTGATTTTTGATTAAAGAAATTACATCAAATATATTTTATTTAATTCTCCTGTAAAGTCTGCAGCCCTACATCGTCCTCCTTTTTCTTATACTGGGTCACATTGTGTAAGCCTTTTGTTACAACCTAGCTGGTCCGTGACAGCCATTGTTTTTTGAATATTTATATTTATTTCTGACAGACCACATTTTCACCGAGGTGGTCTTATTAGCAAACCGTAAGGGCATTGTATTTGTTTCTGTTGTTTTGTGTAGGTGACACTGGTAACAAAATGAGCATAGTCCATACTGTGTCCAGGGAAAAGCACTGATTGCTCAGCTACAGTCAATATGAATATAATAAGAGACGGAGGACAATAATATAATCGGACAGGGTTAGTTGTTTGTGCCATTCATAATGACAACACATTGGCTTTCTAACATCAAATTCACACCAGCAGCAGTAGTGATTTTCCTCTAAGCTTTTTTATTCTAAAAGCCACACATCTATTCATCGACCATTGCGCTAATTTTTTCTTTGAGTAGACCTATAGAAATTGTATTCAGCCTGGCTACCTGCCCGTGCTTAATTGTCTCCGCCAGGCCGAAAGGCAGGGTGTTTTGCACCCTGTCCGTCCGTCTGTGTGTGTCCAACTGTCCATGTCTCTGTCTGTGACCAGCTAATCTCCGGCACCGTTGGGCCGTTTGCAGTGAAACTGTGCACGCACACTAGTAGGGGGTACTAAGCACAAAAAATGGCCAAATCGTTACGCGGCGGATAAAAGCATAAAATTTGGCACATATCGATGGCCAAAACGCAAAACCTCCTATCTGAAAAATTTACATTGTTGGGAAAATGAAAAAGAAAACTACAAAATGTTGTATCTTTTTTGCACAATGCTATTTTTTTATGATACCCATCACATAATTCACCATTTCTGGATTTCTGGACTATATTACAATATTATATGTTAATTACACTGATCTCATATTGCAAATGCAGATAGGAGGTTTTTCCCCACTTTTCCTGGATAATTCTGCAGATAGGAGCTTTTGCACTGTGATGTTAAGTGATTGCATAACTAAATAATGATAAATAGTACAGGCTGTAAATACATACATTTACAGCTGCAAACAGTTGCATCAGTGGTGTGGTCTAGGTTTGTTTTCTGAGGTATACAATAATCATTCCCTGCACGAGATGCGCGTGGTCGTGGGTATACGCTAGCGCATTTTCAATGGATGAAATGGTTAGTAGACTGTATACGCTTTTTTCCAAAAACAACAACAATTAGGTGGACTACAAAACAACTGGCCCAGGCACCCCTCGACATAATCCCCCCTATACCCTCAACTCCACCACCTGAAATACCCCCCCACTCCCACAACCCCCATTCCCCCCAACCAGCACAACACACCCCCCAAACCCCACCCACCCAAACCCTCATGCCCTCCAACTCCCCTAACTCATACAACTGGATCACCAACCTTGTGTCCGGTGTGGATATTGGAATAGTATGTAAGATCATTGAATGTCTTAAAGAGCCTATAAGCAAGGAGGAAAGACGGATGCCTTGACCCTAGAATCACCACAGCCAGGGAGGAGATGAGAGCAGCACACAGGGACTTTGTCGCTGACCAAAAAGGAGAGGGTCTGAGGGAGGAATATAAGCCGAGGAAGGAGGAGCTATATCAAGTGTATGCAACTGGAACAACGGGAGCTGACCCAAAAGATCAGGGACATTAAAGAGGTGCATGTTAACCAGAAACATGGCAAGAGCTGGAAGCTCATCAATGACATTTCTGGCAGAAGCTCGTCTCAGACTTCCAAGATCTGGGGAGAAAGCGCAGAGGAACGAGTTGAAACATGCTACCAGCACTTCAAAACACCCCTAGGAAAAGAAAAATCCTCCTTCAACCGAAGAAGAGGATGATCCGATGCTCCTGTCTTCCATGACCTTCCCAAACCAGACGGTTCACCATGGATGAGTACCAGAGGGCCAAGGCTACTATCAAGTGAGGCAAGAGCTGCGGGGAAGATGGAGTGACAGCAGAGGTTCTGATGTATGTGACCATAGACGAGGTGGTGTTGGATTTTATCAAGCACACACGTCTAGCAAGCTGCCGAAGCTGTGGAGCAAAATGATCATCGATCCAGTACCGAAGTCAGGCGAACTCACCAAGGCATTAGCCTGAGCTCACAAGTTGCCAAGAAGGCTAACAGGAAGATCCTCAACCGTCTTAGACCCATCTTAGACCCTGTAATGAGAAACTCGGGCAGATACTGGTGCTGAGGAGGATACTGGAAGGAGTAAGGAGCGGAATATTTCAGTGGTGATCACCTTCATGACTTCCGAAAGGCTTTTGGCACCATCCACCGGGGGAATCTGATGAACATTCTCCGGGCCTATGGAGTTCCTGAGAAGATGGTTCAGATGATGGAGACAAGCTACTCGAGGCAGTCCAGGACTTCTAATAACCTGGGCCTGGACTGCTTCAATGGAACAGGACCTGAAGGTCCGGGGGGCACTTAACTGGAATGCCTTGCATGGGATGAGGAGAGTGTGGAAATCAGACATGGGAGAAGACCTCAAGAGGCGGCTGTTCGTATAGCTACAGTGGAGTCAGTACTGCTGTATGGGGCTGAGACATGGACCGTCACAGCACAACAGGAAAGGGCCTTGGATGGAGTCTACACAAGAATGCTATGAATGGCACTAGGAGTCACATGGACGGACCACATCAGAAATGTGGTCCTCTACAGGAACCTACCATGGGTCACAGACAAAGTCAGAGAGAGAAGGATGAGGCAGGGCACTGCGTCAGGGACCCATAACTAGTGGCAAGCAAACTAACACTATGAGAGCCAACCCAGGGCAAAGCCAGGAGAGATAAGAAGTGCACCACCTACGTAGATGCACTTCGGCGTAACAGCTTAGCCAACAATACTGTAGAGCTCAAGACCCTGATGCTAGATAGGAGAGTGTGGAGGGCAGCGATTCAGGAGTCCCAAGTTGGTGTTGGCTAGACCACACTCACACATCGCATCGCAAAGACCCTATTCTATATGATCCGGCCTAACTGACCCATGCCCCCCTCAACATAATCCCCCCCATACCCTCTACCCCCAACGCCACCACCTGCAATACTCCCCCACTCCCACCCCCCCCCCCCCCCCAACTGCCAGCCCACACCTCTCCACCTCCATAACTCAAAACCCCATCCCACTTCAGGGATCCCGAGTTGGTGTTGGCTTAGTCTGGGAGGCTTCGGCTCAAAGCCTGGACAGCAGGGGCGCGGCCACTGATTTCTGATTCAAATCAACAGCCAATGAAGAAAAGGGGGCGGGATCCACATGCAGTGGGTCTTACATGTAAATAGGAGCGACGGGAAGCAATTTCCCCTTGAGAAATTGCGGCCGCCATTGTTGTGTACTGCTGTTTGCCTCTCGTCGGACTTTTTAGACGAGTAGACCGGTAAGAGGCGTGTCCGCTCAGATTCTGAGCGCAACGCACATCCGGCCCACAGATAGCAGGGCTTTGGCCCAGAAGTTCCTTCGCCGCTCCCGTTTGTATGCGAGGCGAAAAACTTCTGGGAACTCAGATTAGTGTTGGCTAGACCACACTCTCGCATCGCAAAGACCCTATCCTGTGTGATCCGGCCTAACTGGCCTATGTCCCCCTCAACATAATCCCCCCATACCCTATACCCACCAACTCCACCTACTGCAATACTCCCCCACTCCCACAACCCCCCCCCAACTGCCAGCCCACACCTCTCCACTTCCCTAACTCAAAACCCCATCCCACTTCAGGAGTGCTGAGTTGGTGTTGGCTAGACCACACTTTCGCATCACAAAGACCCTATCCTGTATGATCCGGCCTAACTGGCCTATGCCCCCCTCAACATAATCCCCCCCATACCCTCTACCCCCCAACTCCACCACCTGCAATACTCCCCCACTCCCACAACCCCCCCCCCCCCCCCAACTGCCAGCCCACACCTCTCCACCTCCCTAACTCAAAACCCCATCCCACTTCAGGAGTCCTGGGTTGGTGTTGGCTAGACCACACTTTCGCATCACAAAGACCCTATCCTGTATGATCCGGCCTAACTGGCCTATGCCCCCCTCAACATAATCCCCCCATACCCTCTACCCCCCAACTCCACCACCTGCAATACTCCCCCACTCCCACACCCCCCAACTGCCAGCCCACACCTCACAACCCCCATAACTCAAAACCCCATTCCACCCCATACCCTCATACCCCCAAATCCCACCCAACCCATTACCCCCACTCCCAGAACCCCCGGTCCCCATGCCCCCAACCAGCACACCACAACCCCCAAACTCCACCCACCCAAGCCCTCATGGACCCCCACCCCATAACCCCCCAACCGCCACCCCACACCTCCCACACCCCATAACTCCAAACCCCATCCCACACCCATACCCTCATACCCCCAACCGACACAACACAATATTCTCACAGGGTTGTTGGCTGCCACGGTGTTCACGTGTGATTTTGATCTGCATTTAATAAAAAATCACGACATGGACGTTCACGTCTAAGCAGCAATGACAACCTCTAACCACAAGTTCAAAATGTTCAATGCCAAAACCTCCTATCTATACCTAAAAATGACCTCCTATCTACATAGATGCACATAGGAGGTTTTTACTAGAAATAGTTAGGCTTACAAACAAACATTATTTTTGTTAAATAATGCTTTTTTATGCTCATTTTGAGATCAAGATATTCTACAGTACTGTATCAAGTATTACCATTACATTTGTTTATCAACTCACACTCTTGGTGTGATAAAAGTGTCACCACCTGACACTAATCATTAGCAATCAACAAGGCAATGCAATTAACTTGACAGAGTTACTAACAAATACTTAACTAGTAAGGGGGGAAGACCCTTTTTTATTTTGAAAATAATAGATGACTACAAACTGAAAGACATTTAGACGGTCTACATAACATAGAATTCCCAAGTTTCAGCTCTGTCTGCTGCTCAACTAGTTCTGGTGCAGATAAGAGGTTTTGCGCTTCAACATTTTAGCACTAATTGGCACTGAACAAGATAGGAGGTTTTAGTCAAATGATTTTTTCTGACAAAATGAGGGGCGGGACTATCTTGCAGACAGACTGAGCATGTGCAGCATAGCCTATAGTCCTCATCCACAGTGAAATCCGAAAATCATGAAATTTGCACATAGGAGGTTTTGCATTTTGGCCATCGATATGTCCCTTGGGTCATCCTAAGACATCCTAGAAGGGGTGCCCAAAGGAATCTGAAACAGGAAGTGAGTTATTGACTAAATTGAAAATGGCCGCCTAGTGTTGTCGATTGACTCAAAAGACAACTAAAGAATCTCATAAAAGCATACAATTTGGCACACATGTCTTTTTGGTCATCCTAAGACATCCTAGAAGGGGTGCCCAAAGAAATCTTAAGCAGGAACTGAGTTATTGACAAAATTGAAAATGGCCGCCTACAGTGTTATCTATTGACTCAAAAGACAACTAAAGAATCTCATAAAAGCATACAATTTGGCATACATGTCCCTTGGGTCATCCCAAGACATCCCAGAAGGGGTTCCCAAAAAAACTTAAACAGGAAGTGAGTCATTGACAAAATTGAAAATGACCGCCTACAGTGTTGTCGATTGACTCAAAAGACAACTAAAGAATCTCATAATGGCATACATGTCCCTTGGGTCATCCTAAGACATCCTAAAAAGGGTGCCTGAAATTATCTGAAACAGGAAGTGAGTTATTGACTAAATTGAAAATGGCTGTGTACAGTCTTGACAGATGATGCAAAAGACACTCATAAAAACTCATGAAATTTGGTACAAATGTCCCTTAGGTGATCTGAATGCATCCTAAGGGGTGCCAAAAAAAGTTTGAATAGTCTCTCAATGGAAAACACTCCTCCCACACGGGCTGCACTGCTACAATATTCTCTACCATCTCCTGACAAATAAATTAAAGTCGCTGATTCGTGGACACCTTTATGGACACTCTTGCCAGAGGCTGCTTAAGTTTGTAGAGAACTCAAGTGTGGCTGCAAAGCTGAGCCCTTCTGTTCGAGAAAGTGTAGATGCCGGGATGCTGGGTTACCTTGCAGAGCATTATGCCAATGTGCTGGTAATTGCGAAATGGCACACATGAATACATGTAGTTACTAAACACTAATCACAAAAAAACAGTAATGATCAAGAAGAAAATACATGAGAAGATAGAGTGTAAAACAAGCAAGAAGATGTAGAGTGCAAAATAAATAAGATGCAGAGAGTAAAATAAGAATATGCAGAGTAAGATAAGATGCAGAGTAAAATAAATGAGAATATGCAGAGAGTTAGAAAAATAAAAGAGTACAATAAAAAAAACTATGCAGAAAGTAAAATAAATAAGTGATGTAGAAATGAAAACAGAAGGTAGACTACAAAATACGGCAAGTTATGCACTGCATAACCTGTCGTATTGAGTCTGCATAATATGCAGACTGCCATGGTCAACTGTTTAAACAGCCATTTAGAATTTCTTCAACATGGTCCCTTCCTAAAAAGTTTAATAAACAAGCAAACAAATAAATAACCCCTTCTAGGATATATTAAGAAGCACTCAATGTACGTACCAAATTATACACTTTTATGACGTCCCCTTATGTTTTCTTTTGTGTCAACTGCTTTTAGGCGGTCACTTCCTGTTTAAAACCTTTTTGGGCACCCCTTGTAGGATGCGTTCAGATCACCCAAGGGACATTTGTACCACATTTCATGCTTTTATGAGATTCTGTAGGTATCTTGCATCATCTTTCAACACTGTAGGCGGCCATTTTCAATTTAGTCAATAACTCACTTCCTGTTTCAGATTATTTTTGGCACCCCTTCTAGGATGTGTTAGGATGACCCAAGGGACATATGTGCCAAATTGTATACTTTTTGGAGATTCTATAGGCTTTTTGAGTCAATCGCCAACACTGTAGGCGGCCATTTTCAATTTAGTCAATAACTCACTTCCTGTTGAAGACTTTTTTGGGCACCCCTTCTAGGATGTCTTAGGATGACCCAAGGGACATGTGTGACACATTTTATACTTTTTGGAGATTCTTTAGTTGTCTTTTGAGTCAATCGACAACACTAGGCGGCCATTTTCAATTTGGTCAATAACTCACTTCCTGTTTCAGATTTTTTTGGGCTCCCCTTCTAGGATGTCTTAGGATGACCCAAAGGACATGTGTGCCACATTTTATGCTTTTTGGAGATTATTTTGGTGTCTTTTGAGTCAACGGTCAACAGTTTAGGTGGCCATTTTGGATTTTGTCCATAACTCACTTCCTGTTTAAGATTTTTTGGGCACCCCTTCTAGGATGTTTTAGGATGACCCAACGGACATCTGTATCAAATTTCATGCTTTTATCCGCCGCGTAACGATTTTTCACTTAGTACCCACTCCCTGGATGCCAGAGCAGAACCTCTGCCCCAAATCTTTCAGATCGGCCGGTTATAGCGCCACCAGGAGGCCGATTTTTGCAAAACATTGACAGTACTCCTACAGATTTTGTTCAAACATCATGCAAATCGGTAGACAGTATCTCTATAGTCATTAACGAAACGGGTCTCTCTGATTTTTCATATTCCATCCTGATTGACTATTGGCTTCCAAAGTTTGCAGGAGTGCTCCATTTTTAACACAATGCCTCAAATCATGAACACAGCATGCAATTTCTGTGATATTTTGCACGCACATTCCCACTAGGCCGCCACTTGAACATTTTCAAATTAGCTTCATGGTGGCGCTATAACAGGCCGATTCGTGTTTTTACCTATAACTGCACCGATCTGTGTAAAACTTTGTATGCGCACTCCCTATATTAGACCAAGTAAGAACCTTTGCCCTGCATTTTTCACATCTGCCTTTTATAGTGCCACCAATAGGCCGACTTATGTAAACAAAAAAATGATATTACTCCTTCAGATTTTATCTAAATTTCATGCAAATCGGTACACATGATTGATCTCTATAGTCATGTAATTAAGACGGATCTGTTTGATTTTTCATATTCCACCCTTATTGGCTATAGTCATGTAATCAAGACGGATGTTTGATTTTTCATATTCCATCCAAATAGGCCCATTTTGTGGCCCATTTTGAGTGGCCCATTTTGAACAGTGGCCCATTTTGAACAAAATGCCACAAATCATGAACGCAGCGTCTGATAACGGTGAAACTTTGCACGCGCATTCGCACTACTTTGAGGAACAAATGCCACCCTTTTAACATGTCCCTATTATAGCGCCACTAGGAGGCTGTTTTTTAATATTACTCCTATACATTTTGTCCACGCAAATCGATACACATTATCTCTATAGTCAAGTGATCAAGACGGATCCATCTGATTTTTCATATTCCATCCTGATTGGCGAATTCCGAACATTGCTGGCCCACAATAACCTACCTGACCTGGTGGAGACCTATGCTCCGAGGAGCACTTTTTCTAGTTCATACTGTACTTTGCTGTAATGAAAAATAGTAGATATGACTTATTGAAATGTTAACAAATGACCTAAAGACAGACATTTGTTGAGATGTTAACCGTGGACTGGCTTGCACAGAACAAGGGGACAGTGGGCTCTTCCTCAAGTCCACAACCATTTCTGAAGTATTGAGAGCATTGAGTTCATTGTTCTGGCTGGACCAGTAATCCAGGTGGTCAGCCTACCATCTCTAAGCAGGTGAGTTGTCCGCAAACTTCAGGAGTAGATTGTATTGGTAGCTGGAGGTGCAGTTGTGTGTGTACAGAGAGAGAGAGCTGGGGCCCGTCAACAGTAAAACATCAATCATGAAATAATGCCTTCCCTCTCCCTACAACTACATCAATTCAAACCCATCTGGCAACAGTAGACTCAGGGCCAAATCCTGGCTCACCCAGAACCAGCTGGAGTGACACTGGAACAAAACCAAACAAACCTGGAGCAGCGGCTGAACGTGGGATTGAGTCTATGATCTTCCTTCACCCTCCAGTGTGCACGGATTCTCTGGGATAAGCGGTAGAGGAGAGGGACTTTGAGGTTTTCTGAGTTAAGGGGCGGGGGAGCTCCATTGTTTTTCCCCACCTCATCCCAGATAGACCTGGAACACGGAGGATTCCGGATTAGTGTTTGGGCGGAACTAATTGAGACCCCCTGAAAAAAGCTCCCTGCCCTGAGTCCAGGAACACACACACACACACACACACACACACACACACACACACACACACACACACACACACACACACACACACACACACACACACACACACACACACACACACACACACACACACACACACACACACACACGTTCCCTATCTCCCTTTTGTCTCTTCCTGTGCCAAGCCTAATCCTGCCTTGTTGCAGAGGGGAAGGGAGAGAAGCAGAGAGAGAGAGAGAGAGAGAGAGAGATCCAAGTCACTTTTCAATTTCAAGGTGATGTATTGGCAATGCTGTATTTGAGCAATGCCAAGGCAATTAAAAAAACGGGCAGCTTTCATTGTGGAAAGAAAGTAAGGGGGGAAAGAAAAATGTCAATGGCATTATGAAATGGCAACTGCAACAATTAGGACAATAAAGATTAACCATTAAATCGTTTCAGTTTCTTAATATCTCAATCCCTGTCTCTGTCACCCATTCTCTCTATAGGGGAGGGGGTCAACCAAGGATTTCCCTTTATTTTCTTGTCTTATTCACCTGTCAGCCTGTCCAGGTGTCTTAAGCAGGACCCAGCTGTATAGAATTTCAGGGGGTAAACCAGGTGTAATACTCAAATAACACAGAATACAGGAAAACAGGCAGGGGTCAGAGCAGGATACACAGGGTGATCCACATGATTCCTTCCAGTAACATGAACAGTTTACAATAGACAATCAGATGCACATTAACCAGAGGAATGTTGAAAAAAGATGGGTATGGGAGATAGCAGATTCATTGTTACTCTGTGTATGCCTTCCCCCTAGGCATTTGGGTTTTTGCTAATGAAATGTTTTACTATCCCCTATATTGGGGTTTCTTCTAAATTAATCTCCCAATGTTGGGTTTTCGCTTGGCCTCTGGATAAAGTATAGGGTTCTATGTTAAACTATAACCACCTGATTGACCTCAGTATGAAAGACTGATACACTTGTGGGCCTGTCCCTGGCATCAATATTGAGCCTACAGTATATTACGTAGTTACGCACCTGCCTATATGAAGGCCTATTTGTTTTATCTTTGTTTTGTTTTTAAGGGGCCAAGCGTGTAGTGCTAATGGTCCCTTCTTGTTTTTGATGTTAGTCCTTTCTTCTTCCACCACAACGGCGAAGACACAAAACTCACAACCATTGGCCAAAGGGTGGCGCTATAGCAATCAATTGAACAATTTAAACTTTGAACAGGCATAGCTAGGGGTGTGCCGATATATCGTCCTGCGATATATCACGATACGTTTTCGTGACGATATGTATCATTTTGGGGGGGGGGGGGGGGAATGGTAGAACACGACAGTGCAGCGCCATATGGGGGACATTTTGGAATGGGTGTGCCAAAGTTGAGCACAGCAGGGACCATAAAGAATGAAGCGCTGTGTTTATTTTTATTTTTTCACACAGCTCTAATTTATCACAAATGACATGCCTTCAATATCCCAAAACCAACAATGATATGGCCATTTCCCTTCCCTGCTTCTGCTTTCTGTTCAGAGTGAAGATTTAAATAATCTTACGTATTATTTCAACTTAAGTACAACAGCAAGTACACCTTACTTTACCTAAGCATAATACAATTACATCATGAAGAGAAAATCTTCAGTTCATTAAGACACTTTGATCCAGCTGGATCAAATTATATTGATATGATATAATTGCTATTCCCAATCTTGCCTTTAGTATGTTTAGTATATGCGTGTGGTAGAGAACCATGTACTATTTGAAAACGAAGATTCATGTGTGCATGTGTGTGTGTGTGTGTGTGTGTGTGTGTGTGTGTGTGTGTGTGTGGGAGAGGGTGAGCAAGCTAACTGTATCTGTACATATGTGTATTGTGTACTTGTACTGTATGTAATGTTTTATGTATGGGACCCCCTCTAAAATGAGATGCTGCATCTCAAGGGGCTATCCTCTCAATAAATTCTGACCAAATTCTGTGTGTGTGTGTGTGTGTGTGTGTGTGTGTGTGTGTGTGTGTGTGTGTGTGTGTGTGTGTGTGTGTGTGTGTGTGTGCGCGCGCGTCCGTGCGCATGTATGTATGTATGTGTGCGTGCGTGCGTGCGTGCGTGCATGCGTGCGTGCGTGCGTGCGTGCGTGCGTGCGTGCGTGCGTGCGTGCGTGCGTGCGTGCGTGCGTGCGTGCGTGCGTGCGTGAATTACCTGAGATGAAGCTGGTGATATACCTGCCCGTGTTAACCACATGATGTTTGAGAAATGCTTCCATTAAGTCAGATATGTCTCTGACAGTTATGATGATGGGGCTTTCCAAGCTATCCCACTAAATACTGTGTCCGCCTTTGATCAATAACAGACTAATCCCCCTATGAAATGAAATGCAAAACGAAACAAAACAAAACAAAACAAAAAGAATATTGTGCCATCAGAATTTAAAGAACACAAGAAAGACAAAACAACTCCCGTCTGGATTGACATGAAATTTGCTCTCCACCTTCCTGCTCTACAGATAATGGACTCTACTGATTGTGGTGACTCATGGCCTTTCCTCTAGCACCACCCCTACGTCAAACTTTCATACATCCAATTTCGAATTGGAGGATTGTCATGAAACTTGCAGTGACACTCAAAATTTGCTGTGAAACTCATGCTCCCCAGAGGATGAAAGTTAACCATTTGGGTGACACCATGACCTTGCCTCTACACCACCCTCAGGCCAAAATGTCCATGACCAAATGTAAACTAATCTAATAGGCAGATTGCAAGATAAACCCTAATGATGTTGGTGACCACATGACCTTTACTCTAGGCATCTTTCAGTAATCCCTGCTAGAGGGAGCAGGGGGCTCGAATGGCAATGTCTGTCAGTTGGCTTGGTAGGGTGAAACATAGCCTCAATGGGGCGCCAGCATGGCTTTTCTCTTTTTAAATGCTCAGAGAGCTCTTCAGTTTACAAGCAATGCTAACATCTCTTTTTGCCAGACCCAGGGGGTCTGGCTTACATGAGGCTTTGTACCTGTTTCGTCCATACATGGGCATGGTCACTTTGTCCTTAGGCCCCAGCCATAAAAGTCTGTCCCCCTTTCGTCCATACATGGGCATGTTTTGTACCGGTTTTCTCCATACATGGGCAAAAAACAGGTTTTGGTCACTTTGTCCTTAGGCCCCAGCCATAAAAGTCTGTCCCCCTTTCGTCCATACATGGGCATAGACACAGGCTGACACGTCATGTGAAGTCTGGGTCTGGCAGAACCAGGTCTCCTGGTCTTGTTATTATACACTATTTAAATATTATTTTCTGCAAACATACTGTATACGCATGGTGTGAGCTCCACTTCCTACATTCCATACTACATTTATAACATTTGATAACTGCTTAAACAATCTGAAAAATACATTTGAAGTGTGTCAGGAGGAGCATCGGGGGGCCGTATACCTAGTGAAGCTATTGATTTGTTGTCAGCCCACTATGCCATTTGGACATCCAATTCCCTTCCTTCTTAATACATTTATCTGGCCATTTATTGTGACATGTCAATGTTACAAAGAGCTGTAGGCTAATTATCTAAATCCTATGATTGTTTTGGCAATTAGTATCTGAGCATTTCCCTATCAAATGCTATTTGAATGTGAGAGAGAGAGAGATTGAGATTGAGAAAGATGGAGGGAGAGAGTGAAATCAATGACATTTGTCTATCCGTGATTCGCTGTCCATTCGTTTTTCTTTTCCCCCCCCCAGTAAACTGTCCCTATACCTGTTGCTTGCCTTTGCAATGGAATAAAGTGCTGTTGTGTCTGGGTGTGTCATGCACCTTTACTTGTGTGTGTGTAGGGGGGTTTATTGTATTTCCTGAGGAGTCCGATGCGCTCACACAATCCTTTTAAAGTAAATAACCCGCTGTCAGAAAGTCTGCTCCGTCCTGTAAAGCTCAGCTACTGTGAGCTGTGGTAAATATTAGAGATCTCAAAGTCTAAAATAAGAGAACATCACTTGTCCAACATATTGGGCCTTGAAGATACTCTGACATTTTGTGTTGGCCCAGCACAGTTGGCACAGTTGTGAACATAACAGGACAAAAGGTATGGCAGGTGGGCGTCCTCTGATTGCCTCCCTCCACATTGCTGTGGTGCTCAGCTACAGTCAGTAGTATACTTACTATATATATATATATATATATATATATATATATATATATATATATATATATATATATATATATATGTGTGTGTGTGTGTTAAAGTAATGTACCACTAGTGGCATGACAGGAAGAAAAAAAAATCCCATTACAAATGACCAAGGAGATTGTGGCACCAGTGGAAATGGCATAATGGGGGTGAAAATATAATCTCTCAATGACTTAAAAAACATTACTGGTTTTACTAAGGCATTAAACAGATACTGGGTTCTGATAATGTACTAGGAATTGAATTATGCAAATGATTTGTATGGAACATTTTCCAGAGCTACGCTTTGCTGATTGCTGTAATAAAGTTTGTGTGTGTGTGTGTGTGTGTGTGTGTGTGTGTGTGTGTGTGTGTGTGTGTGTGTGTGTGTGTGTGTGTGTGTGTGTGTGTGTGTGTGTGTGTGTGTGTGTGTGTGTGTGTGTGTGTGTGTGTGTGTGTGTGTGTGTGTGTGTGTGTGTGTGCGTGCGTGCGTGCGTGCGCGCGCGCGTGCGTGTGTGTGTATGCGCACGCGCGTGTGTGTGTGTGGGTGTTTTTACCCCTCCAACCCATATTTTTTTATTCAAATTTTCTGTGTGGGGAATATATAGCTAAATAAATAGGAAATAGGAAGAAATAAATAATTAACAAAAAAATATTGTGATACAAAGATGAAACCATGGTGAAAAGTAAAGGGCGAAAAGAATAAGAATAATTGTACATAAATGCAAATATGATTTCCTTGTTTCCATATCAAACCACAACTTGGTGTGTACACCCCATAATTACACTGTCACTAATTACAACAAGAATGTAATTGGGCAAATGTACAAGTCTTCAAAGGCTGAGAAATATGCGCAGAAAAATAATTAATTATGGATTCTGAAAGCTTGGATCTTCTCCAACGTACAGTTTGCTAATTGTGTTATGTGTGTGGACTCCTGCGACATACAGTATGTGGAGTATCCCCACACTGGACACAAATACACGTGGAAGGGATCCAAAAGTTGTCCTCATTTAAGAATGAACCTGGACAATAGACCTATTTTCCCTAGATATTATTTGATTGAATACAATTCCATTAAAGGTAGGGTAAGTGATGTTTTTGGTTAAAACAAAAGTTTTTTTGAAAGCACTATATTCTGATAGTACTCATAGCTATAGAGTATTTTTTCAGTTCAGTAACAGGCTTCTCTCTGTCTCTCTAGCTCTTTTATAAACAGAGATTACATTTTCAGGTAGGGGACAACATTTCAGCCAATCAGGAGAGAGTGCCTATTTATCAGCTTCATTTTTATAGTGTTTCAGTTTAGCCTCGTTCCCAGCCTTACTCATCTGCAGACCTAAAGCAGGGAGTGTCTATAGGGGCTGGACTTCCGTCGTACGTGTTTCCCCCGGAAACAATCTTTTTCGACCAATCACAACACTCTTTTCATTCACAGAGAATGTAGACAGATTTGTAAAGCGTCAACATCATTTCCTCGGGCGGTACTTCCGCCAAATTCCGGTACTTCCGGTTAGACACTCAAGGTCTTGCCCAGCGTAGCAATGAGTATCAGAATAAATAACTATTTAACATGTATTATAACCAAAGAAAATCACTTACCCTACCCTTAATCATATCAGCACATTTAAATAATTTGTTGGAAGAATAAATCACTAAGGTGCGACAAATGTTATGATCTAACTCATTAGATTTACATTCAGGTGATCCAGCAATGTCCTAAAAAAAGATAGAGAGACTAGGTTAAAACCCTGTATATGACTGGACCATGTAATTAATAAACGAGGGCTTTTAATGCGCCCACTCTTTCTGTTCTCTTCACTCTTCCTCTCTTGGTCGCTCCATTCTCCTCTTCCTATGTCTCTGTCTCTTTTCATTTCATTGTATGCTCTAATTTTCCCTCCTATTCCCGTCTGTGTGATTGAAGCATCTCATCACAATTTGGGCAGTCATTGCCCAAATTGCCCTTCCTCTGTAATCTTATAGGTCGGTGCCGGGGACAGCTTGTTTGGTCCAATGTTCCGAGGTAATGGTGGAATATGCAGGTCTGTAGTTAGAGAGAGAACAGACAATTTGTTCCTCTCGTGTGAGCGGGATCGCTTGCGATCCGGACCGGCATGGCTCGCAAACACGCTGTGCTACTAGCACAGACACACACGATACGGTACGATACGATACGATACGATAATACTTTGTCAGCTCACACTGAATTTTGTCTTGCGACCCAGCAGCCATGTAAGCAACACATATACAGTACACACATTTGACATGACACACAAAAAACAAAAACAAAATTACGTATAAAAACATACAGACAAGAGCAATGTCCACCACTCAGCCTACCCCTGGCCTAGGCTCCTGATTAAGCCTCAATGTCATCTGATGGACAAGGACCTCTTCAGTCTGACCTTATTGTATGTTGGAACACCGTATCTTCTTCCTGAAGGCAGCAACTTATATTCTCCATAAAAAAAAAGTGATATTCCTTGCTAACCTTAGCATACCGTTATTATACGTAGATGTATAGAACCTCTGAAGTGGTTGTCCTACAATCTTTGAACAAATGTTCAAATGTTCAGTTGTTGCAGCAGTTGTGACTTTAAGGCTACAGACAGACATCCATACCAGGTGGTGCTACAGTACTGAAGAACACTCATAATAACAGAAGTGAAAACAAAAAAAGAATCCACTTACTAGCACCAAAAGATCTCAGACGGCGATGGAAATAGATTCATTGCTTTGTCTTCTTACCCACTGATTCTATCTCATCTGTCCATGACAAAAGATGGTCTATTACTACTCCTAGGTATGTATACGAATATACCTGGTTGATCTGTTCAGTAATGGGGGATCTGTGTATCTCCAGTGGTGCACCAAAAACACGCACACACACGCACACACACACACACACACACACACACAGTGTGTGTGTGTGACATGGCTGTGGTCGGCCAGCCGGCCGGCCCTCCCAGTAGCCAATTTTTATATGGGATACTGTAACAGATTTCATTATTACTTAAAGTAGTGTTTTAGCGGTACCAGCCAGGAATCTCATTTGACAATGCTTAATAATAATAATAATAATAATAACTAGAAAAGTGCTCCTCGGAGCACAGGTCTCCGCCAGGTCAGGTAGGTTATTGTGGCCTCCTGGTGGCGCTATAATAGGCCAATGTTTAAAGGGTACCATTTGTTCTTAGGCCTTGCACGGCAATCGCAACATATTTTTTTTGCTAAATTAGACCTGCTGGTGGCGCTATAACAGGCCAATGTTAAAAGGGTGGCATTTGTTCCTCAACATAGTGTGAATGTATGTGCAAAGTTTGACCGCAATCGGACGGTGTGTTCATGATTTACGGAATTTTGTTCAAAACAAGCCACTACTGCAAACTTTAGATGTCATCTTAGCCAATGAGGATGGAATATGAAAAATCAAACACATCCGTCTTGATCACATGACTATGGAGATCATGTGTACCGATTTGCATGACATTTGGATAAAATCGGAAGGAGTAATATAAAGAAATGTGTTTTACATAAGTCGGCCTCCTGGTGGCGCTATAAAAGGCAGATGGGAAAAATGCAGGGCAAAGGTTTTTCCTTGACCTCTAGGGAGTGCGCATACAAAGTTTTACACAGATCGGTGCAGTTATAGGTAAAAACATGAATCGGCCTGTTATAGCACCACCATGAGGCTTATTTGAAAAATTTCAAGTGGCATTTCTTCCTCGGCATAGTGGAAATATGCGTGCAAAATGTCACCGAAATTGCATGCTGTGTTCATGATTTGAGGCATTTTGTTGAAAATGGCACTCCTGCAAACTTTGGAAGCCATTTTTAGCCAATCAGGATGGAATATGAAAAATCTGAAAAACAGGTTTTGTTTAATGACTATAGAGATACTGTGTACCGATTTGCGAGATTTTTGGACAAAATCTGTAGGAGTACTGTCAAAAAATATATTTTGCACAAATCGGCCTCCTGGTGGCGCTATAAAAGGCCCATGTGAAAAATTTGGGGCAGAAGTTCGGAATTGGCATGCAGGGAGTGTGTGTGCACAGTTTCGCTGCGATCAAGCCAACGGTGGCGGAGATTAGCTGGTGACAGACGGACAGACGGACACACGGACACACGGACACACGGACGGACGGACGGAGGGTAAAACATACTCTCTCGCCATGCCTTTCGGCCTGGCGGAGACAATAATAATAATACATTTTATTTATAGTGGATATTATTTATTATAAGGAACCTTTTTTAAAATCGTATTTATTTTATGAGTAACACATGCAACAGCAGCAGCGTAATGTGCAGTACCGATCACACTTGTATTTAAATAGTAAAAAACCTAAAATAAAAACATAATAGACCATACTAGATACAGTTTTTTCGTTTTTTTACTTGCTCAATCCTGCTTTTCAGCATGCTCACAGGGTTAATTGTTTGACAGATGAGCAGATGAGTGGCAGTGGCTCAGGAGTCATGAGCTATGCGTCCACTTAGGAAATGAAAGGTTCCTGGTTCGACCCCTGGCTCATGGGTTAGTGTCGAAGTCCCCTTGAGCAAGGCACTGAACCACTAACTGCATGCTCCTGATGAGCAGGTTGGTGTCTTGCATGGTTTTGGAATGGGGGCACACATTATACTGTAGCTAAAACTTCGATGGATTTCCCACAATGTTGAGAACCTAAAGAATAATCAAATAGCAGACCTCATTATTCAAAAAGCATGAGTCAGAGTGACAGGATGTCATTTTTGCACGACATTAGCCCCATGCTTTGAGTAGTTACTGAGCAATATGTTTCTGTTCCTATTTTCCCATAGTGTCAACACAAATCTCTCCTATACTCCAGTGTGCAGGTAGCCACCTCCAATAACCAACCCAAAGCTACATTTTTAGTGTGTGTGTGTGTGTGTGTGTGTGTGTGTGTGTGTGTGTGTGTGTGTGTGTGTGTGCGCGTGCGTGAGTGTGCACACATGTGCATGCTCATGTAACTCTTCCTTTTCCTGATTAGCAGGCCCAAGGCTAAACGGTTGCCACAGAGTTTTGACATTGTTTCATAAATGAGAATAGATGAGTAGAAAGTCAATATGCTGATGGGTGTTATGGGAATAAATTGCAATTACATGCTGATTTCATGTTGTTGACGAAAATTAAGAACAGTGACTGCCACAGAATGCTTCCTTGAGGGACCCCACAGTTCACTGGGAGGGACGAGGACAGGGTTCCATTTACATGAACCAGATGTTCTCTTCCCTCCAGGTAGGATTTCACCCAGTTCGCAGATGTTCAAACCCTATTGCCCTCAGTTTATCTACTGTAGCAGCCAGGATATAATGCCACAGTATATGACATGTCTACCTCACATTTGATGTAGTCGTTCAAATACAATAGACATGTGTCGCTTCTAAAGCCAGATTGGAATACTAATAGAAGTTTCCTTTTAGGCAGATGACTATCAAACTGATATACTCATATATTAACATCTCTCTCTTTCAGATGGATCAAAGGATGGAAACAGGGCGGTAGCTGTCGGGGACTAATTTGCTTCTTTTTTATACAGTTATTTTATATAGAGTTACTAACATTTTTGTGGGATGTGACACTGACTGATGGACAAATTTGTTATGTGGGCAACAATGGTTAACAGATAGATAATAGTTAATAGACTATAATCTATACAACTAAGCATTTGCTGTCGGAAATAGTTAGCCTACATATCCACATAGGAAAGGTTGCACACGTGTGCGACAGCTAAATAGAAACAAAACTAAATCAAGATTTTCAGGTAGGAGTGCAGTGTATATGCTTGAGTTGTGAACTCCCTTAAGCCAACACAATAAACAAAGCAAAAACTCTACAGTGGACATCACAACCCAGATCAAAAACAAACTGACAATTCACGGAAGATATTAATCAGAAATTCACAAAGATTACCACAGAGATAGGAGAGCAAAATATAATAAATTCCACTTTGACTCGCGAAGAAGTTTAATTGTGGAGCACCAAAGCAAAACTGCCCACTTCAGAATTGCTGAAATTGCAGAAAGTGCAGAAAATGATGGACAAACCGGATGACCTGGAATCAAGGTCCAGACATAACAGTTTGCAAATATATATTGTGTTTCATACAGGAAGACGCAGAGTCGAAGAGCCACTCAAGATAAGTATGCAATTGACACAGACCTCCAAATCCAACATGTAGATAGGGCCTTAATAATCCTCCATTGCCAGCAGTTTAACGGGAAGGAGATGGTTTTGAGAAAAGTGTGGGAGAATAAAACAGTCAAGAGTAGGATCTATTTTACCACGACTTCTCTGTGAAGGTACCGCAACAATTCTAGCACAGGTCTCCGCCAGGTCAGGTACGTTATTGTGGCCTCCTGGTGGCGCTATAATAGGCCAAAGTGAAAAGGGTGCCATTTCTTCTTAGGCCTTTCACTGCAAACGGACACTGCATTCATGATTTGAGGCATTTTGTGCCAAAAATGTGTTTTGCTAAATTAGACCTGCTGGTGGCGCTATAACAGGCCAATGTGAAAAGGGTGACATTTCTTCCTCTGCCTAGTGGGAATGCACGTGTGAAATTTCACGGAAATCGCAAGCTGCGTTCATGATTTGAGGCATTTTGTTCAAAACGGACCAATCCTGCAAACTTTGGAAGCCAACCTTAGCCAATCAGGATGGAATATGGAAAATCGTACAGATCCGTGTTGACCACATGACTATAGAGATACTGTGTATCCATTTGCGTGATGTTTGGATAAAATCTGTAGGAGTAATATCAAAAAATGAGTTTTGCACAAATCGGCCTCCTGGTGACACTATAAAAGGCCCATGTGAACAAATTGGGGCAGAGGTTCTGAATTGGCATCCAGGGAGTGTGTGTGCACAGTTTCGCAGCGACCGGGCCAACGGTGCCGGAGATTAGCTGCTCACAGACAGATGGACACACGGACACATGGACGGACGGACGGACGGACGGACGGACAGGGGGCAAAACATACTCTCTCGCCATGCCTTTCGGCCTGGCGGAGAA
Organism: Gymnoscopelus braueri; assembly: GCF_963280865.1. Classification (NCBI taxonomy): domain Eukaryota; kingdom Metazoa; phylum Chordata; class Actinopteri; order Myctophiformes; family Myctophidae; genus Gymnoscopelus; species Gymnoscopelus braueri. Next base: position 18,747,326 of record NC_137606.1, on the reverse strand, counting down.
AATAATTTAACTTCATCAGTTAGTGACATTTGCATTTATAGGGCTGGCCTTGCTGTTGCTGTCTAGCAAAAAAAAATGAAAAAGTGCTCCTCGGAGCACAAGTGTCCGCCAGGTCAGGTAGGTTATTATGGCCTCCTGGTGGCGCTATAATAGGCCAATGAGAAAAGGGTGCCATTTCTTCTTAGGCCTTGCACGGCAATCGGACACTGCATTCATGATTTGAGGCAATTTGTTCCAAAAATTTGGTTTGCTAAATTAGACCAGCTGGTGGCGCTATAACAGGCCAATGTGAAAAGGGTGGCATTTCGTCCTCGGCCTAGTGGGAATGTGTGTGCAAAATTGCACGGAAATCGCACATTGCGTTCATGATTTGAGGCATTTTGTTCAAAACGGACCTATCCTGCAAACTTTAGAAGCCAATGTTAGCCAAGTAGGATAGAATATGAAATATCGGACACATCCATCTTGATCACATGACTATAGAGATACTGTGTACCGATTTGCGTGATTTTTGAACAGAATCTGAAGGAGTAAGGGCAAAAACAATGTTTTACAAAACTCAGCCTCCTGGTGGCGCTCTAAAAGGCATATGTGAAAAATGCAGGGCACAGGTTTTTCCTTGGCCTCTAAGGAGTGCGCATGCAAAGTTGCACGCAGATCGGTGCAGTTATAGCTAAAAACGTGAATCGGCCTGTTATAGCGCCACCATGAGGCTCATTTGAAAGTTTTCAAGTGACATTTCTTCCTGGGCCAAGTGGGAATGTACGTGGAAAATTGCATGGAAAGTGCATGCTGCGTTCATGATTTGAGGCATTTATTCAAAATGAACCAATCCTGCAAACTTTGGAAGCCAATCTTAGCCAATCAGGATGGAATATGGAAAATCTGTCAGATCCGTGTTGATCACATGGCTATAGAGATACTGTGTACCGATTTGCGAGTTTTTTGGAGAAAATCTGTAGGAGTAATATCAAAAAATGTATTTTGCAAAAGTCGGCCTCATGGGGCGCTATGACAGGCTGATCTGAAAAATGTGGGGCAGAGGTTCTGCTGTGGCATCCAGGGAGTGTGTGTGCGCAGTTTCACAGCGACCGGGCCAACGGTGGCGGAGATTAGCTGCTCACAGACAGAAGGACGGACACACGGAAGGACGGAACGACGGACAGGGGGCAAAACATATTCTCTCGCCACGCCTTTCGGCCTGGCGGAGACAATAAGACTATTACGTCCAACAGCCCAGCTGGCAGACCCTAATAATTTGCATTCACACGGAATCTAATATTAAGACTGTAATGTAATGTTATTTATTTATTTTATGAGTACCACATGCAACAGGACAACATCAGCAGCTTAATCTACAGTACCGGTCATACTTTAAATAGTAAAAACATAAACAGACCATACAGTAGATCAGTTTTTAACTTGCTAAATATGTCTCTACAGCTTGCTCAATAGCTTTGTTATCACTTGATTGAGAGTTGATGAGTAGGGTGACAGTGGTCAGGAGGTAGAGTGGCCGCTTGGGACATGGAAGGTTCCCAGTTCGACCCCTGGCTCGCTGCTAGGTCAAAATCTCCTTGAGCAAGGCACTGAACCAGTAACTGCTCCTAATGAGCAGGTTGGTGCCTTGCATGGTTTTGGAATGGGGGCACAGATTATAGCATGAGTCAGAGTAGCCTCGATCTCCAGGCTTTTATTGTTTAGTTTTGCTAAAAAATAAAAGCCTGGCCCAGCGAGTCGGTGTACTCGGTATGAGGAAGTGTTTCATTTCCCAACCAACCAGAGTGCAGTGGGCGTCGCTCGTAATGTTGTGTTAACGGGGCGGTGGGTTGACGGACAGATCGGTGAACCAATGGGATCAGGCGCAATCTCTCGCCGGCTCTATACACCCGCCCCTCTATACACGAAATCAGGAGCGTTGGGGCAGTCTAGAGTCAGAGTGACAGGAGGTCTTATTTGCATGACATTAGCCCATATGCTTTAAGTTGTCACTCTCTCCTACTCCAGTGTTCAGGTAGCCACCACTACTCATGGACCATAAAGCATAATCTGTAGTGTATAAATTAGACCTCAGTGTTTGTGTTTGTGTGTGCGTGTATGTGTGCAATGCATGCCCATACTCTAGTATACCTGCCTCTTTCTTTTCCTTGTTAGCGGGCCCAAGGCTATTGCAAGAATGGTTGCCATGGAGTTTTGACATTGTTTCATAAATGAGAATAGATGAGTCTAGATGGTCAATATGCTGATGGGGAAAGATGAACGCAGCTGTGTCGAAATAACCTCCACTTTCCATTGAGTCGCACACAGACACATAGACATGCACACTAAAACACATGGATGCCCTCACTAGACAAATTCAAGATGGCATGTATAAGTGTACACACACACACACACACACACACACACACACACACACACACACACAGTCAGATTAGTGGGAAGGGGCCTTATTTCTCAGTCCAGGTACCTGGGCCAAGGTCTGTGAAGCCGATTACAGAGACCAAGGCTATTGCAGCAGGATGATTAAGTGCACACAGAGGAATTCCAGTCAATGATACACATGCCCATTGAACCTGACAACACAAAGATAATATAAATTTGGTGCTTTGGCAAATTATAAATTAATAGCGAACGCGGAAGGAGGCGCGGCGAAGCCGCGCCTCCGACCAAGTGGAGCTTACTATGTAACCCTGCTCAGGTTGTGGGTCTGTCTGTCTGTCTGTGTGTCTGTGTGCATGCACTACCTATGTAGAGGGCGCCAGAGTGCAGGAATTTAGACAATGCTCTGATTTAAATGACACACACACACACACAATGTTCTCTCCCCATCACAGTGAAATAACACGGATTACAAGTCCGTAAATACACAATATTTTCGAGCTGCGTTCGCTTCCAGCGTTCGCGCGTCTTACTTGTAAATAAGGGCTTGTTTGGGAAGCTTTCTTATAGATTTATTTATAGGAAAAACCTGCTCGCTTTGAAGTGAATATCAGTGGGAGTACTATCCGGATTCATTAATATGCCAAGTCATACATAATATCTTTGAGCAAATGACATGTTTGGGACTTGTTCAGGTTCGCTGAATGCTCATCACAATTTCATCAATATAGTAATTACAAATGATTGGGCACCTACTTGCACTAACAGTCGTACACTGTGTCACTGAGCTTTTCCCCCACTATTGTTCCGCCCACAAGAATAATAATTGGAAAATCCAGGAAAGCCAAGTGCAAGTTCAAAGTCACGATAGTTGCAGATTGGGTTGACATGACACAATATTCTGACTACCAGATGCACATTGCTATATGTAAAGGGCTACCCATAACCTTTTCTCCTCTCCTAGTTTCATCGTCCGCAAGGCTAATGGTATACTCATGTCTGGGTATAGCTCAGTCAGTAGAGCCTTTGGAACACACGGTTCTGGGTTTGATCCGGGGTACCGCCATCTCAGTTCACGAGTTGCACAACTTGGTACTGGGAGCTGATGGTAGGTACTGGGAACTGATGGTAGGTGTTGCGCTCCACCTCAGCAATCCATCTCGCAGGGGCCTAGTGTATTGTAAAGGGGATGGACAGGACACCCGCTTTGCTCAGCTGATATACCAACAATAAGACACTCTGACCTTCCTTTTTTACATGATACTTATGATATACAAGTTCCAGAAGATTACTTAAAGGTGTTCTAGGCAACTTCAGATATCAAAAAAAGAAAAAAACAAATAGTTAGTACCGTTGACTGACAACCCCGTCAGCCAATCAGCAGTTCGTTCCCCTTCAGCCAATCAGCAGCTCATTTTCCCCACCCACCAGCCAATATGACGCAAGGGGACTTTTGAAGGGGCTATGCCGAAAATAGGTTGCTTTATTCGGATACATACGTGTCACTGCCCGCCCCTGCTGGTTCTCTGAATTTTTATTTTTAAATAGGCTCTGTCATGATTAATTGACCACATATATGAAGTTAAACAACTAAATTCTATTCAAACAATATTTTAAAAGTAATTTCCGTGCCTCACAAAAGAGAGTTTTAAAGTTTTAAAACCGAAACAAAAAACAGAGGACAAAAAACATGGCCGCCCATTCCATTGAACTCGCCAACTGATTGGCCAAGCTTCGCTGGGTTGGGCTTAGGTGTGCGCGCGGACGCGCACATGCACTTCATTTCATTTACGTCCCGGATACCCGGATGTCAAAACATAAATAGTAGGGAAAATACGGATTTCAGAAAGAGGACTGTTTCAATGCAGGAAAACACCCCAGCCTCTTTATATAGTGGCTGATAGAGCCACTATATAAAATGCATTAATATTTTTGAAATTTAGGCTTCAAGTTACCTAGAATCCCTTTAAGCCTTATTTCATACTACACTTGATGGTGTCATACAGTAAAACTATTCGATTTACAAGCTCACAAGTTGTAGAGCTTGTGACCTTACATCTAAAACATTTTTAAAAAATTGAACAGGGACACCAGGTTGAAACTGGTCAAGGCTGCTTTTACTCACTCACCTTCACAAATAATGACGAAGGATAGACACAAGTTTCCCCTCTCTACACTGGATGTTTGGGAAGTTACGTACTTCATGAGTGTGTGCAGCCTGTTCCTCTGGATCCTGTGGTAATTGCTAATGAAGCGATTAAAAAGGGAGGCTAACAGGCGGTGTCAGCCCCAGCCCCACACGGAGATGATGCATTAGGAGCTTAGGTAGACAGATTCCCGTCAGCACACAGAGAGATTAATGAACAAACATACAGAAGCACCAGGAGTCGACTTGGCAAAAGGCGCAGTGGGATGAGTTAAGTTAGGACGGCAGGGGAGAAGGGAATGAGCCTTTGCCCTTGGCCAGAACTCATTTTGACCTTTATACAGGTCGGTACACACTACGGGCAGCGCTTGCAAAATCCCATTACCCTTCTCTGAACGTGTTTATGTGGAAGAGTATACAGTGAAAGTGTTATATTAGTTTATGCATATTCACGTGTTTGGCCTGAACTTATCGTCGGCCTATTCACTGTAGATATTCTAGAACAGAGTTAAGACATATCTATGTTTCTTTTGCAGTATATGTTCAAGTAAGCATACAATGCAGTATTAGCACGTAAATAAAATGTGTAACATAACTAATTGTTTAATGCAGAAAGCTGAAAAGAAACACAACTTCAGCAGCAGTGATTTGAAGTGATTAGGCTGATTGCCAGTAGGATCCTTCTCTCCTCTTGGCCTCCCCTTCTTCTATTTTATGTCCATTTCTTTAGGGCAAGTTTGGGGGGAAGCTACAGCATGTTGTACAAGGCCATAAATGCCTAATTGTTTGTGTCCCTGTGTGAGCGTTGTGTATGCTATATGTGGTCACTTGGTCCAATTAGAATTTATTTTAATTATCTACACATTTTCAGCACCAACTTGCAAGATTGGATGATAAACATGTAAAATATATAAACATGTAAAATATATATATATATATATATATATATATATATATATATATATATATATATATATATATATATATATATATATATATATATATATATATATATATATATATATATATATATAAATATATATAATTTTACATCAGAATACCTTGACCAAGGTACTCTGTCCTCATGTTCCCTCTTTCCTCTGTACACAACCAGGGGATAACTAATATGGGGCCTTTTAAACTGAAGCCCACTTTATTTTGTTCTTTTTTTTCCCATTTTCTCCTAATTTCGTAATTCTCCAATTGCCCTTGTACTGTTAGTCTCTTGTCTTTGCTGACCTGGTTACTCAGTGAGGGTGTAGACTAGCATGTGTCGCCTCTGATACAGAGTCTACTTAACTCAGTTCTCAGTAACTACAGATGTTTGTCGTGCACACAATACAAGTACTGAGCCCAGATATTAAACCTCTACTTGGAATTAGGGCCATGGAAGTGGCTACACAACCACACTCCAATATCATCTTTGAAAAAACAAACAAAACTAGGTACAGGTCTCCGCCAGGTCAGGTACTTATTGTGGCCTCCTGGTGGCGCTATAATAGGCCAATGTGAAAAGGGTGGCATTTCTTCTTAGGCCTTTCACGGCAATCTGACACTGCATTCATGATTTGAGGCATTTTGTTCCAAAAATGTGTTTTGCCAAATTGGCGCTATAACAGGCCAATGCGAAAAGGGTGGCATTTCTTCCTCGGCCTAGTGGGAATGCGCGTGTTAAATTTCACGGAAATCGCAAAATGCGTTCATGGATTGAGGCATTTTGTTCAAAACGGACCAATCCTATAAACTTTGGAAGCCAACCTTAGCCAATCAGGATAGAATCTGGGAAATCGGACAGATTCGTGTTGATCACATGGCTATAGAGATACTGTGTACCGATTTGCATGACGTTTGGATAAAATCTGTAGGAGTAATATAAAAAAATGGGGTTTTGCACAAATCCGCCTCCTGGTGGCACTATAACAGGCCCATGTGAAAATATATGTCATTTTCCGTTGGCTATTCAAAAATAGCAGATGTACAAGTTCGTAGCGCGGCACGAGCAAGTGACGCCTGTAAATGCAATCAACAGGACACCGCAGGGACTTGAACCCCGTCCTAGTGAGCCAGGAGTGCCATACCAGTGTATTACCTCTTTGACTCATTTACAGGTTCAAGAAATCACACATTAGCCCTTTAAGACCTGGAACGGTAATTTTTTTATTTGAGCTAAAAAATCAATTAAAAAAAAAATATTTTACACTTTGGCTATTCAAAAACGAGCTTGTAGATCTGCTATTTTTTAACATTTTGAAAATGTGTGCAAATCTGTTAATATACTGTATATATTCTTTTAAAGCAAACCATTTTAACTCAAATCTTTCCTTCTGGGGGTCCCTGGAACAAAATGTTTTGAGATGGGGGCCGACTACATATTATTTTGGGGGCTCTTGACATGAAAAAGTTTGAGAACATACGTTTTTTTTCAAAAAAACTTAGGATTTAGAAGACATTAGTAGAATCCCCCAGAAGCAAAGATTTGAGTAACAAATGTTTGCTTTAAAAATATGTATTCAAAGATTTGCACACATAGCAGATTTACAAGCTCATAGCGCGTCTGAATATGTTTTGTGCCGGGGATCCCCAGAAGAGAAGAATTATGTAAAAAACTAAAAGCTACTCAAAATGATTCAACATTTTCCAAGCATTTGATATTGTTCAATGATTTTCAAAAATAACAGATCTACAAGCTCGCAGCGCGTCACTTTGTGCCACGAGCTTGTAGATCTGCTATTCTTTTGATTACTATATACTATATTTAATAAACACCCCTTTGAGGTTTTAAAATATGTTTTGATCAAGACCAAACCTTAGGCTATCCATGGAGAACAGTTGACTCTGTGTGACACAAACACACACACACACACAGTATTTAGACTAAGAGCTTAAAGTGAGCTGAAGTGTATTTAAATGTTTGTTTTTGTTAAATATATCACAAGTAAAATCATACAAATTAGATATGCACAATATTTTTTTTAAAAACCGATAGATAACTTCATGCTTCTCAAGACCGATACCCGATTCTGGGGGTCCCTGGAACAAAATATTTTGAGCTAGGGGACCGAGGCCAAATACATATCATTTTGGGGGTCCTTGACATGAAAAAGTTTGATAACCACTGATGAGAAACATACGTTTTTCAGAAAAACGTTAGGATTTAGAAGACATTTTGTAGAATTGGAACCTCAGGCCTTAATGGGTTAAGGTAAGAAATACTAGCAGTGGGCAAAGGTGGATTTAGCATAGCTTTGACCTAACCAAATACATGACATCATTATCAGCACTATTAAAACAAAAACAAGACAGGGCTTGGCATTAGCTTTTCTATTTTCATTTCATTATTATTATTTTCTTTTGTATTATTATTTATTTATGCATGAAGAATTTCTCTTTACAATTTATTGTGCAGCAATAAAAGACATGTCTCAAAAACACTGGCTTACAGTTGACACTCTGCAGGGAATTACTTGATATCTAACGCTTCAGAAAACATTCAGTTGGATAGAGCTTACACCAGGGTTAGGGTTAGGTTGGATAGAGCCTACACCAGCGGTTTTCAACCTTTTTCATATCAAGGTCCATTTATTCGGCATTTGAGCGACGACCACCGTTTGAGATTTAGACTCTTAGACGCAAAACTTAAAATATGTTATTGTTGGATACGATTGTGTCCACAATTCCATGCTGTATTGATGTTGGTGCCATACTAGAGACAACAAGCAAACGTTGATCAAAATAACAATTCTTTATGTAAAAAAGTAATGCAGATGTTTAACAATAATTCAACTCTTGAGAGCGTAAAATGAAACCAAATGGACCCGTAAGAGTTAAAGATCTATAAGGGTCCATTTGGTTACCAACTCTCCATCATTTAGAAAAGGTTGAGAACCACTGGCCTAGATGACCATGTAAACAGTTCAGGTAATAACAGTACTTGGTACTTTCTAGTCAGTGTTGCCATGTTCACTTATTATAAGCGACTTTGCTTTTTTTTGGTAAAGTTGCTTGTAAATATTGGTAGTTGTGGGTTGCGGTTTATGGGGCTTGTTTCTTAAAGGGGAATACCACTCATTTTCAGCATTAAACTATGTCTTTTAACACACCTTAGAGCTGTTGTGTGAAAATAAGAAACCGCCCCCCCCCTTATATGTTGCCTAGAACTGGATAATTGATTGAGGTCATGTGATCAGTGACATACGCAAGGTGTACTTTTGGCTGAGGGGGGCGGAGCCAAAAGTTGATAGCTTGTAGATCGGCTATTTTCAAATAGCCTAGGTATAAAATAGGGCCAACGTGGTTATTGTATGATTTATAATGTAATCATTTATATCTGCAAAGTAACTAAAGTTTTCAAATAATAGTGGAGTAAAAGTACAATAGTTGCCTCTGAGATGTAGTGGAGTAGAAGTAAAAGTATAGACACATTGAAATACTCCAGTAAAGTAAAAGTACCTCAACATTTTACTTAAGTACAGTACTTACTTTACACCACTGCACGCGGGGCTAAAGGTGGTGCTCAAAATAAAAATATAAAATAATATGAAAAAAGTAATGTACAGTACGGCACTCAGCTTTTGCCCGCATGCCACAGCAGACCAACTCCATCATGTACTGTGTGTTGGTGCCGATTCTACAAATGCCTTCTAAATCAGTGGTTCTCAAACTGGTTTGTGCCAAGGACCCCAAAAAAAAAAATATATATATATGTATATATATATCTTTTTAACCCTGCAGGTGTTAAAAAGGTGTTAAGGTGTTAAAAAGCTAAAGATTATTCAAAATCTTTCAAACACTTTTTCCCCCCCAAAATCTTAAAAAATAACAGATGTGTGCGAGCTTGTATATCTGCTATTTTTTAGAACCAATGTTCTAAACCCTAACAGTTTTCTGAAACACCTTATACATACCAGACAGACAGACGCTGTCCCGGTTTTAATTGGTTAAATGGCCTGTCTTGGTTTAAAGCCCACTCACCACGACAAGGTGCAGGCCGAGAGTGGGGACCCCCCCCCCCCCACCAATCGTGTGGGGGGGGGGGGCAGAACAAAACAAACTCTGACGAGACAACATGAAACTTATGTTACAAACATAAGCAAGCAGATATTACAATATGTTACAAACAGAAGAGACACTCGGGTGTCGTCTTCTTTGGCCAACACTGTCTTGCCAATACTGAGCTGCAGGCGCCACCTATGAAGGTAGGCTGCCAAGATGTCCATGTGGACATGATGGAGGTCATTTGGGGTAGAGGGAATGAGGTGGATTTGACAGACCAGGAGTGTTGGTATAGAGAGAAGCTTGG
>NC_137606.1:18707502-18735002 GCF_963280865.1 Gymnoscopelus braueri | reverse complement strand
TTGAGAGACAGACAGACAGACAGATTGAGAGACAGACAGAGTGACATACAGACAGACAGACAGAGTGAGAGACAGACAGACACAGACAGACAGACAGAGTGAGAGACAGAGTGAGAGACAGAGACAGACAGAGTGAGAGACAAAGACAGACAGACAGACAAAGAAGAAAAATAATGCCAATAACAAAACGGAGCCTTGCTCTGCAAAGCCTGGCCCCGTAATAAAAAAAAGCCACAACAAATGCTTATCTCCACTGCAATGACCAAAGAGCACACCGTGATTGATCACATCTACACATCACAACCAGGCTATTGCTACCAGTCAGGTGTACTTGTAGATTTACTTCAGCTATCACACTGCGGTATGCTGTGTTTTGACTTGGGCTGCAGCAAGAAGTCAGTGATGTGCAAAGCTCTTAAGCCATGCCCTCTCCCTACACCAACACTCCTGGTCTGTCAAATCCAACTCAGCCGCTCTACCCCAAATGACCTCCATCATGTCCACATGGACATCTTGGCAGCCTACCTTCGTAAAAGGAGCCACACAGGAGACTGGGAACGTCGGCAGGACCACCCTGGATGAAGCTCTAGGGACCAGCGTTGCGGCCAGTGCGGACGCTGCAGACTGCAGAAGTAAATGAATAAACTGAGCTGGTGTGAATACTCTCGTGCAGGAACTAGAGTTGGTGGCCAAATAGACCTGACAAGTTCAAAATTGAAGATGATGACGGCGAGGTGAGACATTTAGCCAGAGTACATGTCGCACATGCAGCTTAAGACGCAGATGTTGTGAGCAAGCTCATCAACCATTACTCCAGTTGGTACCGGTTGAAGAGCACTGTGGTCTGGATTCTCTGTGTCAAGGATCTGCTTCTACAACACTGCAGAAAAAATAATATGGAAATGTACAGACAGATCCCATCTGTCAAACAACAATTGTGCAGCAGAAAAGACATGATCTGTCAGAGAAGTCGTCCATTGACAAAGCTTGATCTAATAATCCAAAATGGAGTACTGAGAGTTGGAGGCCGTCTCCATGCATCTGCCATGCCAGAGCATGGTGGAAGGAGGTGGTGTTAGAAGGAGGGGGTGTTAGAAGGAGGTGGTGTTAGGACGTGGTGGAAGGAGCTTTCCATGCTCTAGTATGGCAGATGCATGGAGACGGCCTCCAACTCTCAGTACTCCATCTTGGATTATTAGATCAAGCTTTGTCAATGGACGACTTCTCTGACTGGTCATGTCTTTTCTGCTGCACAATTGCTGTTTGACAGCTGGGATCTGTCTGTACATCTCCATAATTTTTTTCTGCAGCGTTGTAGAAGCAGATCCTTGACACAGAGAATCCAGGCCACAGCGCTCTTCAACCGGTACGAACTGGAGTAATGGTTGATGAGCTTGCTCACAACATCTGCGTCTTCAGCTACATCTGCGACATGTACTGTGGCTAAATGTCTCACCTCGCTGTCATCTTCTTCAATGTTGAACTTGACAGGTCTATTTGGCCACCAACTCTAGTTCCATGAACCACATGAACCCTTGCTGTTTTAAACGCAGAATAGTGCCTTGCTGTTCTAAAGGCACAGTAGCACCTTGCTGTTCTAAAGGCACAGTAGCGCTTGCTGTTCTAAAGGCACAGTAGAGCCTTAATGTTCTAAAGGCACAGTAGAGCCTTGCTGTTCTAAAAGCACAGTAGAGCCTTAATGTTCTAAAGGCACAGTAGAGCCTTAATGTTCTAAAGGCACAGTAGAGCCTTAATGTTCTAAAGGCACAGTAGAGCCTTAATGTTCTAAAGGCACAGTAGAGCCTTAAAGTTCTAAAGGCACAGTAGGGCCTTAATGTTCTAAAGGCACAGTAGAGCCTTACTGTTCTAAAGGCACAGTAGAGCCTTACTGTTCTAAAGGCACAGTAGAGCCTTGCTGTTTTAAAGGCATAGTAGAGCCTTGCTGTTCTAAAGGCACAGTAGAGCCTTGCTGTTCTAAAGGCACAGTAGAGCCTTGCAGTTCTAAAGGCACCGTAGGGCCTTGCAGTTCTAAAGGCACAGTAGAGCCTTAATGTTCTAAAGGCACAGTAGAGCCTTGCAGTTCTAAAGGCACAGTAGGGCCTTGCAGTTCTAAAGGCACAGTAGAGCCTTAATGTTCTAAAGGCACAGTAGAGCCTTAATGTTGTAAAGGCACAGTAGAGCCTTGCAGTTCTAAAGGCACAGTAGAGCCTTGCAGTTCTAAAGGCACAGTAGAGCCTTGCAGTTCTAAAGGCACAGTAGAGCCTTAATGTTCTAAAGGCACAGTAGAGCCTTGTAGTTCTAAAGGCACAGTAGAGCCTTGCAGTTCTAAAGGCACAGTAGAGCCTTGCAGTTCTAAAGGCACAGTAGAGCCTTAATGTTCTAAAGGCACAGTAGAGCCTTAATGTTCTAAAGGCACAGTAGAGCCTTAATGTTCTAAAGGCACAGTAGAGCCTTAATGTTCTAAAGGCACAGTAGAGCCTTAATGTTCTAAAGGCACAGTAGAGCCTTAATGTTCTAAAGGCACAGTAGAGCCTTACTGTTCTAAAGGCACAGTAGAGCCTTACTGTTCTAAAGGCACAGTAGAGCCTTAATGTTCTAAAGGCACAGTAGAGCCTTACTGTTCTAAAGGCACAGTAGAGCCTTAATGTTCTAAAGGCACAGTAGAGCCTTAAAGGTTTAATGACATTCACTTTTACACCACATTCAAAGTCTTTGTCCTGGTCCTTCAAAAGTGTACAAAAAGTTTTAAGTGAAAATTCCATTCCAGTGATCCATGGCAGGTGTTTTTCTCTCACATTTCTAAAGCCTTTTCAACTGCAATGAAAAAAGAAATCTTTGCCTGCGGGTGTCGCTGGTGAGGGATTTTGCCTGTCAATCATCGCCTCTGCTCCGCCCCCCCCAAAGGAAAGGATAGGGGAGGGGAGGGGCGAGGAGGAGAGTGGGCGGGATTAATCGACTGTGACCTCACTGTCGAAGGGCCAAGCTCAGATTACTTTTCAGCCTAATTATTCAGAAAACCCCAGACCACAGAAAATCCACTGAATGTTCTAAGTTCAGGTTTTTTGGGTGTAATTGAGGTCATAAAACCCCAAATAAAACATTGAAAATAAAAAAAGTGAAAATGAATGTCATGATACCTTTAATGTTCTAAAGGCACAGTAGAGCCTTGCAGTTCTAAAGGCACAGTAGAGCCTTGCAGTTCTAAAGGCACAGTAGAGCCTTGCAGTTCTAAAGGCACAGTAGAGCCTTAATGTTCTAAAGGCACAGTAGAGCTTTACTGTTCTAAAGGCACAGTAGAGCCTTACTGTTCTAAAGGCACAGTAGAGCCTTACTGTTCTAAAGGCACAGTAGAGCCTTAATGTTCTAAAGGCACAGTAGCGCCTTAATGTTCTAAAGGCACAGTAGCGCCTTACTGTTCTAAAGGCACAGTAGAGCCTTAATGTTCTAAAGGCACAATAGCGCCTTAATGTTCTAAAGGCACAGTAGCGCCTTAATGTTCTAAAGGCACAGTAGAGCCTTAATGTTCTAAAGGCACAGTAGCGCCTTAATGTTCTAAAGGCACAGTAGCGCCTTAATGTTCTAAAGGCACAGTAGAGCCTTAATGTTCTAAAGGCACAGTAGCGCCTTAATGTTCTAAAGGCACAGTAGCGCCTTACTGTTCTAAAGGCACAGTAGAGCCTTACTGTTCTAAAGGCACAGTAGACAGTAGAGCCTTACTGTTCTAAAGGCACAGTAGAGCCTTAATGTTCTAAAGGCACAGTAGAGCCTTGCAGTTCTAAAGGCACAGTAGAGCCTTAATGTTCTAAAGGCACAGTAGAGCCTTGCTGTTCTAAAGGCACAGTAGAGCCTTACTGTTCTAAAGGCACAGTAGACAGTAGAGCCTTACTGTTCTAAAGGCACAGTAGAGCCTTTATGTTCTAAAGGCACAGTAGCGCCTTACATGTCTTTTCTGCTTCACAGTTGTCATTTGACAGTCCTTCTCATCTCACCAACACCTAGTATGTCTAGGCGATAGTCTCTCATGGTCTTCAGCACCTGGTCCATACGACCGCACTGGAACAGTGTGATGAATACATCCAAGGATGTGCCTTCTGTTTTTTGCCGCAGTGTACCGGAATGGCTTCTCCTCGTCTGAAAGAAAGAAAGCTACCAAACACAAAAAAGAAAAATGCTCATTATTAGATAAAATGATAAAATAAGGTGTGTGTGTGTGTGTGTGTGTGTGTGTGTGTGTGTGTGTGTGTGTGTGTGTGTGTGTGTGTGTGTGTGTGTGTGTGTATTGTATAGTTACCTTGCTTTGATTTTACTCCACAGTTGGGCGAGTGGAATTGGTTAGATATTGACCTTTAAGATGACCAGGTCCAGGCCCGGATTTACACAGTTCCCCCCCATCCCAGCAAGAAAAAAGTGACCTTTTGGTACCTACCAAAAAGTGACTTTTGGGACCTACCAAACAGTGTCTTTTTGGTACCTACCAAAAAGTGACCTTTGGTCTTATGGACCAATTACCAGGTCCAGACCTGGATTTGCCATGTCAAAATAAATATTGAATGCAAATTAAACAAAAACTACACTACCAACATAGTCTTAGATTCAACGTCAGCCTTCAAATCTGAAAAATAGAGCACACATCTTTAACCACATCAACACACATCCGACACGTCAGCATCCAACACCAACGAAATACACCACAAGCATCATCCATTACAAACTGCAGCATGAAGAAACTGCAGCATCCAGCAAAGGTAAAGGAAAAATTAGGGCCGTCGCAATTATTACATAACCGCAAGTATTTGAGATAACCGCAATACTTTTTGGGGGATAATAGTCATAATCGTTTCCATGTTGAAAAATGTTCATATAATTTCAAACATTTTCCAAACATTGTGGAAATAGCCGAACTACACGCTCAAAACGCATCACAACGTGATGCGTTTTGAGCTTGTAGTTCGGCTTTTGTTTACGAAGCCTAAAAAAGCCAGACAAAGTTGTATTCAAAATGTTACTGCGACGCAATTAAAATAGTTAATCGCAACTATTTGAGCGACAATTAATCAAGCGTCAAGTTGAACATCATAATCGTGACAGCCCTGAAGAGGTTCCTACCTTGAGGCGTCTTCAGAGGAAACCTCCGATGGGCCAAGGTCTTCGACGGCTGAAACCAACCGGCGTTGAGCATCGAGGTGGATACAAAAAACAGAACGTCGTGGAACTATGCATCAACGAAGACACATACAACACTGTTGTGTGATTCTGCATCAATGAAGACACAAGACACACTGAAGTGGAATTCTGTGATAAATCAGAATCGATACGCCGGTGGAGACCACCGGAGACCAGGGCCTCGGCGCGGAGGAATCCCCCCCCCCCATGCAGACAAATCCATGGATAGAGAGAGGCGGAGGCAGGCTGAGACGAGTCACAGGAGGTGCAGACATAGGCTCCTCTTCACAAGACTTTGTAGACAGAGGCTCTTCACAAGACTTGTGTAGACAGAGGCTCATCTTCAAAAGACTTGTGTAGACAGAGGCTCATCTTCACAAGACTTAGTGTAGACAGAGGCTCCTCTTCAAAAGACTTGTGTAGACAGAGGCTCATCTTCAAAAGACTTGTGTAGACAGAGGCTCATCTTCACAAGACTTAGTGTAGACAGAGGCTCTTCTTCAAAAGATTTAGTGTAGACAGAGGATCCTCTTCAAAAGACTTGTGTAGACAGAGGCTCATCTTCACAAGACTTAGTGTAGACAGAGGCTCATCTTCACAAGACTTAGTGTAGACAGAGGCTCCTCTTCAAAAGACTTAGTGTAGACAGAGGCTCCTCTTCAAAAGACTTGTGTAGACAGAGGCTCATCTTCACAAGACTTGTAGACAGAGGCTCTTCACTAGGGCTGGGTGCGGTAACCGCAATACCGCGGTACGGTATACCGTACCGCACGTCAGGTTCATTACCGCGATAACGCGAATAATATTTTTAATATTTTTTTTTTTTTTTTTTTTTTTTTAATATATATTTTTTTTTATATTTTATTACATTACAGTCATTTTTTTTTTTATATATATATATATATTTTTTATATATATTTTATATTTTTATATTTTATATCATGATGACATGTCTATTCTAGCCTGCTGTGGTGTGACTGGTGTCGGCCGGGGTTGGTCGGCTCTTTAACATTACCTTGTGGCAAAGGAAAGGACAGATATAAACGAGCAGATCTACAAGCTCAGCGACAGCCCAAAGTGTTGCACTTTTGCTGTAGAAAGATGAGATTTACAACCCCTGATAAGAGAGTGGATGCACCCCGGGGGTCGACAGGAGCATAGACATATAAAGGTAGACGCCTCATTCGGCTCTGAAGCGTCTGTATCTCGGGCGCGCTTCCTGCTTCCGCAGGGCTGCCGTGTGCGTCACACACGCGGAAGTTCGGTAGGCCAATCAGAGGCAGGTGGGGGCGGGTCTTTTTGTAACCCAGCTCTTAACCCTTTGAGAGGCAGCAGCTGACAGCTGTGCGCAGCATCTAGTTAGTTGGAACTTGGCAAACTCCACACTCTATTTGTGAAATTCAAATAAGAGACTGGTCCTTTTTCATATCAAGGTCCATTATTTATTCAGCATTTGAGTCACGGAACACCGTTTGATAAGCTTTAGCCTCTCACACCCAAAACGTAGAATATGTTATCGTTCGATAAGCTGTTGTCAAAATAACAATTGTTTACGTTCTCTAATTGTGTACTTGTTTAGTAAGTAATGCAGATGTTTAACAATTTGACTCTTGACAGCGTGAAATGTTATACTCAAGATTTAAAGATCTATAGATTTATATCTATCCAAATGGACCCTCCATTTGGTTATTATCAACTCTCCATCATTTAGCTGGGTACCACCTGGAACCCCCTCAATGACCACTGGTGGTTCCTTGACCACTGGTTGAGAACCATTGCACTGACAAGTCCCGGAAAAGACGCACTGTGATTGGCCAGTAGTCAACGCACTGTGAGCGCTGTGATTGGCCAGTAGTCACTTTGAGTGACAGGTTCCCTGCGGAAGACGGAAGAGCCGCCGTGTATTGCGATACAAGTCGCCCCAATGAACTGCAGAGGCCAATGAGGTATCTAGGTTTCTAATATCTATGGACAGGAGTCAGAGCAGGGCCACTGGGCCAGTCCATTATTATTAAACTGGGGGTTTGCTTTTGTGTGTGTGCCTGATAATTAATTATTTCTTGGCTTTAGTATTACAGAAATTGTTAGATTGAATATATATATAGTCTACCCACACAACACATATAAAAAGTAAGCATAAGCTGTTTGAGTTACATTATATTCAAGTACTTAGCGAAAAACACCCATTTTGATGTGGTATGGTCCATTGGCCACAGCTGACCCCAATCAACTAACGCTATTTTTCATTCCTCAAAAAAAAAAACATGGCGAGTGAAGGTGAGGATGCTGTTCTTGATACAGTTAATTTAATCGCTAAACCAAATGTCACATCGGCTATTTGGAAGTATTTTGGGCTTGAGCCAGACGACAATGGCAAGGCAAAAAATGTGGATCAGGTCGTGTGTCGCATTTGTGGATTTAAGGTTCCTGCTGCTCGTGGAAACACTAGTAACGCAAGGTTGCATCTCAAGAATAAACATCCAGAAAAGTTTGCTGAGATGAACCACGCCAGCAGTGCTTCGACTTCGGGGACACACATCTGGCCAGAGGCAGTTGCAGGTGTCCGAGGCCTTTGCTAGGGTTGCGAAGTATCACCGGGACAGCAACAAGTGGTGTGCACTCACAGACACAGTGACGCGCTACCTGGTTGAAGAAATGGTACCATTTCGCACCGTCGAGAAACCGGCATTCAAAGCCATGTTGCATGCAATGGACAAGCAATACACTCTACCTGATAGAAAGTACTTTTCTGACAAAGCAGTGAAGGCGATGTATAAGGACGTCAAGAACGACATCATGCTGGAGCTGAAAGACATTGACCACTTCTCGGTGACAACAGATATGTGGTCAAGCGTCAACATGATGCCATACATGAGTCTAACAATACACTACTTGACCAAAGAGTGGGTGTTAAAAGCTAAGTGCCTGGAGACAGAGTATCTACCAGAAAGCCACACAGCAGTAAATTTGGCTGCTGCACTCAGGTCCGCTTTCCAAAATTGGAACCTGGATGAGAAGAAACTCGCTTGCATTACTTCGGATAATGGGTCCAATATCAAGGCTGCTGCAAATGACGTGCTTGGGTGGCCTTGGCTAAACTGCTTTGGCCATAATTTGCATTTAGCCGTCACCAATGCACTGAAGGCGGAACATGATCGCACATCCCGAACCCTCGGCATGTGCAGAGCACTGGTGGCGAGCTTTTCCAAAAGCTGGAAAAAAAAGAAAAAGCTAGCGTACTGGCAGGAAGAACTCAAACTGCCGCAAGTTTCCTTAATTCTGGTGAGTTGTGCTGAAATGTATATTTCTTTATCAACAATTAGGCTTTCACTGTTTTTAAATGTTTATACAAGCATAACACTAACAACGTGTATGTTACTGACCGATCTATTATAACGGTACAATGCATCCGCGAGTATGGCCGTTACCCATTGGTGTTAAGTAACAAAGAACATTTTCTCAAGTACTGTACTTAAGTAAAATGTTTCGGTATCTTTTACTTTACTGGAGTATTTCCAATTGTAGGCAAATAGGCTATATTATACTTTTACTACAATTATTTGAAAACCTTCGTTACTTATTTTGTAGATTTTGATTATTATTACAAAACATTATCCACTTAAGCCCTATATACATTTCGGCCATTTGAAAATAGCCGCTCTACACCACTGCTGTTACCAACATTACAGAACACAGAAGGTGACGTAAAAGAATAACCATGTAATAAAGCCCCCCTTTTTTTTCTCTTTGTTGTATGACGGCATCACACACCGAACAAATCAGATCTCCAAGTAGATCTACAACATGCTGCGATGCGTTGTGGGCTTGTAGATTTGTTCTGCTCGTTGCCTGGCCTGACGCATAACAAGTCTGGTATAGTTTCAGCGTGTATTAAAAGAAGGTTAATTCACAGGCTCATAGCGCCCTCTACAGGCATTTTAACTCACAACATCATGAGCACTGGCCCCTGTTGTATGTATGATCAAACGGCTTGTCTGTAAAGTTAACAGGGATTGGTAGGGAATCGTACTAGTCTACTTACTTAAAGTCTACTTTTGCTTTTACTAATGCTGTTGTGTGTTTTTTATTTATTCACAGGATTGCCCTACCAGGTGGGGTTCGAAACAGAAAATGGTTGAACGCATTTTGAAACAACTGCCAGCCATCGAAAAGGCGTTGGAGGGTGATGAGGCCAGCCTCAAATTGGTTCCTAAGTGGCAGGGCAGGGATGTACTGCAGTCAATAAATGCAGCACTGAAGCCAGTCGCTGACTTTACAGATGCACTGTCTGGTGAAAATACAGTCACAGCATCTTCTGTGCTACCAGTGTTGCAGCTATTAACGGAGGATTATCTCCTCTCAAGGTCTGAGGACGAAGAGACCGAGTTGACACGCAACTTAAAACAGAAGATGTCTAGTGTCTTGACTGACAAGTACAAACCACCTGCCATACAGAAGCTGTTGGCAAAGGCAGCATTTGTTGATCCCAGATACAGGGACAGCACCCCAGTTGATGAACTAAGAAATGTGATACTGGAGGAGATGCTCGCAATTCCTGAAGAGACTGAGAGGCGTGATGATGATGGTGCCATGCCCAGTACCTCAGCGTCTGGGGAAGATAGAGGAGCATCAGAAAGTGAACCACCTCCTCCCAAAAAGAGGAATTTGGCTGACCTGCTGAGCAAACGGAAAGAACAGACCTCCACTCCGGTCCCCAAGAGAATCCGTGTAGACACAGAGCTCACAAGATACCTCCAGGAGGAAGCCCTCGATTCCCATGCTGATCCGCTCATCTGGTGGGAACGCAATCAGGGTCGGTTCCCTCTCTTGTCCAAGGTTGCCAAGAAGTACATGACAGTATGTGCTACAAGCACTGCCTCCGAGCGTGTATTTAGTGCTGCTGGCAATGTTGTGACACCATTGAGGTCCTCCCTTAAGCCAGATAAGGTCAACATGTTGGTTTTCCTGGCAAGAAACCTTAAAAGTGAACGTTAGGCTAAAAGAGCAGCTGCCTAGTTAGATAGGTAGGAGATTGCACATATATATATATATACAGACAGATTGCACATATATATTTGCCTATTATTTGTATTATTGTTATATTAATATGTTCTCTTTTCTTTGCACTGATATCATTATATTTTTTGAATAATTGTGTGACTTTTGCTATGTTCCCCTTTCTGCTGCATTTGCACTGCATTTTGGCTCTTAGGCCAAACTAAACTATTAGCACTACTATTTTCAGATTTCAGTATTGATACGTTTACTTAAGTACAAGATTTGAGTATGTTTTCCACCATTGCATTTTAGAGTAAAACTTATTTTTGATTGAATTTTCTTTTTTGAATAATTGTTTGACAATTATTATGTTCCCCTTTCTGCTGCATTTGCACTGCAGTGCACCTTAACTAGTAGTTGGCAAGCCTACAGTTCTGCACTATTGCCTAAACTGGTGGTTGTTGTTTTTGCATTTTTATTATTATTTTGAATTGTTGTAACTTGTAACAGAGTATTTTCATATTTCAGTATTGAAACTTTAAGTACAAGATTTGAGTACTTTTCCCACCACTGCTTAAGAGTAAAACTTATTTTTGATTGAATTTGCAGTGCTATTTGTGTGAAAATATATATATATATATATATATATATATATATATATAATATATATATATATATATATATATATATATATATATATATATATATATATTTTTTTTTTTTTTTTTTTTTATTGCTTTTTCAGGTCAATTTACATACAAGCTGGCGGCATGCATTCTAATTCTGATCTTGACATTGTTTTGTAAGTGCCTTGAGCAGGGGTCTTCAACATTTTCAGGCCACGGACCCGCAAACTGATGGGGAGATGGAGCAGGGACCCCGGGCCCTACCTCGTAGGGTATAAAATATGTTGTTACAACATATTTTATACTTATGTATACAATTGTGTTTCATATATATAATCATACCATGTTATTGTGCATTCAATACTAAGCTATTAAAAAATAATAGACCAATTAATATATTCATGCTTTTATTTTAAACAAGGTACAAGGTACAGTGAGTAGGGTGGCTGGCCATACTGACATTTATAAACATACCTTATTAACTGAAAACCAATGTCAATGCTATCAACAATCTGTCAATTGCTCAATAATCATGTATACAAGCTATTCAAAATGGACAGAATCATGATTTATTTAAAACCAAAATGTATTAAATATTTAAAGTCAAATGGATATTTTTGAAAAAATACTAAATATATTAGAAATATTTGTTGTGTATATATATATATACACACACACACACACACACACACACACACACACAGACAGTGTTCATTTAGCAGGTTTGTTCATTCTATGTTGAATTGATTGAATGTTTTTTAAATAGCTTGGGTCGGAGTTACCAGTGTAATTTCACTCTCATATATATACCTCGTCGTACGATAGTGTCTTACATCACGTGTCAAAAAGAGCAGATCTACAAGATCACCGAGCTTGTAGATCTGCTATTTCCGGCAGCCGAGACCAATCGATTGACGGCATTCACGGCACTGACGCAAAACATACGACGGTGTCATTTCTTTCATAACAAACGGGGATAGATTCCCTACTTTACTTAATCCTATTAGTTTTTATCTGAGATGAGGGCTTTCCAATAATCTTTGACGGATTACGCTAACATCATGGTCATGGAATATAAACATTAGGAACGATGCCAGTCGGCCACGCACGCAGACTGGTTAACTACGAGAGATGAGAGAAAACATCATCCAGGTATTTCTCTCTTTTACTTGTAACTGAGTATTTTCATATTTCAGTATTGATACTTTTACTTAAGTACAAGATTTGAGCACTTTTTCCACCACTGCTTAAGAGCAAAACTTATTTTTGTTCGGCTTACTTCAGACAATGCAGCAGCATAGGTGATGATAATAATAATAATGACGACGGTGCAAAACCCACCGTCGGTAACGGCGCGGTAACGGCGCGGTAACGGTAACGGCGCGGTAACGGTAACGGTAACCCGCGGTTCTTTAAAATTGGCTGCGGTATTACAAAAAAAATTCGCGATGGAGTGTACCGCCTCATACCGCCGTACCGTACCGTAACGGGGAGTAATTACCGCGGAAAATAAAAATCCATACCGCCCCAGCCCTACTCTTCACAAGACTTACCTTAGTGTAGACAGAGGCTCCTCTTCAAAAGACTTTGTAGACAGACTCTGTCTACAAAGTCTTGTGAAGAGCCTCTGTCTGACAGAGGCTCTTCACAAGACTTTGTAGACAGAGGCTCCTCTTCAAAAGACTTAGTGTAGGCTGGGTAGTTTCACAGGAGGGTGGAGCCTGGGTCGGTTCACAGGAGGGTGCAGCCTGGGTCGGTTCACAGGAGGGTGCAGCCTGGGTCGGTTCACAGGAGGGTGCAGGCAAGAACAACCTCGGCAAAACTCTCTCCACTCTAGTTGCTAGCTTATAATGAAGAGGAAGGGGGGAGGTCCCCCCCTGCAACAAATGGGACATTATGCACAATGAGTACTTTACTTTTGGTACTTTAAGTACATTGTAATGCCAATCCTTTTGTACTTTTTTGTACTTTTACACAAGTAAATGTTGAATTCCGGACTTTTACTTGCAACAGAATATTTCTATATTGCAGTATTGATACTTGTACTTAGGTAAAAAATAAAAAAAAATTAACTCATAAGCACTGCGGTCTTCCTCACTACCTCTAAACATTACAAACCACACCACTAACAAAGTTGTTAAAAACACTCGGAACCTGGTTACTATTCAATAGACATTTCCATCTAATGTTCACTCAACCTCCATCTACACTACAACATACATGGGCAACTGGTGGCCCGGGGGCCACATGCGGCCCTCACCTTCACTTAATGTGGCCCAGAGGTTAATATCAGAATACTGATATATTATTGATTTCAGCTGTTATGAGTCCAAACATGCAAACATGACCCGCTTTAATTACTTCAGTCTATATTAGTAGCTTAAATGACTAGTATTAAAATTCTATTGTCTTTTTTATGTCCAACGTATTTGTATTTAAGTTCATAAAGTTAACATAAGTATAAGTAAATGCATTGGAAATTAAATAAAAGCTACTTTTCCAATAAAAAAATAGCACCAAAAGAAATAGCTCAAAGTACCAAAGTATAAGTACTCATTATGCAGAAATGTCTCTTTTAAAGGTTTCAAAATGTATACAAATATTTTGAAAATAGCAAGAACGCAAGCTCACACGTTTTGAACTTGTAGATCTGCTATATGGCTGAAGTGGTTAATGTATGTTTTGTAATAATCAAAATCTACAAAATAACTAGAAACTAAAGTTTTCATAATAGTGGAGTTGAGTAAAAGTACAATATTTATCTCTGAGATGCTGTGGAGTAGAAGTAAATGTATTGACAATTGGAATTCCAGTTAGGTAAAAACAATCCTCAATTTTACTCAGTAGAATGAGATGAGTACATCATAGTTACAGCACTGACCGTCATGGATTAACTTCAATCTGGTGTTTGCACTTTCTCCATGTACGGCCCGGCCCGTACATCTATATAAATGTTCAAATATAAAGTGCTTACCACATGGCCACGGATGTTATAATTATGTACAGGCCCTCAAAAGTACCCGTATCTTCCATATTGTTTAATAAATAGCATTTTAATCCGATCGGTGGCCATTTTCCTCATAGAGTTACAAAAGTGCAATACATCTCCCAACCGATAGGGTCACGTGTTTTAAAGCACATGGCAAAAACTGGAGAAAATGGCCACTAACCAGATTAAAATGCTATTTATTAAACAATACGGAAGATACGGGTACTTCTGAGGGCACGTACATAATTGTAACATCCGTGGCCATGCGGTAATCACTTTATATTTTAAATATGAACGTTTATGTAGATGTACGGGCCGTAAATGTAGAAAGTGCAAACACCAGGTTGAAGTTAATCCATGACTGTCATGATATGACAGTCATGTTTCAGGGCTAAAACAAACACGGTTCATATTCACTTCACACAGCCATGCTTCATCCTCACTAGTTGTTGCTTTTTTACCAAGTCAAATAAAAGTGAAATTACACACAATTTCATCAATTCCTTAATGCTAAGCAGTTAATTAGCTAAGCTAAGTAGCTAACACACCTGTAGAAAACTCACCTGTTTCATTTGGATGAAGATAATGTTTCCTCAGTCTGGTCACACAGTGTGTTTTAACAGCTTGGTAAACACTGATAACTCTACTCAACGTCCATGTGGAGTAACATTACATAATGACTTGTTTATTTCACTATAAGAGTTGTTTTACTTCCAAACACAGGATCACAGGGTCTCAAACATTTGTGTGTGAGAGAGGGGGAGGGGCTGACCATTAGAGGACTCTAATAGCCCCACCCCTTCCTGCTTCCTAGGGCAGTGGTTCTAAACCTGTGGGTCTGGACCCCCAGGGGGGTCCCCTGACAGGACTTTTAAGACCTTTTTAATACCAAAAACTAAATGACTACATCAAAAGTAATCAACAAACTCAACATCAACAAAATACTATAAAAACTGGTCAAACATTGGCCAAATTGTCAAATAAAGAGCCAATCTACAAGCTCACAACGCCTCGACGCACAACGCCTCGACGGACGGACGGACGGACGGACGGACAGGGGTCAAAACATACTCTCTCGCCATGCCTTTCGGCCTGGCGGAGACAATAAACCATAATTCAACAGAGACAGAGATTTATCCTCTCATCTTTTCTGCCCACATTTCATCTTATCTCAGCTTGTGCAGATTACATTGATGGGTGAATGTGGAATAATTAGCGAGTGTCCTTGCTAAAGGTAACACTCACTCACTCTCTCTTCAATTATGAGAAGGTATTTATTTAGAGAACATTCAAGCCAAGACTCATACTATGACTTTCAACCTTACCAAGTAGGCAAGCTAATTGGTTTTGTTTCAATTGTGGCATTTTTCACTGTCAGCCGAGCTCAAATAAATGCTTTTCATGACTGTTCCAAAATGGCCAAACTGCCCAGAATGGTGACAGTGTTGCAGGATGGGCACTGTGCCATCACTTTAAGATTAAGGGTGTTGTGTCCCCTTCAACTCTCAACCTATTATTTTTGTTTCGTGTGTGCACGCACAGCAAGGAGAAGGAAAATAGAGAGTTAAAGCCCACAAGAGCACGTTCATTAACCATAGGTTAAACACGAGGGGGAGAAGAGGGGTGTGGGCTCCGCTGGCTGCACCGACTCAGCTCGGGATCCTGTGTACTGGAGAGGAGAGGAGAAACAGTGTCAGTGATAAATTCACAAGGAAAGAGTGCGCTGCAACTGCGTAAAGTTAACAGGCTAAACTGTACAAACACTGGGAAACTCAGTTTGGCTGGCTATACTTTACCAACGAGTAGTAGTAGTAGTCGTTAAGATCTGGCGCAGAGTTGCCTGCAGGCCAGGCTCTTGTAGTCTTTGGAGGTGATTGGTGATGAAGGGCAGGTGAGGAGATTGAAGACGAGAGGCAGGTGTGCTGATGTGTGCTGTGGCGTCTTGTGGCGCTGATGAGTGCAGAGAGCCCGCAGCACAAGGATGTGGAGGCGAAGAGGGGTGAGACCTAACAATTTTCCTCTCGCATAATTCTCTTTTCATATTGTATCCGTCATATTGTATCCGTTAACCAATGAACCGACCAACCAACCAACCAACCAACCAACCTACCGTCCAACCAATCAACCAACCAATCAACCGACCAACTTCTCAAATACAAACACAATCCAGATGCAAACTTATTCTATTTCCCTCATTTCATTTAGCTATTGCTTTTTATTATTGTAAGACTGTAACATATTTACATTTTAGAGCTGTTATACTGAAACTTAAGGCATTAAGGTATAGATAATAATTGTGTAATAATTACACTGAAGAAGGCTGTGTGCCGAAACATTAACATTGTTCTGTATGCTGCCCATGCCAACTAAATACAAAGTGCCTGAAGGACATTGTGAGTGCCGGTAATCCCTCTGATAGCAATGATAATAATAATAATAATGATAATAATAATGATAATAATAGCATGCACATGCACCGATACTGCACATGTGCCGACAAGGGCATGAAGGGAGTGGGCCACAACTCTAGCAAAACTTTCCAGATTTTTTTCTGACATTGGCAATCTGTAACAGTGAAATGTTATTTGTTGTAAGGCCATAGTTGTAAGTCCATAATTAGAGAGAAAGTCACGGTGAGACACGGTGAGACAATAACAATACATTCACACCGGATGTGATAAAAAAACGAATGATGTCGCTTGAACAGCAGGAAACGTGTTGTTGTGTTCACACTGGATGCAATATTTTATCTTGAATCAGTGTTCCCCCCCCGCAGACTAGTGAGTGAGTTGAAAAATGTTTCAACCGCTTCTGGCTCTAAACCATAATATTATTGTGTCTTTACATTAACTTAGATTGAACCGCGTCAATTAAGAAATATTGCATCATGTCCGTTGAGAACACATCTTAACTCATTAGCTGCCAGCGATTTCCGAGTGTTTACACTAACCTTTGAGAAATCATAGAATATTAATCTTCACAAAAAGCCGGGTCTCGTAGACTCTAAAATTGTGCCGCCGCGATAATCCATTCCATAGATATGGGCAGTTGAATGAGGGGTGGTTTTTGCCCCAAAACAACAGAAAGCAGAGAAAAAGCAATTTCCCAAATCCTTAAACATGGAAGTGAACAGGCTGTTTTCTTTGCGATCACATGATATGCTGCTGCTTTGCTTCCCTGGGGAGAGACAGCGAGATCCCAAAACGGCGTTGGCGGCCGCCACGCCTCCGCCGCGCATCTGGCACGACCGCCGCGCGTCTGGCACGAGCGCCGAGCCTCAGCCACGAGCGCCGAGCCTCTGCCTCTCCGCCACAGACCGTCAGTTCTCCGCCGCACCCGCCGCGGCGGAGACGCCACCGTCACGGCGGAACGACTGCCACTGACAGCCACTGACCACCACGGACCCGCCACAACCCGTCACTGAGCGCCACTGACAGCCACGACCGCCACTGACCGCCGCCCGCCACAAGCGCCGCATCCCGCCACGAGTGCCGCCTCCCGCCACGAGCGCCACCTCCCGCCACGAATACCTGTTCATTAATAATCATCGTATTAATCTAAACACTGACAAGATGCAGCAAGGTGGATCGGCGAAAATAACATGGGAGACAGTTATTCGACCTGAAATCCCAACAAATGATGACACTGATGAAGAGGGCACAGAAGAATGAAGATCTCCATTTATGTTAAAATGTCCATTAAAGCCGGACTTTGATACAATTTTCGGTATTTTTTTTGGAGCAAAAACACATCTCAGACATTTGTCTTTTTTTTTTTAATGGAAATAAATATCATTTAATAACTTCAAAATTAACTTTCTTACAGCTTAATTTTTGCATTCGAAAAACATGGCTCTGAAGTCAACAAAATAAAAGAATAAAAATTCGAAGAAAAAAAAAGGTTCTGCTAATAACTTTCATTGGCATCAATCCAATCTACAATGTCACAATGCATCGCTTGTGTGAGCTTGTAGATCTGGTTATTTCAAAAGATTTGTATGAAATTTGGACATTTTAAAACATTTTTATTACATAGGCCTATAGCTGCTTTACTGGACCGGCCATAATACACGGACTGTGGGGCTCCTTTCTTTAATATCTAATTTCATTGATTGATATGATCATAACGCATAACGTTACAGCTTTGATTATGTGGATTGACTGCCCTTATCAAAGCATCAAGTAATAAAACGTGCATACCCAAGTGCCGCAGTATTTTATTTATTTTGGCTAATCTATTTGAGAACGGGGTAGCCTAATCATGAACGAGTTTCAATGTCATATCATGACAGTCATGGATGAACTTCAACCTGTTGTTTGCAATGTCTCCCTTTTTAGACCGTAAATCACATAAACGTTCATATTTCAAATAAATAAAGTGCTGACCTCATGGCCACGGATGTTACATTTATGGACGTTTACTCATTAATACCAGTATCTTCTGTATTGTTCAATAAAAAACATTTGAATCGGATTGGTGGACATTTCTTCCGTATTTTCTCTATGTGCTTTCAAATACGTGACCCCATTGGTTGAGAGGTGTATTGCACTCATATACATTATGAGACAATGGCCACCGATCGGATTAAAGTATTTTTATTGAACAATACAGACGAGACAAGTACTTTGGAGGGCCCGAACATAATTTTAACATCCCTGGCCATGGGGTAAGCAATTCATATTTGGAATTTGAACGTGTAGGCAGATGAGTCGAACCTATAAAGTCTGTTCACACCAAAGTACGATAAATATAACTGCATAACAATAATCGTCCACACTGATGAACATCCCCCCACCCCCCCAGAACAGAAGTGTCATTTTATCTGACGGTCTGAGGTTGGCAGGTATAGCCTATAGAGAGACAGCGGTATCCGAAATCGACCTGATAGCCTATGCCAACAGCAGCGGCTTGTTTTCATAGACCTCGTTGCCACTAGCAGTGTTGCTTAATCTCTCTTGCAACGCTGCTCGCCCAGAACGGACGCTGAGCAGCTCGTCTGCAGATGTGTAAAGTAACTAAGTACATTTACTCAAGTACTTTACTGAAATGTTGTCTTATACATTACGCTGTGTCACGGTGATTTGAACCGACGGCAGGCGTATATAGTAGCCGAGGCGAGAGTCTTCAGACTTTAAAAAAAAGAGGGGAAAAAAGAGGATTGTAATAGAAGGGTCGGCTTTTAATTGCATATTTCAAGGCACTCCCAGTCATTAATAGAGGGCCGGTTTTTAATTGAATAGAGGTCACTATTAGAGGATTTACTCACAACGCCTCGCAGCGTGAGTTGTGAGGTTGTAGATTTTTGGCAAAGAGCTATCAGTGTATGGGAAAAAAGACCAGGAGACCTGGTTCTGCCAGACCCAGACTTCACACGACGTGTCAGCCTGTGTCTATGCCCATGAATGGCCGGGCTTCGCACGACGTGTGTCCCTTCTATGCCCATGTATGGACAGACTTTTTGGGGGGACAGAATTTATTTGGGCTGGGGCCGGAGGACAAAGTGACCATGCCCATGTATGGACGAAACAGGTACAAAGCCTCATGCAAGCCCGACCCCTTGGGTCTGGCAAAAAGAGCAGACCACGTAAAAGAGAGAGAGAGCGAGAGAGAGAGGAGAGGGAGAGGAGAGAGAGAGAGAGAGAGAGAGAGAGAGAGAGAGAGAGAGAGAGAGAGAGAGAGAGAGAGAGAGAGAGAGAGAGAGAGAGAGAGAGAGAGAGAGAGAGAGAGAGAGAGAGAGAGAGAGAGAGGGAGGGAGGGAGGGAGGGAGGGAGGGAGGGAGGGAGGGAGGGATGGATGGATGGATAATATAATTTATTATTCTTTAATTATTATTCATTCACCTTGGAGGGGACGTGTGGCGAGCGGGGTTGCGCATTTGTGTGTGTTACGGCCGCGGACCTTTGACAGACAGACAGACAGACAGACAGACAGACCCAGGCCGTTAGAGCACACTCACTCACACAAAAATAGCCGATCTACAAGCTCACTCGCAGCAAGGCGTTGTGAGCTTGTAGATAGGCTATTTTTGTCAAGGAGCTTGACAGATATAGACAGACAGACAGACAGACAGACAGACAGACCCAGGCCGTTGGAGCACACTCACTTTGATTTCCTTTTGATATGATTTCAACGGGGCATCATTCGAGAAGGCTTTCTGTCCGTCAGACATTCACTGTTTGTCATTATAATAATAATATGAATAATAATAACCATCTTATTTACTATATGCGCGGAGTGTGAGCTTGGAGATCGGCTATTTTTGGCAAAGAGTTATCGGTGTAGAGGGGGGGGGGGGAGAGCAGACCACGTGCGTAATTACGCACGGAAAACTCCGGCTTGATATCGTTTTACATTATAATAAATTATAAAAAAATATATAATCATTTCATGACTGATAGACCGGAAAATATAAACTTGACAGATCATATAAACATTAAAATTATAGGAATTCAAGTAAAATTGAGAAAGATCTGGCCGAATGAAATCTCAACTGCTCCTCTGTCTCAATGCGCAAAATATGCCACGGTCATGGCGGAGGAGTGGCTGTCAGTGGCGGACCGCCACTGAGAGTGGCGGGTCGGGGCGGAAAGTGGCGGAAAGTGGCTGTCAGTGGCGGTCAGTGACGGTTCGTGGCGGCAGGCTTGGCGTTCGTGGCGGGAGGCGGCGCTCGTGGCGGGAGGCGGCGCTCGTGGCGGGAGGCCGTGCTCGTGGCGGGCGGCGGAAAGTGGGGTTAGTGGCGGAAAGTGGCTGTCAGTGGCGGTCAGTGACGGTTCGTGGCGGCAGGCTTGGCGTTCGTGGCGGGAGGCGGCGCTCGTGGCGGGAGGCGGCGGTCGTGGCGGGAGGCGCGGCGGCAGCCACCGCCGTTTTGGGATTTCGCCCCTCCTGTCCCTGGGAGTCAAATGGTGACTCTCAGGTTAGCGAAGAGCTCCATCTTGTGGAAAAACACTGAAAACACCAAAACATGTCAAACCCGTCAATGGCGGTGTGGGCTTTGGAAAAACAACACGTCAACCACGTCAATGGCAGAGTTAAGGGCAATATTGAAATGGTGAACCTCATTCATCAGTTCAGAGGGTTTGGAGAGGCGGGAATGAAAACAGATTTCTGATTTGTGAGAGATGAGCAGGGAGACAAGTAGAGAAAGGGGAGACAGGCAAGGTCATAGGTGCAGCAGATGACGGCATGAGGAGAGAAGAAAAAAAAACGAAAACCTATCCACCTGTTTCCGCGGGAATTTACTGGAGCAAAATCCTGTGTGGGAAACATCCTGCGGGGGGACCGGAAGTAGGAAATAGCGGCTCAGTGTGTTTACATTTGCCAGCAGAACGTAGCTGTACTGCGGCGAACGGGCCTTTTGCATGTAGTTGAAGCGCAAGGGGGCGGGGGGGCGGTGCATGGGGAGAGAGTCAGCGCACTGAAGTCAAGGCACACTACAGACTACTGTGTTGTTGACAGACAACGGGATGCACGCTGCGAACGAGCTACGTTCTGCTGGCAAATGTAAACACACTGAGCCGCTATTTCCTACTTCCGGTCCCCCCGCAGGATGTTTCCCACACAGGATTTTTGCTCCAGTAAATTCCCGCGGAAACAGGTGGATAGACATCCAGAATGAAGAGGACAGCTTTTCTTTCTGAAAGATTTGCACTGACTGGCCATGTCAGCCATTTTGGGGCTGCTGTGATGTGTATGCAGAATGAAAAACAAAGCGTGTGACAGAAAAAAACAACAAAGAGAAGGACCGAGTAGTAATGAGATGCAAGAATGATGCCAGCAGGGAATGTTTTGCCAACAGACTGAAAATATTTATTTAGTTTTTGATTACTTGACTCCCTTACAATCCCTCAACATTATAAGGCAGCTCCTGTCCAAGCAGTGATGGTCAACGGAAATCTAGAAATCTCATATTTATTAAATCATTGTGAGTCGTTTCCATCTGCACTAATCAAACCGAAACCGTGGATCTTTTCAAGTTTTACGGACATTGAGCCTTATGGCCATGAATACCAATCAATACATGAACCATGAGGTCAGTTTAGGAAAAAACAAGAACGAAATGAGTCATATTCTACCAGGTGCTCTGTGTGTGTGTGTGTGTGTGTGTGTGTGTGTGTGTGTGTGTGTGTGTGTGTGTGTGTGTGTGTGTGTGTGTGTGTGTGTGTGTGTGTGTGTGTGTGTGTGCGTGCGTGCGTGCGTGCGTGCGTGCGTGCGTGCGTGCGTGCGTGCGTGCGTGCGTGCGTGGTGTGTGTGCGTGCGTGGTGTGTGTGCGTGCGTGCGTGCGTGCGTGCGTGTGTGTGATTCATAGACCTGATTGCTTGTTTTTCGGATTGCTTTTTTTTCTCGCCAAACCTGGCAACATTGAATATGCGATGCTAATAATGTTTTTTATATAAGTGGTGGCAACATTTTTAGACACCACACGGGTCTTCCCAACAATAGCGAAGATTAAAGTCAGGGTGAACATGGCCAAATAATAACTTAATAGCCAAACTAGGTCTAATGAAGCACACTAACATTTAGGCTAACTCTGTTGCCTGCAGGCCAGCACTGTCTGCAACTGTTGCAGTGAAGGAGGGGAGCGGGGGGGCGGTTACTGCGTAGGACGGGCCGTCTCTCCATTGGCTTAAAGGACAGGCAAAACGGGGAAGTGTCCCCATTGGCTTTAAAGGAGTGAAGGACAGCCAGGATAGCCAATGATTGAAAACATGTCGAACATGATGCAAATGTTTAGGATGACGATTTTAGGATGACGATTAGGTCTGACTGTTTGTAGACTAAGAAACTAAAAAAAAAAAAAAGCTCTCTGTCTCTCTTTCTCTCAGTACTAACAGTATACTGTTAGTCGTGGCAGCTAAGGTGGTTAAGGTGACTGATGTTGTAGCAGCCATAGTGGAAGAGGTGGAGGCAGTAGCCACCACTGAGTTTGAGGCTGTGGCAGGTCAGGTTGCCAAGGAGACTGAGGTCAGAGCAACAGAGGTCGCTATGGATGCTGGGACAATAGTGACACAGGTTTCCAAGTAAATTGAGTCAGAGCGACAGCGGTCACTGCAGGTGTTGAACCTGAGAGAGCGGGGTGGCGGGTGGCTGTTGAGCCAGAGGCCCAGAGGGACTGTCCATGAGTGTACTGGTAAAAGCATACGCACAAGAGCAGGATGCACCAGGATGATGCCTCTGTCTCAAGCCCTGTGTTTGTTTATGATCCATCGCCTGTCCCAGAGCAGGCAGAAGTGTCATTAGAGAATTTAGCAGAATTAAGGCAGGGATTCCCTAACAGTAAATGTCAGTGAGGTGAGCGGGCCCATTGCATCGCTCTATGGCAAGGCAAGGTCAATGCAATGCAATGCAAGGCAAGGCAGGTTTATTTGTATAGCACATTTCAACAAAAGGCAATTCAGTGTCCTTTTCACAAACCATTAAGCATTAAGACACAGAGGCTAAATTGATTTAAATTTGATTCAAAATACAAAAAAATGCCTCATAATATTAGGCCTACAGTAAGGGATAAGTCGGCGTGCAAGATAGGGCCCTCATTGTGCATATCACACAGGATCCGAGGGCGTGATGTGCTAAGTGGGAAGTTGGTCGGATCACTAAATCTCCCAAACATATTGTATTGATAAAAACCGCAAATCCCCTTATATGCGGCATCCTCAGTCCTCAATATGGACAAGCCAAAAAAAGACAGTGAGGTCGTAGGTAGTGAATGGGAATAGCTCAAAAGAAATAAAATTGCCAACAACAATAGGTACACACTTTTTGACCAGCCTTATACAGTAAAATGACAGCAAGCCCCTGTGTGAAAGCCATTTCTGTTAAAAAAGAAAAGGTTAAAATTGTCAATTTTAATTTAGTTATGTGTGAAGAGCATTCTGACTGTAGTCAAGTGTGGAGACTGAGTAGCTGGTAAAACATCCCCATACCTCAATGAAAGGGAAATAATGACATTCACTTATGCCAGTCGCCGATGTTTACAACAATCACAATTTACAATTTATTAGAACAAATAATTCCCCAAGCTTATATACCAGGTTAAATAATGAACCTATAGCATCTGTCTAACAACATTCATCGAAATCACGTTCTTTGACATTTGTGGTCATGAAAAACTATTGTATGAAACTAAACAAGAGAACAAGTGACCGAGATATACAAACTAGCATCAAGAAGGGATAGAGAGTGAAATGGGGTGGGGTTGAGTCTTAAGAGGTGACTCATCAGACTATGGCAGAAGAGAGGGAGTGAGTCTGCAGTTCTGACTGCAATGGGAGTTTACCAGGAGGAGAAGAGTCTAGAACTTGTGAAGCGTTGTCCAGGGGATTTGGGGGAAGGCTATAAGTAATCCATATACTGTAATGGACCTTAAGACTCTGTTTATTCAGGGGGAAATAGTGACAGTCATGTTACTGAAACATGTGCATTGGTTGATTTGTAATTTTCCGAGGTGATCTTCCTCGACTGATGAAATACATTATTGTCCCCGCCAGGCCGAAGGTGTGGCCGAGACTATATTTTGCCCCCCGTCCGTCCGTCCGTCCGTCCGTCCATACACTGGATGCCAGAGCAGAACCTCTGCCCCAAAATGTTCAGATCGGCCTGTTATAGCGCCACCAGGAGGCCGATTTTTCCTAAACACATGTTTTTATATTACTCCTACCTCACGCAAATTGGTGTAGTATCTAGTATCTAGTCATGTGATCAACACGGATCTGTCCGATTTTTCATATTCCATCCTGATAGGCTAAGATTGGCTTCCAAAGTTTGCAGGAGTGGTCCGTTTTAAACAAAATGTCTCAAATCATGAACGCAGGTGTTCGATTGCAGTGAAACCTGACACGCACGTTACCACTAGGCAGAGGAAGAAATGCCACTGTTTTCACATTGTCCTGTTATGGCGCCCCCAGGAGGCGAAGTTTATGATATTACTCCTACAGATTTTGCCCAAACATCACGCAAATCGCTACACATTATTTCTATAGTCATGTGCTCAAGACATATCGGTCAGATTTTTCCTATTCCATGCTGATTGGCTAAGATTGGCATCTAAACTTTGCAGGAGTGGCCCGCGTTTTGAACAAAATGCCTCAAATCATGAATGCAGCGATTCGTTTGCCGTGAAAGTTCACACATGCCTATTTTAGCACCACTCGTCTCCTCATATTTTGCTGTGTGCAGAGATAGAGACATTCCTGTGTGTGCGCACACTGGTTCATATGCGTGCGTGCGTGCGTGCGTGCGTGCGTGCGTGCGTGCGTGCGTGCGTGCGTGCGTGCGTGCGTCTACTTAAATGTCTGTATAGTAGGGGGGTTATCCAGACACAATCTGGGGCCGGATATAGAAAAGCAATCTCTCAGCTAAGTGATTTGTGAAAAGTGTCACATTCTCACCTGGCAGTAATTGCTTGTTGGTGTCACTCAGCTGCGGTGATAGGTGCTGGGGAGGCAAGAGGGAGGGGTGAGGGCAGGGTGGGGGTGACAGGCCACTGGAGGGGACAGATAGTGTCAGAAGAAAAAGGCAAACTTTTGAGATGCATATTAAATGCTTTGTAACCGCCGAACAAGTAAAAAATAAAAGCACTATTGGGTGCAAAAAAGTAGACAAGACATAGTGTGACTTTCACAGTGTGTGTGCGTGTGCGTGTGCGCGCGCGCGTGTGTGTGTGTGTGTGTGTGTGTGTGTGTGTGTGTGCGCGTGTATGCGTGCGTGCGTGTGAGTTTGCTGAGTGTGTGTTCCATGATTGGCACAGAATATCATCTGGCCTACGGCGATGGAGTGATGGTACCAACTGTGATTCCACACCTCTGTAACTGACTGGAATGGAAGGAAATGAAAGAGAGAGGGAAACAGAACTATGGAGAGAGGGGCAATTGTGTCAAAAGTGATAGAAAAAGAACGATAGAGAGAGGTTTTCCGTTTCTAAGTAATTATCCATTGACAGTCCATGGCATTTACTTTGCACCTGCCACTTTATTTTTAAGCCAATCCACTTCTGTTTTCATTCTCTGTTTCTTTGGTCTGCCTCTGATTGCACAACTTCAGTCTGATTTTCTGACATCCTCACTCCCGATCGCTTTGATCCCTGTGTAATAAAGGATTTAAATCCATCAAAGGGAGTTTATATTGCACTAATTTAATTAATTAGATTTTGTAGGACGTGTAACAACTTGAGTAAATATGGCCTGGCTTGATTTTGATTAGAGTGGGGATTTAATCAATATTCAATGAGATTGTTCAGGCTTTCTGACTATTATTTATTTATTTCCCATTACCATTCCCGTCAGCATTTCGTGCTTGCAAACATCTCTCAGCTCTCATACATTTGAGGAGACTGACGGAGATCGAGACATTCATTCAACATTCATAACTGTGAAATGCTGCTTACTGAGGTTAGAAAATAAATGCTGAAAATATTTTGCTCAGGGCTAGAGGTAAAATCCACCATAAAACCCAATATCAGGGTAAAGTAGTCGAACCTGGGACCTTCTGCTTCCCATGCGGGCTCTCTACCTATTTAGCCGAAATCCTGGTGACAGATTCACGGGCAGGAAAACTTGGAATTCCCGGCCGCCTTCCCGCGGCCGGTGGTACATGTCCCGCGGCACCGGTCCACGAACTGGTGGTTGGGAAACCTTGATGTAGAGTACACAGCACAATGAATATTTTGTCAGTCATGGAGACAGAGGCCCAGACAATTGCTGCATGGGCAAACAAGAAACATAAGCAAACAGGTGGTGTTTGTGCTCCAGTTGCCCTCCAATGTCAACAGAGGCCAAATCACTGTGTGGCAATGTATCTTTCCTTGGCAGCTTTTGTTGAATTATTGTGGTGATGACAGCTTAGAGGGTGCACGTGTGACTGATGAAATACATATTTTGGCAGCTTCTGCCACATGTTGTGGTAATTTGGGCGAAACAAGGCAGGCGCACTGTCAGAAGCAGCCCATCGCACTCAGCATGGACACTTGCTTGGTTAGTGCCTCACTTCCTAGTTCTGAACGTGTTTTCAGTATATAACCCATTAAGATATGTATTTGCCCCCCCCCCCCAGCCTGGTTCTTGCGGATGACTAGATGTTTCTCAATGCTGAGACCAGCATTGAGAAACTTCCCTCAGAGCAGCAAAATAATGTTGTCTGTATGTCATTTAAGTTGCCCTGAGAGCAGCATTGAGAAACTGCCCTGAGAGCAGCATTGAGAAACTGCCCTGAGAGCAGCATTGAAAAAGGGCCCCGAGAGCAGCAAATTAACATTGTTGCATTTATATACCTTTAGAAGGCTATAAGCTGCCCTGAGACCAGCATTGAGAAACTGCCCTCAGAGCAGCAGATTAATGTTGTTCTATGTATATCATTTAAGCTGCCCTGAGAGCAGCATTGAGAAAGTGCCCTGAGAGCAGCAAATTAATGTTGTTGTATGTATAACATTTAAGCTGCCCTGAGAGCAGCATTGAGAAACTGCCCTGAGAGCAGCAAATTAATGGTGTTTAATATACGTTAAGCTAACCTGAGAGTAACATTGAGAAACTGCCCTCAGAGCAGCAAATTAACATTGTTGCATAATGCATACATATATAGAAGGCTAAAAACTGCCCTGAGAGCAGCACATTAACATTGTTGCATACATATACTTGTAAAAGGCTATACGCTGCCCTGAGACCAGCATTGAGAAACTGTCCTGAGAGCAGCAAATTAACATTGTTGCATTTATATACCTTTAGAAGGCTATATAA
>NC_137606.1:18642502-18702502 GCF_963280865.1 Gymnoscopelus braueri | reverse complement strand
CGTATTGCATGCTGTGTTCTCGTGTGATAATGTGCTTTACATACAGTTGGTGATTATGGAGACATAATTAGGCTATTAGACACAATATTCACATTCCACATTCATGCACAGAAATATACATCCTGTTTTCATCTTGCTGAAACGGACATCCTCACACACCTGCCCTGAATCATCCTTTGAGGAGGGTGGACAGTAACTAAGTACATTTACTTGAGTACTGTATTGTACAGTACTGTTATTATAGTTTTTGGCAAGCGCATTACTTTCCCTCTGCTATTTTTTTTTTTTTTTTTTTGGGATATTCTTGGAGGCTTTTTTCTGCCTTTATTGATAGGATAGTAGGCTGACAGGAAAATGGGGAGAGAGATAGGGGGATGACATACAGCAAAGGTCGTCGGGATCGGGAGTCGAACCCGCGACACGCTGTCAAACTGGTTTACCAGCATATGTGATATGCGCCTGGACCGCTAGGCCAGCGGACGCCCCCCTCTGCTACCTTTCTAACAGAAATATTGTACTTTTGACGCCAATATATTTCCAGGAATGTTAAGACCCGTGTGTGTGTGACCCAAACGCACAGCAAGGAGGAGGCAATAAAGGGTTAAAGCCCACCTGGGCAAGTTTATTAACAGGAAGTCAAAGAACGAGGTGGAGGGAAGGGGGGTGTGGGCTCCGCAGGTTGGCACGACTCAGCTAGGAATCCCGGACACTGGAGAAGAGAGGAGAAGCAGGGTCAGTGATAGATTCACAGGGAAGGAAAGTGCACAGTAGCTGCGTAAAGTTGAACTGGCTAGCTCTAGAACACCGGAATCTAAGTCTGGCTGGCTATACACGAATCCACGGAGCGCTGCCCTGCGCGCAGCCATTGCTGCAGTGTCAACGCTCCGCGGACGCGACACCGCAGCAATGGCCGCCTACAGGCAGCTACAGACAGCGCGTCTGTGGATTCGTCTATACTTTACCAACCATTGACTGGTGAGGACCTAGCGCCGGAGACCTTGTAGCCTCTGGAGGTGATTGCAGATGACGACCAGCCAGGTGGAGAGATTGGCAATGGGAAACTCTGTGCTCTGGTGGGCTGTGGAGCCCTCTGGTGGTGCTGCTGAGTACAGAGAGACCACAACACCAGCACGTGGAGGCGAGGGGGAGCGAGACATACTGTAACAGGACTCTTGGGACCAGAGTCCTGCAACGGGCCGGGTACCCGCGGATACCCGACGGGTACCCTCGTTTGACGGGTGAAAACGGGTGAAAAATATACTTTAAGTTCACGGGTACGGGGACGGGCGGTACTGAACTAAATGGGTAACATTTTATTGTGAAAATCAGAGAGCACTGTTTCTGCCCAAACAACGTCACTTGTGTAACTTACCACAGCACGCCGGCATAGAGCACGTCGGTCAGTTGTATTAACTCACAAAAACACATTGAACATCCTGTTAAACCTTCAAATTAAAACCATCTGACAATGTAAACAACGACAAGTGTGTACTGCGCGTTCTTGCGCGTGGCTATATGGAGAGCTCGCTC
This sequence comes from Gymnoscopelus braueri, assembly GCF_963280865.1. Lineage (NCBI taxonomy): Eukaryota > Metazoa > Chordata > Actinopteri > Myctophiformes > Myctophidae > Gymnoscopelus > Gymnoscopelus braueri. The sequence continues at coordinate 18,700,972 of NC_137606.1, read as the reverse complement.
CTCCGTTCTACGGGTACGGGTTGTCAAAATGGACCCGTGCAGCACTCTGCTTGGGACCCAAACTTAGGCCCTATTTCAAATATAGGGAAAATAGTCGATCTACAGTGGTGAGCTTGTAGTTCGAATATTTTCATTATTTAAGAATAGCAATTTTCAGAATACCAATGCATTTGTATTAAAAATAAAATGTACTTAGTTATGTGTATTTTTGAATACTTGAGTATGTACTTGATCATTCTTTGTCCACCAATGTTGAGGAACAACAACAAAAATACTGTCTGAACTCTATGTAATGTTGGGACATCCTGCTGTAGCTCTCAGAGTGAACACCATGTTTCCAGTGTTTGCAATCATCTAAATAAAACGGACTAAGACAATAAATTTGTCATGAATTCAATAGTTTATTGATTAGGCTAATTTCACACTTGGGTACAAGTAGAAATTAGAAGCGTGCAGTGCTAAAGTTCAACAACAAAGTACTTCTCTGCCTTAGTTAGAGAACCACATGAACACTTGCTCCAGAATTTCTCAACACCGTATCAGGAACCATATTGTATTTGCTCATGTGATTCTATCAACATGTAATTTGCAAAATTGAATTTGCGATAGAAACCAAATTGTCTTTGAAATGCAATTGAACTGTCCATTACGACTCATAGCCACATCCCTTTTCCTCTTTCAGAATCACTCCAAGTGTTTCTAATGTTGCTATAATGCTGTCGTTATAAGTTCCAAACAGGAACTACCAGAGCGTGGAACTGTAACATTGTAACTAGCATAATGAAATGGAAACAACGTTCAGATTGCAGAGTCTTGGAACTAGCTTCCATGGAAGACAAGTCAAGAAACAACATCCTCTGTGTCTCCATTTGGATTGGGTTATTATCTTAGTATTGACGTGCGTGTGTGTGTGTGTGTGTGTGTATGTGTGTGTGTGTGTGTGTGTGTGTGTGTGTGTGTGTGTGCGAATATCGAGAGAGAGAGGCAGGGGGAGGGAGGGAGAAGGTAAGACGGAGGGAGACGGGGAGAAGGAGTTGGGGAGGGAGGAAGATGGCCTGGCCAATGGTACTGTATAGGTACCAAAACCTGAACACTTCATGGTGCGCTGTAAGCGCAATAACCCTGGCAAGCATTGACAAAAATGTGGCACTTCATGACACATTTACTGCTTTAGTCATCGGTGTATGAGCATGGACCCGCCCATGTGAGTATGCACCTGAAGTGTTTTGGCTCCTAAAAGGAATCAAATGCACTCTCTGGCAGCGGCCATTATGATTCTGCTGGCAGAGGAGAGGATTGCTGGTGATGGGATACAGGTTGACAATGGGAGACTGGAAGCCAGTAGCTTGCTATACGTGACACGAAAACAGAAAGCAACGTCACAACCTCACAATAATACCCTAATCACAATATGTGTGAATGGGTGTTTTTTCTTTTATTTTGCCTCTTTATTACCACAGAACCATCCATCTTTTCTTCATGCCTTAAATACATATGCTTTTTTTAATCACAATTTTAGAGCATACCTGCAGTCAAAATGAGGACAGATCTATCATTAGATGCCATTTTTGTTTTGTTTAATTACTTCCTGTAAACGCAAACATACTGCGTGACGATATAGATAGACTCTTATGAATATAAATGAATCTTGCTTTCATTCACCTGTTTGATTCCCATAGCTCACGTTCCTCCACTCACACCTGATTTTTATTAGGGAGCCGCTCTTGGCGGCCAGAAGGTGCATTACTCATTTTAAACTTAATCAGTACACAGAAATATGTATCTGAAAACATTGTAGGTTAGAAATAAGTAAGCAACGTAGTAACAAACATGCTCTCTCTCTCTCCCTTGGGCAGCTAGTGACAGGGCAAACAAACGCTAGCCCTCTGCTGCACACAGATGCAATGAGTGAGATTCCAGCGTTCCATAGCCTGAAGGGATGGGACCTTCTGATTGGTTGAGACCATGTTGAGACCACGTTTCAGACTGAAACTTCAAAATAAAATGGCAGAAAAGGCCATTTCACAACGACTTTAGAATGAGGTAGAGAGGAGAAAGAGATGAAGCAAAATAACTAAAGGAAGGCAAGGCAGTTGCAATGAGTTAACCAGTAGACTGTGAATCAAGGGGGCAAGTGGGGTACAAGGTGAGGGCTGTAATGTTCCTTTAATTGAATTTCAAACTTGAATTTATTATTGAAAATACGGTCGAGGTTTTACTTATTTCCAATGTTGTTGAGATTACAGGCATTTAAAACAAGTAAACAAACATAAATCACAGAACAATATAATGCAATGCAAAAAAATCTGTCACAAAACAGTAAAATCCAATTAAAACAGTTACAGCTTAGAACACAATGGCTCGAAACCAACGGTCTAAACTCTACCAGAGAGGGAAGAACCTTAATCTCCAGAATGTGTTGGAGGCCATTCCAAGAGCCAGGGGCATCATAGGAGAATGCAGTTTTAACAAGTTCAGTGCAAGCTCTGGGGACTTTTAGAATGAGGAAATCATTCGATTGAGTCCTTGTAGGTTCCACAATTCCATGAGGTAGCTTTCCAAGAATGGCCTTGAAAATAAACAAATACCAATGTTTGTAGCGCCTCCGTATAAGAGAAGGCCAACCAACCTTATCATAAAGTGCACAGTAGTGAGCATCTATCCCCAGCAATACACCTGAGGGCAGAGTGATAGACCATGTCCAGGGGCCTAATGGTTGAAACAGGGATAAGGGAGGGAGCGAGAGAGGGCAGGCTAGGGAATCTGAGAAGTACTAGTACAAACTCGAATAGATAATAGAAATCAGACCCAACATTTTTGTCTCATGAGTAATTTAAATGCCAATATTGGCAGTTGGTATCCAGTTCTGTTAGTCAGCACTAGTTGGTGTAGATCAGGGGTGACATACTGGAGGCACGTGGTGATTTTTAGAAGAAAAAACATACAAATAATACTACCTTTTATGCCACCACCCTCGAAAAAGTTTTTTTTTTAAGCAGCTCTGTGAAAAAAATAACCTGCAATCCGTGTTCACCAAAAGCAGTTGCAGAGTTGGATAACCCAGATTCAGGGTTCAAAATCAAGTTCAGGGTTCATGAACTTGTTTTTCTGGTGGGTATAACAGAACAAACGAGCTTGATGTTAACATGCAAGGCCACAACAAGCTCATTAAAGATTATACAACAGCATTCATGCCTTTCAATTGAAATTAGGAGTGTGGGAGAAGCAACTCTCCTGGGTGATTCTCATTAATTCCCATATTTGTGGTCTGTATATGTTGCTAATGGGAATAATGACAACATGGACAGGTACAATTATATCCCAGCTGAAAAGTCAGTTTCAGAATCGTTAACAACATATCTCTGTGAGCAGAGAAAAGTATTTCTCTGTAATGAACATTAACAAGTCCAAACTGCACTCAGACTCTGGTGACAGATAGACATCTAAATGACATTATGAAGATAACAACTGCTCAGACACTGGTCCCGTATGTTGACAGCTCGGTTAAAGCAAATAAATGTCATGTGTCTGGAAGCAGCAAGTGAAAACAAGGCCTTTTCTGTTTGTGATTATTTATTAATTAACTGACTATTCCATTACTGTAATTGTGATCACTTATACACAATAAAAAAGACTGAGTTCATTGTCTGAGTTTGATTGTTGGAAGATTGTTGGAAAAATCGGTTGTGTAGCCATTCACAATTTGTTTTGTTAGTTGTTTTACATTGTTTCACTTAAAACATTTTATTTGCTATGAAGTAAAACACTTTTCAGACCGTTACAAATCCAGTCTTGTGTTGCGCCTATTAGAGCAATAGTCACCAAATTATGGCCATATGAAACGTTAGACACTCCTGTAACACTGCTGTAGTGCCCCATATGTGTATTGTGTGTGTGTGTGTGTGTATATATATATATATATATACATATATATATATATATATATATATATATATATATATGTATATATATATATACACGCACATGCGCATTTGTGAATTTAAATTATTTCCATGTACTGTATGGCCTGTCCACACTTGTCAGGCAGATGTGCGTAATCATGGAAATGTACTTGAACAAAATGGCTGTTTTTACACCAACAGTCATCCAAAAAAGCTTTCACCCATTTGCTTGGTTAGTGCTTAGCACTTTATAGAGGTGTGTAAGCTGGTGTGAGAAACAACATCATTATCAGATCATATCCTGAATGGAACATTTACAGGATATACCTCTAGTGTGAGATCCAGTATTTCTTGCTCTATTTGTACAGCATATTTGTTTGGCGTGACTATTTTCATGGCAGATTCCTGAATAACAAGGCAAGGCAAGGCAAGGCAACTTTATTTATATAGCACTTTTCATACACAGGGCAATTCAAAGTGCTTTACAGAATAAAAAATCATAATACAAAGTGCAACAATGCACTTTAAAAATAAATGGAGAACATAATAGATACAATTAAAATAAGATAAAGGACTAAAATAAATACTCCCACCTTTTATACAAAACATGATAATAATAAAAAGTGACATTGTCATTTAAAGACCAGGCAAGACCTAGCTGTTCTTAGCCATCATTGGGTAGGGTAAGCAATGTTAAATAAATATGTTTTTAACTTGGAACAATTAATAGGCCAGCCCCAGATGACCTAAGGGTTCTAGGAGGTTCATATGGCTCCAGCATGTCTAAGATGTAGCTGGGCCCAGAGCCACAGAGACATTTATAGACAAGTAACAAAATTTTAAAATCAATTCTCTGGGGGACTGGTAGCCAATGTAAAGATTTTAGGACTGGTGTAATATGGTCATATTTTCTAGTTTTCGTCAGGACTCTAGCAGCAGCATTCTGAATCAGTTGGAGTTGTCTAAGCGCTTTGCTTGAGAGTCCTGTGAGCACACCATTACAGTAATCCAGTCTACTGGAAACAAAAGCATGTATAAGTGTTTCTAGGTCTTGCTTGGACATAATTCCCCTGACTCTTGCAATATTTTTAAGGTGATAATAGGCAGATGAAATTACAGATTTTATATGACTGTTAAAATTTAAATCTGAATCTAGGACAACACCAAGATCTCTGACCTGACTCTTAGGTATAAGAGACCGGGATTTAAGGTGAGAGATTACTCTCTGTCTCTGGTTCTGTGGTCCAAAAACAATTATCTCAGTCTTATCTTGATTTAATTGAAGAAAATGTTGCCGCATCCAGTCATTGATTTCCTCAATGCAGTGACAGAGGGAATCAACAGGACCATAGTCGGTTGATGTAACTGATATGTAGATTTGCGTGTCATCTGCATAATTATGGTAATTGACTTTAACAGTTGTGCCATGTTTGTTGAGGATTGGAGCAACGGTGTGCCCTTGGCCCCCGGGGGACCCTGACGTGGCCCCTGGTGTGACTATTGTCATGGCAGACCCCTGAACATTGTTTGTGCCAAGTTTGGTGCAGATTGGAGGATTACTGTGCCTGTGGCCCCCAGGCGCCCTAACTTGGCAACGGTGTGCCCTTGGCCCCTGGGGGACCCTGATGTGGCCCCTGGTGTGAGTATAGCCATGGCAGACCCCTGACCAGTGTTTGTGCCAAGTTTGAGGCGGATCGTATCAACGTCCACACACTATGTTTGTGACATCCACCATCGGCCCGCCTGCCCGCCCACCCACCCTCTAGGCAATTTTAATATAGGATAGTGGGGACATTATTTGAAATTGAATTGTTCTAAATTAGCATTTCTTTCATCTCTCATAAGTCAACACATTTCTTGTACCATATGACTGTAATGCCATAATTAAAGTGGCAAATCTTCTTAATAATAAACAAAAGTGAGGTACTGTAGTTGTGACACAGAACAGGCTGAACAAATAAATAAAGTGACAACTGGATGTGAACGTGTGAGCGTTTCATGTGCACAACTGGTCCGGCCCTCATTAAGTTGCGTTTTGCTCAATCTCAAACTGATCTGAAATGAGTTTGACACCCCGGTGTAGATAAAACAAACCAAAAAACAAACAAACAGTAGCAACAATTGGTCATGCAGCTCACTCAGAGCAACCTCATTAACAAAGGAGTTGTTATAAAATAAGAATAAAGACCTTTTGGAAACAAATGTCCCGTGAGAGTCACAGCAGAAATCTGCCAGAAATAGTAAGATCACAATTGCATGTTGACTGTTTATTAATCTATGCATAGCGGGAACTCATAGAGCATATTTGCATGATTCCTTGGCAGCTTTCCTTTGGCACAGGCACCCAAACAGAATTGATCCATCAGGACAACTCAGTGTGGTTAATGCGGTGGAATTGAAATTAAAACAACGTGCAGGGTTAAATTCCATTGTGACTTTGATTTCCCTTTGCCTTGCCTCGAGGCTGTTAGTGCCACTTGGAGCTAGCCCTGTTGTGTGCCAACAGATGAGACAGAAGAAGCAATATATACCAAGTATGACTTGAGCTCATTAGCCCTGGCCCTGTTGTCCATATTTTGTGCATGTCATTATAGGCGAATATAATCAAAATGTCTTAAAAGTTTCCCCAAAATGTTCACGATGTTTCAACACTTTTCCAAATGTAAATAGCAGATCTACAAGCTCACAACGTGTCACATCACGACACATTGTGAGCTTGTAGATTGGCTATTTTCAAATTGCCAAATTAATAAGGATGAATTGGTTGATCAGCTCGGTGGCCTTGTTGTTAGAGTGCCCACCGTGAGACTGGGAGGTCGGCGTTCAAGCACCGGTTGAATTATCAAAGACTGTAAAAAATGGTACCCAATGCTCCCTGCTGGCACTCAGCAAAAAGGGTCGGATTAGGCGTGAGTCCCTCTGACATACTATACTAGTGTCATATCCAGCAGGTAGGCCTATACGTGTACATCAAGCTGCCTCAACTTATGGAAGCAGGAGATATAGGCTCCTGACCCTTAGGCCACATGGCTCAGGAAGTCTTGGTTCCCAAGGCTACGTACTTTTAATTAGTTAATCACATTGAGGATAATGTTAACTAATATGAGCATAGGCCACCCTTGCTTGCTTGCCTTAATGTACTCAACAAAGCTTCATTGTCATACATCTTATGTGAATGTGAGCATGCATTCACAAATAATTATCTAAAGCATGGCCTTGAACACATTGTTTAAAGAGGTGGTGCCATGGTTTTGCACTTTTTCTGTTTTTCATGTGTCTATGAGGTTGATAGAACTTCATTAAGCCCCCTGGTGGTGTTTTTATGGTGTTTTATTTCTTCTCTGACTATTTTGAGTTTCTACCTGGAGGCTGACACGTTGAGGGTCAAACGTGCCAATAGAAAAACAGCCCTTTAGTGACATAGTAAAATTGTACCCTCCCCCTCATTATCATAACACAACAGGTGTGGGCATGAGGAGGAGGAGGGACTAGGACAGGTGGGTGGTGCTAAGGTGGTGGAGGAGGTGCTAAGGTGAGAACCAGGTATACTTAATGAACTGGAGGCGTGTCCACTTAAAAACATAATTTTAACACTTTCTGTACACTTTTTTGAAAAAAATCTTCCTCCTACTATAACCATAATACCTGATGATTATGTTTTAGGGGGGGAAAAATCACTGAAAATCACAGCACCCCGTCTTTAAATTTGCTGAAATTAGATGTAATCATACATCTTACGCTAGGAGCAATAGAATAATGTTAGAGACAGTGATCTGTTTGAATAAATCACATGTACAGGCAAACACGCACGCACAGACGCACACAGTATAGTTTCATACCCTCTGGGTTGCTCAGCAGAGTGAGTCATGAATCAATAGAATGCCAAGCATTCCCTCATGGAACTATAGCATCAGCGCACACCCACACGCACGCACGCATGCACGCACGCGCACATGCACACGCACACGCACACGCACACGCACGCACACACACACACACACACACACACACACACACACACACACACACACACTCAGCATCAGTGCTATTTCTCTTGTTGGCTGTGTCATGCAGTAGGTTAATGTTGACGCTGAACGCCTTAAGCCTTGTTTCAACACATTACCCAAGTGAAAAAAAAATATACTAAATATATTTTTCAGAAGTATACTTAATATACTATTTTTGTACTTTTTATAAATTACATTTAAATTGTCTTATTTTGGAAAGACTTAAGTAGTACTTAGTATATTAAAAGTTGAACTAAATATATGCTAAAACATATCTTTAATATACTTTTATGTACTTTCCCCCCCAAAAAAAATACAATTTAATTACAAATGTACTTATCTGAAGTACAATTGCTGAAGTATACTTTCATTACATTTATAGTGCATTACAAATACATATCAAGTACTAAATAAATATATATAGAGTATATATCAATTATACTTAAAATATACAATCAATGTATTACAAATGTACTTGGAGTATAAAATAAATGAATGTGAAGTATACTTTTAATAGTTTCAAGTATACTATCAATTTAATAATAAAGTATTTAAACTACAATCCAAATGTGCTAAAATATACTTTCAATGTAATAATAATGTATTTAAACTACAACTCAATTTAACTAAATGTACAGTTAGTTAATTTAGAATATGCTATTATTACATTGAAAGTATATTTTAAGCATAATTGCTATGTACTCTATATTTATTTATTTAGTACTTGATATGTATTGGTAATACACTATAAATTGAATGATAGTACACTTTAATGACATCAGCAAAACTGTACTTCAGATACTATAAGTATATTTGTAATTAAATTGTATTTTTTTGGGAGGGGAAAGTACATAAAAGTATATTACAGATATGTTTCAGAATATCTTTAGTTCAACTTTTAATATACTAAGTACAACTTAAGTCTTTCCAAAATAACACAATTTAAATTTGGGATAATAATGCATTTAAACTACAACTCAAATTAACTAAAAGTACACAGTTAGTGAATGTAAAATATACTATTATTACGTCGAAAGTATATTTTAGCACATTATTGTCATAGTTTAACTACATTATTATTACATTAATAATGTACTTGAAACTTTTAAAATTATACTTAAAATTCATTGTTTTAACACTCCAAGTACATTTGTAATAAATTGATAGTATACTTGAAACTATTAAAAGCATACTTAAAAGTAATTTATTGTATACTCCAATTATATTTGTAATACATTGATAGTATATTTTAAACATAATTTCTATATACTCAGTATATAGTTATTTAGTAATCGATATGTATTGGTATTGCACTATAAATGTAATGATAGTATACTTTAATGATCATCAGCAAAAGTGTACTTGAGATACTGTAAGTATATTTGTAATTAAATTGTATTTTTTGGGGGGCAAAAGTACATAAAAGTATATTAATGATATGTTTTAGCATATCTTTAGTGCAACTTTTAGTATATTAAGTACAACTTAAATGTTTCCAAACAACATCATTTAAATTGCATTTTATAAAAAGTACAAATGAGTATATTCAATATACTTCTGAGAAATGAAATTTAATATGTTTTCAAAATTAACCTACACGAATGGAAGAGCAATGTAACGTGGAGGCTTGTGGTTTAGTTGTCTGTAAGAGCCATGACAATTCTCGGTTGGTGCAACCATCAACAACACACTCACGTTATATGCAAGGATGGGAAAAGGGGAGAGAGACTGACTAAACAAACAGACATTTACACTCATGGTTTTACTAACAAATTACATAAAATACCATAAATCACCAAATAGCACCACAACAAAACACTAAAATCAATGACCCATAGCATAACCCCACTACGCATTCCCATATTCAAATAATAACACAAATAGGAACAATAACACACATTTCCCAGCTTGCACTGGGGCGCATGCTGGGAAATGGAATTCCTCTAGCCACCATAAATGTAATGATAGTATACTTTAATGACATCAGCAAAAGTGTACTTCAGATACTGTAAGTATTGTAATTAAAGTATATATATATGTATATTTGATTAAATTAAAATGTGCTTTTCAAAAGTGTATTCATATAATGTTTAATTTTTGTTTAACTTAAGTACATTTAATGTTAAATATATTTTAAATTATTATAGTATATGTGCTTTTACAGTATATTTATAGTAGATTATCCTCAATATGCATTTATTTTAAGATATACTATAATATGCTTATTAAAAGTATACTTTTCACAAAAACTATTTAAAATATGTTCAAGTATATATTTTTGTAAGTATGTTAAAGTCTATTTTATTGAAGTTTCACTTAAGTACTACTTCCTAAAAGTACACTTTTCTTTAGTGCATTTATAGTATAAGGCTGAAAGAATATACCGAAAAAGCATTATACTTAAAGTTTGCTTTAGTATACTTTTTAAGTATACTATTTTGAATATGTTCCTGGATGCTATTAGTAATATACTTCTTAATATTATACTTGTAATATACTTGTTTTAAAGTGCATTCAATATATATTTCTACAAAGCACATTAAATACTAACATAAATTAATTTGTAATTTAGCACATTTCTTTTTAAGTTTACTAATGTGCTTTGTAGAAATATATATTAAATGCACTTTAAAACAAGTATATTACAAGTATAATGTTAAGAAGTATATTACTAATAGCATCCAGGAGTAATGTACTTCTTAAAATTATACTTGTAATATACTTGTTTTAAAGTGCATTCAAAATGTATTAGCACATTAGTGAACTTTTTTTTTTAAATGCTAAATTACAAATTAATTTATGTTAGTATTTAATGTGCTTTGTATAAATATATATTGAATGCACTTTAAAACAAGTATATTACAAGTATAATGTTAAGAAGTATATTACTAATAGCATCCGAGAACATATTCATAAATAGTATACTTATAAAGTATACTAAAGCAAACTTTAAGTATAATGCCTTTTTCAGTATATTTTTCCAGCCTTATACTATAAATACACTGATGAAAATTGTACTTTTACGAAGTAGTACTTAAGTGAAACTTCAATAAAATAGGCATTAACATACTTACAAAAATATATACTTGAACATATTTTAAATAGTTTTTGTGAAAAGTATACTTTTAATAAGCATATTATAGTATATCTTAAATTAAGTGCATATTGAGGATAATTTGCTATGAATATACTATAAAAGCACTTAAAATATAATAATTTAAAATATATTTAACATTAAATGTACTAAGTTAAACAAAAATTAAACAGTATATGAATAGACTTTTGAAAAGTACATTTTTATTTAATTAAATATATATTTTGTGTTTAGTACACTTTTCACAAATGTCCTAAATTACAAATTAATTTATGTTAACGTTTAATATGCTTCGTAGAAATATGTTTTGAATGCACTTTAAAATAAGTATAATAGAAGTATAATGTTAAAAAGTATTTTACTAATAGCATCCGGGAACATATTTATAAATAGAATACTTATAAAGTATACTAAAGCAAACATTAAGTATAATGCTTTTTCAGTATATTTGTCCAGCCTTATACTATAAATGCACTGATGAAAAGCGCACTTTTACGAAGTAGTACTTGAGTGAAAGTTCAATACAATAGGCATTAACATACTTACAAAAATATATACTTGAACATATTTTAAATAGTTTTTGTGAAAAGTATACTTTTAATTAGTATATTATAGTATATCTTAAAATAAGTGCATATTGAGGATAATTAGCTATGAATATACTTTAAAAGCACTTAAAATATAATAATTAAAAATATATTTAACATTAAATGTACTTAAGTTAAACTAAAATTAAACAGTATATGAATAGACTTTTGAAAAGTAAATTTTTATTGAATTAAATATATATTTTTGTTTAGTTCACTTTTAACAAATGTGCTAAATGACAAATTAATTCATGTTGACATTTAATGTGCATTGTAGAAATATATTTTTGAATGCACTCTGATTATATTTGCTAAATATATTTTTGCAAAAATGCATTGTTAGTATGCTTTGACAAAAGTTCAAATTGACAATTAACATACTTATTGTGCTAAAAGTATACTTTAGCACAAAAAAAATACATTTTTTTTTCACTTGGGTACCTTCTCGTCGCATGTCTCTTCTGCAACAGACTTACTCTTTTACTTGGATTCTTCTACAGTGTGTGTGTGTGTGTGTGTGTGTGTGTGTGTGTGTGTGTGTGTGTGTGTGTGCGTGTGCGTGTGTCAATCAAACTTATAGGCCACGTTTACACGGCAACGATCAGAATAGAAAAAGACAAAGCGCCGTTGCATTCTCACTTTTTATTTTGCGTTTACACGGTGACGCAACAGTGATTGAAAACTCTGTAGTGTGCATGCCAGGTGGCTAGCTGGCGGTGTATAGACCAGTCACAAATGCATAGAACCACTTCCGTTCTACTTCCTATCACAGCTGTTTGTTTACTTTACACCAATGCAGCGTGGTTCTACGGCTCTGCACCAATGTATTAGCATACGCGGCTTGAGCCGCATATACGCGGCGTGAGCCGTCGTGAGCCGTGACATCACACGTTTTGCGGATTCCCCCGTGTTGCCCGTTTACATGGAGAGCGAGGCGGAGCGTTTTCAAAGATTTCCACTCTGGAAGGGGGTTTCACTTTGTTGCTTTTTCAACCCCCGATAATGCTGTTGTCATCTAAACGGAAGGCACATCTGGTAATTTATTTTGCCGTTTTCTCTAGAGACCGAAGTTGTGTGGCAAGTACTGGGAGCTGACGATAGGTGTGTAGCACTTCTCCTCAGCAATCCCTCTTGCGCATTGAGAAGGGGATTGACACCCTTGTTTGGCTGATAATGACAATAAGCCACTTCTTCTGTTTGTCATATTTGTGTTCACTTTCTCACCGCTGTAGAGGTCAGAGAGAGGGACACTCTGGAATATGACTGATGAATACATTCCTCTGTAACAGTGTCACATGTATCTGTCTGATTGTCTGTCTGTCTGTCTGTCTGTCTGTCTGTCTGTCTGTCTGTCTGTCTGTCTGTCTCTCTGTCTGGGGCTATGGTCGATGCCCCGGGCTATGGTCGATGCCTACACCCCTGCCCGACCACTTCGGTCTGCCACCTCGGGGCGACTGATTGCCTCGTCACTCAAGGGTCCTTCTGGCCGATCCACACGGTCACGACTTTTTTCTGTTCTGGCCCCACAGTGGTGGAATGAACTTCCCACTGATGTCAGGACAGCAGAGTCACTGCCCATCTTTCGCCGCAGGCTGAAAACCCACCTGTTCAGGAAACTACCCATCCTCTCTGCCTGGCCTACTTGTTGTTAACTAGTTGTACGAACGCTTGTGTTATTGTTGTACTGTTTTATTGGATCTTGTTTAGTCGATACACTTATTTGTTTTAGCTCCTGCTCATTTGATTTTGCTATTGTTGTCTCATCTGTTTAAGGGAATAGGTAGCTGATATTATGCACTTTTACCTTAGCGCTAGGTATACTCTTGGTTGCTTGTTTTTGCAGAAAATGCACTTAAGACTTCTGGTGATTAGTAGTTTCCTTCCCTACCTATGTTGAATGCACTTATTGTAAGTCGCTTTGGATAAAAGCGTCTGCTAAATGACTGTAATGTAATGTAATGTAATGTCATGTCTGTCTGTCTGTCTGTCTGTCTGTCTGTCTGTCTGTCTGTCTGTCTGTCTGTCTGTCTGTCTGTCTGTCTGTCTGTCTGTCTGTCTGTCTGTCTGTCTGTCTGTCTGTCCGGCAGATGGAGGAGACCTCAAAACAATCAAATGACCTGATCTCTCAGGGGGACGTCCGTCCGTCCGTCCGTCCGTCCGTCCGTCCGTCCGTCCGTCCCCCTGAGAGATCAGGTCATTTGATTGTTTTGAGGTCTCCTCCATCTGCTGTTCTTGAGTAGGCTAAAGATAATGAATATACCTCTTGGTTAATATGCTTATGTGACGCTGAGAAATAAATATGAGTGATTGATGCAATTATTTGTAAACAAAGAGAGACATGAGTAATCGACTACACCCCCTGATCTAGAACAGTGGCTCTAGTCTTAGATTTAAGGCACAAGTTCCACAACATTAGTTAAACTTAAAAGACTAAAGGACACGTTGTGGATCGATATCACCACGGAATGATAAGCGCAGGGCGGGGACGATCCGTTGATCATTTCATTGTAGATCAGCCTATTATTATTGAATATACTGCAATATTGTTTGGAAACATCAATGGCATTGAACATTAACTTGGATTTAGACCTGGACGCTGCTTCCGAGGAACTACACAATAGCGGTCAGTGTAGTAGCAGCAAAAAGAGACAAAGTCACTCTAAAGTAAACTATAAACACACAGGAAAGGGAGGCTGAGAAGGTTGCTCTGATTTGTCAACTGTCGTATCTTCACTACGGCAGTTGACCAGCTGGCACAGTTTAAGTGCCACCGTGCACTGCAGGCTCTATGCACAACAGCCATATTGGAAAGATATTGGGCCTCTTCCAATTTAGTATCAATCTTTCCGATATGGCTGCTGTGCATACAGCCTATTGCAACATTACTGGTTAAGGAAGTCACTATTTTAAACATGAACAAAACTCGGGGAGCTAGAACCGATGCTGCTAACGACGGGGTAAAATTCACGGCAGAGGAAACATAGTTTATCCTGGCACAAACGAACCTCAGAATGGAAAACAGCAACCCTGGATGGTTCATAGAATGACTACTTACAGTACTGTAGGCAGGCAGCCTAAATGTCCTATAAATCATTTAAACATCCTGATTTAAAACTATTTTCCATCTGAAAATGGGCACTGCATTATATGCAAATTATAATTAACGACGAGTCCTGTATTGGTGTGACTGGAATGTGAATATTGCGGTCCAAAATGCATCAACTGTTATGCAATTAATTGAATAAACACATTTATTTTGTGTGCTTAGTCTGTCCATAACACACACGTCTCACACACACACACACACACACACACACACACACACACACACACACACACACACACACACACACACACACACACACACACACACACACACACACACACACACACGCGCGCGCACGCCCTTTTCTGCCCACTCCTCTGTCCCTGGACACACACTGAGTAAAGCCATAGATTACAGCTGAGGTGAAAACAGGCCACCGGTGTTTAACAATGATATGCAGCCCAGTGAAGGTCGCATTGGCTAAACGCTCTCTCTCTCACACACACACACACGCACACGCACACGCACACGCACACACACACACACAGTGAGAAACCAAGCCCATAAATCAGTATAACAGGAGAGTTGGCTTTTAAAAGGCCCAGCTCAAATAAATATATGCAGTCTTTATGAGGATCACCGCTGTAGAGGTCAGAGAGGGGGACACTCTGGAATATGACAGGAGGATGAATACATTCCTCTGTAACAGTGTCACATGTCTGTCTGTCTTTCCGTCTCTCTCTCTCTCTCTGTCTCTCTGTGTGTCTCTCTCTCTCTCTCTCTCTCTCTCTCTCTCTCTCTCTCTCTCTCTCTCTCTCTCTCTCTCTCTCAAAAAAAATAAATAGGTATTGCATATAAAATGTACATTTACATTAGGAGCCTATCAGATCAGAGTGCATAGTTGTGTAGAAAGTAGTGTTGTGCTTGGCCACGTCCATATTAAACTATTATAGTGACTATGGATACTGATTGGTTTAATAATAAGGGAGAAGCACATTTAGACTTAGCCCTGGTCCAGAGTGGACCAGTGAGTTCTCTCTAACGCCCTGCCAGGCCCTGGGCTCTGCGCATGTACAAGGAATTCCACTGCTCTGCGGGGGCTCCAACAGTAGTGAAAATAAACAAAAAAACTTCACTACTCACCGAAACAAAGGCTGTTTTGTGTTGTTGAAAGTCTATTCTCGGAGGTGGGAAGCCTCTCAGCACCCCACCTACTCTGTAAAATACACTTTTTGGGCAGAGAATAAAATATGTCCGCGAGACGGAAAGGCCTTGCAGGGCAGTGGAAATCCTTGTACATGCGCAGAGTCCAGGGCCTGGCAGGGCGTTAGAGAGAACTCACTAACGCTCTGGACCAGGGCTAATTTGGACTATACATCATTCAGTATGACTATTATCTACTGTATGTGTGACAGGTGCAAAGGATGGACAGATGACAGCCAAGTTTTTAAGGATCACAAAGTTATTTACTTCTTTAGCCACATAAATAACCTCAAATAACAAGACCAGATAACAGCATGTCATCACACGGGCTCCTGTCCTGTCTTTCTCTGACTGTGACAGCAGGGATGACTGATTTATCCTCACAACAGGTGTGCAGTCACACATAGCTCAGAGTGCAATTAGCTTGACTCAGGCCAGGTGTGACTGCTTAAATCCACCACCCCCCCACCCTTTCCCACATGTGTCCGAGTCTGTTTCCATGTTGTTTCATGGGTCGGAGGCACCTGTCTGTCTGTCTGTCTGTCTGTCTGTCTGTCTGTCTGTCTGTCTGTCTGTCGTCTGTCCGTCCGTCCGTCTGTCTGTCCGACTCTCTCTCTCTCTCTCTCTCTCTCTCTCTCTCTCTCTCTCTCTCTCTGTCAAGAGACAATTCACACAGTAATAACCCACAAGGTTAGTTGACCGCATGCAGCAGTAGAGTACTTGTTCCTCCTAATGGTTGTTCAGGGTTTAGGGTCACCTTCTGCTCTCTCCCCTAACCTGTCTGTCTGCCTCTCTCTCACACTCTTTAAACACAGGCAC
Source organism: Gymnoscopelus braueri (assembly GCF_963280865.1). Taxonomy (NCBI): domain Eukaryota; kingdom Metazoa; phylum Chordata; class Actinopteri; order Myctophiformes; family Myctophidae; genus Gymnoscopelus; species Gymnoscopelus braueri. The sequence goes on along the minus strand of NC_137606.1, from coordinate 18,684,314 downwards.
GCATGGCGCACGCACTACATACGCACACAGTCATTAGCCATGGGACGCTCTATGCCCTCTCATTAACCCAACTCTGTACTGCTCTGGGTTACTGTGACCATAGTGTCAACTGTACACCGTGGTTCTGTGACATATACACACATACACACTGTGGACAGCTAGGCCATGTCCAGTGCAGCCACAATGATATACAGACAGCTTCTTGAGAAATGCTGCCATTGTACCTTGTTCAGGGATCTAAATCCTCAGTGTTCATTTAAGTCTGAGTGTACAAATGTAACCAAACTAGACGGTCGGGCCGCGTAGCGGCCCGACCGTCCAGTAGCCTGGCCCGCACATCGGAGACAGAGACAGAAGAGCGTGTAGACGTTCCTTGCAACACCGGTGCTTGTTTCTCGCACATGATTTGGCAACGCGCAAAACGAAAGTGAAACCTAACTGCAGCATGCAAACCGAAAGCGAAACCTAACTGCATCATGCAAACCAAAAGCGAAACCTAACATGCAACTGACAAACGGACAAACTGACAATTTCCCAGTTACAGCAAGTTTGCCGATTGTAGTATAGATGGATTCATAACGGTCTGTTGGTTACATTCGTACACGCACGGATACATGGTTCATTCATTCTGACTTAAGTGTGGCTTCCGATGCATGTACTGTATACATTTATATACGAGTGTGTTTAAATGTCTTTGGATCTGTGAACTGTGTATGTGTGTGGCTCACCCTACAAAGTAAAACACATAATGTTTTAACTGAACATACTACAATTCTCGTATATAAAATACAGTCAAATTACAGGGTACCAACATTATAAATGTAATTGACAGATACAAGACACCTGTGCTTACATTAAACTGTAGCACACCACTAAATGATCTCATGACATTTGATAGTTAGCATTTTTTATGCTAATATTAATTTTAAGTATACGTGAACTGTATATGAATATGAATACCCTCCAAGCTGATTACTTTGTGGTTGTAATAATAAAGTTACACCAGTAGAGTATTAAATTGTGGTCTTCTACATTTTCAGAAATTCCATTTTTTAAATGCTTTGCTGACTGTACCAACATCAGCTAATAATGTATTCATTCATATATTCCTCTCTTCAGTGTGCCAAATTAAAATGTGTAATGGAGTTTGCAAAAGTGTAAAGGTTATTTTTGTTTTGTTTTCAAACATTTTTTTGTACTTGTTAGCCTATTTCTCTCTATAACTCTCCCTTATTTTCATGTTGTTTTTCTTATTTTAATTTAATTAAAATCCCATATTATCCTTGTATATTATATTGCTGTTGCTAGCACAGTGTTGCGGAACATGCCACACTAACATTTTGCTCCTTGTACCTGTATGAGTGAGTGACAAATAAACCCTCTTGATTTATTGATGGGTGTTTGCAATCTAACTTGGTTGATATAAGAATCAGAATCAAATTGATTGTCACATCACTGGTTTACAGTTGTAAAGAAGTGGGTGAAATTCATTTTTGCGTAAGCTCCATAACTTTGTGTTGTTTCCCAGAAAGGGAGAAGAAGAGGGGGGGGGAGCAAGGAGAAAAAAGTCAAACATTAAATAACTAAGCATGTCAAGTGCAGCTCGGTTTCCACCTCATCTTGTGTGCAGTGGGTGCACAATAGTCCGTCTTCTCTTGGGAGCCGGGTCGGCCTGTGGCGGCCCTTCTCAACCATGAGGCTGAGCTCGCTGAGTCTGTGCTCACTAAGTCTGTACAAAGTCAAGGATTTCCTTCATTTTTATCACTGTTCAGGTTGAGGAGAGGAGGTGTGTGTGTGTGTGTGTGTGTGTGTGTGTGTGTGTGTGTGTGTGTGTGTGCGTGCGTGCGTGCGTGCGTGCGTGCGTGCGTGCGTGTGTGTTTGTGTTGGCGTGTGGGTGGGTGTGGGCGGTGCTGAGATTTACTGTGTGTCCTCACAGAAGCCGATATGCTGTCACAGCTACTGTACAGTATATTGGTCCACTCTGTTGTTGGAAGCAGTCTAAAACATGTCAAAGTCTGTTACTGTACATCAAGGCAGCCTCTGCAGCTTCTCCACTACCTCACTGCTCCAATTCTTTGAGATCTTCAGGATAGGTTTGGGGAATTTCAATCTCTGCAAGAGGAAAGGCCACTGGTTCTCCTTAATCCAATTTCATTGAGCGCAGTTAAAACTAGTGTGCATAATAGCAGTGTGTGTGTGTGTGTGTGTGTGTGTGTGTGTGTGTGTGTGTGTGTGTGTGTGTGTGTGTGTGTGTGTGTGTGTGTATGTGTTTGTCCACATAACTGAAAGCGTGTCTCCCACAGTGGGGCTCAGTTACCATCACTGGCTAATCAATGGCTAATGAGCGCTAGCAGGGAAGCGAGATTGGCTAAGTTGGCCTTAGCAAGTGTTAGGCAATTATTGTAATGATGTAAATTGGCCTGAGATTTCCCCCTGCACAGGAAGTGAGCAGGAGAAATGTAACAATGATTATGATTAGGCAGCTAATTATAGTAACAGCTCAACTCAGCACATATGCCAGTGAACAGACTCTGTTCACTTAGAAGGCAAGCAGGGGTGCTTCTGATGTGTACACTGATTGCAATGGATCGCTGCGTGTTGTGTGTGTGTGTGTGTGTGTGTGTGTGTGTGTGTGTGTGTGTGTGTGTGTGTGTGTGTGTGTGTGTGTGCGTGTGTGCGAGCGCGCCCGCGCGTGTGTGTGCTTATACAGTAGCCTACCTTCTCACATGCTACACTTTATTAGATGTACTGACTGATGGTTTGACACCCATCCAGATCCAGCAGGTACATGGTGGGTGAATGGAAAGAGTAAAGCCTGATTCATGCTTAGGTGTCGTACATCGAAAATTGCTCAAAAATAGCTCAAAACGTATCATGGTGAGCTTCTACGTACATCAGCTATTTTCGGTGAGCCATGTGCAGGTACAAAAAGTGTAAATCAGCCAATACTGTAAGTCAATGACCTCACCTCTGAGTTTACTGATAGTCTGCCACTAGCACAGCTGATGAAAGTGGAGGCTGGAGCTTCACCTGATTCGGATGCCATCAATGCATTGAATGGGACATTATCACCTCTTATTAGACCTTTGAATGGGCGAAATAGGCGACATATTGACCTACCCGCGATTTATCAGACCATTCATTGGGTGTTATCAAGACATACTGACCTACCAACGGAGATGACTTAAATAGTTCAGTTTTGGTTTTGGTTTTGGACCATGACGGAGGCGCGCAGTCACACTCAGCCTACTCAGCGCCGTTCGAGTTATGCACCGATAGGCACAGAATCGTAAATATTGTTGAGGGGACTGCTCCGCCTCCAAATAGGTCAGTAGCTCCTGATTACGCCCCATGAATGGTCTGAGAAATCACGGGTAGGTCTAAATCGCGCCTACTCGTCGCCTACTCGCCCATTCAAAGGTCTGATAAAACGTGATAATCTCCCATTCAATGCATTGATAGCATTCGAAGCCGGTGGGAGCTTATAGATTTGCTATTTTCAGCAAATAGATTTGATGTAGAGGGAAAAGTACCCCCTGGCATGACAGGGTGAGCCAAGTTTCCTGCTCTTCCGAAGGAAACTGAGTGGCGAGATGGACACTGTGCTGCCTTTTGGGTTAATGACCTCTGTGGGAAGAAAAAAAAACTGAGTGTCCCTAGACTGGGTGATGTGTGACTCAATCATTTCTAGTCAACTTAGGATAAACAAAAATAACACTGGACTGGCATAAAACTACAGGGATAGCTTCTCTCTGCTGAACTGTGTCCTTCTATATGCAATCTTGCAATTGATCATGACATCATGATGTTACTTTTATAATTAAAGGCCGGAAGGTCCTTCCTACTAAACCATCTTCTGTGAGAACGTATAAACATCCCTGTGTTTATAGTACCTATACGTATGTACGTACGTTCAGTGTCGTTTCAACCAGGGAGTCCCTGCAAACCGGTGACCTTCTCATTACCAGACGACCTCTCTACCCACTTAGCTACGGCCACCCTTACGTACACACCAACAGTTACAGGTTCAAACATTGCAATAATGAATGTGATGTGTTTACAGTTGTTGCAGCAAATACACCCACTGTTATAATAGTTGACTGCATTATAATATACACACAAAGTTCTGATAAATGAGGTTTATAATGGAAAATATTAATATCCAGTCAGGGTGAAATGTTGACCATTTATTAGGAAGATTCAGCAAAGCAACAGCATTACAGCAGCCCTAGACCTCCAGGCCTGGGGGACACACAGCCCGTCGGGGCATAAGCCAATATCCAATCTCAGACAGTTCTTATAGTCCATTCTAACAGAGATGCTATTCTAAATAGTCACATAAGGATATATTCTAAAGATAAGGGTACATATTCGCTGACAGAATGAGAGTAAGTATGGAGGAGTCAAATCAGCTGTTGGGTTTAACAGCTGCCGTCAAGTCAGAATTAGGAAAGTGGCTGTCTAGCATAGAATTAGGAAGGAAGACAAATACACAATAATACACATATTTGGCAATCTATGAATTCAGACATCACAGGTTATAGGACGTTCTACAAGCTCACAACACCGTTGTGAGCTTGTAGAACTGCTATTTTCACAATTTTCATCTGTGTCACAGAGTCAAACAAAATGTAATGCCTACATTTACTCCAATATTTCCAAGTGCTTGTCAGGGTGGAGAGTCCCCAGTTCAAATATTACTATTTTGGGGGGTCGTGGGCTGAAAAGGTTGAGAACCACTGCCCTATACACGAATCCACGGAGCGCTGCCCTGGGCGCAGCCATTGCTGCGGTGTCAACGCTCTGCGGACGCGACACCGCAGCAATGGCCGCCTACAGGCAGCTACAGGCAGCGCGTCTGTGGATTCGTCTATAGATGCGTTGCAGGACTGGCAGGGCAGAGCAAGGGCTCATTGGCAGGGGTGGAGCTGGGGAGGATCATCAGGGAGAATCGGGCACACCTGGGCCCGGTGTGCTCCAGGCCAGAGCCGTATAAGAGAGTTATGACACTAGCGTTGACTCCCATGAAAGAATGGAATGCGGAAGTGCTCTGTCTATCTCAATGAGATAGTTCCAATGTTTGGAACTATATATCAAAATGTGACGTTACTCTCTCTTCTACACTCTGCTCCAGGCTATAAATATCCCCGCCTCCCCTCATTCTCGGTTGTTTCTGTTTGTAGGCTATGCCCAAAATCCAATCATGTGGAGCTCTGTATCCAAACGGGAATGGCGTGGCTCCAATGTGGATCTCAGACTTCGTGTGGCTATAGCCTGTGACGTCAGTCATCTACGACACCAGTCGACTATACTCTGTGACATATCTGTGACGTATGACTCCCTATTTGGGGAAGGTTTCAGCCCGATCAGGTCCCACTTGACTTCCATAAAGTTAAATATTTAAAAAGTAAACTTGAAGCTGTGTAAAAAACATTTATAGTGGAAGTCATTCTGTGGCCTAGTTTCAGTGTGCATACAATGTTTGGCACTGATCGGGTCCAGCGGTTTGTGAGATAGCTCCGGACACACACGCACACACACACGCACACACACACACACACACAGAGCCATGCACAAAAATAAGTTTGTTACACGCCTATAATTGTTCATTAGTGAGGTGTCTAGATTATTATTTTTTGGTTTGACAGAAGTTTGCAGGGCCTGTGGGAGCAACCCGACAGAAGAGACATGTTGACAATTTGTAGAGGATCTGAGGCCATGTAATTTGAAACATTTTTGAAAAAGTCTGTTGGCAGAATATCAAGACAGAGGAGGAGGATTTCAGAGATTGTATAATGTCCTCCAAGTTGTTATTGTTGATCTAATAGAACTGTGTTATATTATTTGAATGCATTTTAAGTATCCTGTACCTGAGGCACAGACTGTTTGTCTAATTTCCAGATTTTTTATCAGTGAAAAAAGCGCATTCATTGCAGGCCCTGGTGGAGGGTGTTAGCCTGTCGACAGTGGCAAACAAATAATCTATACCTACAGTACGTTAACATCCTATCAATAGCTGTAGCCTACTATGTACTTTAGAACAATGGACAATAAAAGTAAAATGGCACCGATGGGGGTGTGGTAGTGACTTCCCCAGCTTGTCAAGGAGAATGAGAGGCCATACAGTCAATTAGAGTGTGGTACACTGTGTTTGCCTTGGAGAAAATTCCACACGGGCTAACGTACTTGTTTTTCAAACCACCCAAAAAAGGACAAAAATGTACAACTTCTCTCTCTTGTGTGGAGCATGAGGGCCACAAGCAATCTTTTCGGAAATAGCACTAACCTTGTTTGGAGGCGAGGGACAAATGGCCTGTGATTTAGAATTGCTTAGTTGCACAGCTTGATTCTGTGTTAGGCTCTAAGTGCCACGAGACCTCAGCAGACCCTCGCTGGACCACACACAGACCCCCCCCCCCCACACACACACATACCGAGGACAGAGTGGAAGGCAGAAAGACATTCACAGACAAACGTACAGATACTGAAATATCAACAGCTATTACACAACTAAAACCTAAAACAGCAAAAACATGGTTACTGTAAATGGAACCTGTTATAATTCCTGTTATAAATAGATGGTTAGGTCGAGCTGCTATTCAGCCAGCTATTTATGGAGGACTTGAAATTAGCAATGAAGCTCGATATAGACTTAAGGCTTGCATTTAACCAAAAAAGCTAATTCCACAGAACTGCTGCAGAGTTAACATGAGTCCTGTCACACACACGTATGCCTGTTCTTGTTTCATCCCCGCAACCTCTCTCCCTCTCATCTGTATGACATGACAGATGAGCAATGAAGAGGTGTAAATTGTTGCTGTCGGGTGGAAACCTTGTATGTCTAAAACCATTCCTTTTTTTATTATTATTAAAATATTTTTTTTTTAAATAGCGAAGTAATACCTGAGATAGGGCAGTACTTTAAGAACAAACTTAAAAAGTTGAAATATGGAGATACAAGATTTCTGCCTGACAGCAATGGAATGAAGAGGTGGAGCGAGACAGAGAGAGGAAGAGGGGGGTGACGTGAGGAGGACAGGGCTGAAGGACGTAACGCGGTGCTGAAGTTTAAGGACTGATTTAGTATGCTGTTCACATCGGCGTGTGCGTGTTGTGTGCATGCGTGTGTCAGTGTACGTGGCTGAGTGCATCCATCCAAGCGTGTGTCTTTATGGCTCACCGCACATGTAGCCTACAGTACTTACATGTGCCACGTCTGAGAGGAGTGAGGGCATTTTATTTCATGGTCACCTGAGTGTGGGTGTGTGTGTTGTTTACTAGTATCATTCCAATGTGATTTATTCTAACCATACACCATACTGTACGTATATATATATTTTCCTCTACAAGGAATATCTGACACATCTGTTTTCTTCCTATCTCTATTCTTTTTCTCTTTCTTGAAAACAGCAAATGATGGGAGTTTGTTTGAAAAAAAAAAAATGAAAAAAAAACATTTCACCTTCTGTTTTACACCTGTAAACGTGACAATAGAGCAGTTGAAGTATTGCTGCATGCACAAAAGCAACACGCACGTACTTTCTTATTGCATTCATTGTTTGTTGCATAATTATATACATACTTTATCTACAACATTGCCTGTATTCTGTTCTGCAAATGTTCTTCTTTCAATGGTCCATCATTTGCACAGTTTCCCATGCTCATTGTAAATGCAGTACAGTATATATGAAGACAGCCTGTTTGTTTTTCATATACAGTACTGTATATAATCGTTAGGATCTATATATCTTCTTTACCTCGCGTCCACTTGTACACTTTGCACTTGGTGTACGGTCTGCATTGTCATGAGAGCATCCCATTGCATTGCTTGTGTGTTTTACATCTCTTTGCTGCCATATGTCTATGTGGTGGTAGGTGTGGCGCTTTGTTATGTTCACACGCCCCGGGCTGCCACCAAAGCAGATTAAGGGGGCTGGTGTTTGACCCAGCATTCTAGGCTGGACTTTATCCCTGACAGAAAGAGGGCGCAGAGGGTGAACGTTCTCTTCCGCATGGGATGCACCCAGCCCGGGCTACCCTGTCACCCCGTGACCCCCGCTGCCATCGGATCAGGCTGGAAGTGTCACTGCCGGGTAATTGGTCTGTCTGTCCGCCTGTCGCCACACACACAAAGCCTGATTCAGCTCAGTCCTTTCCCTTCGCTCGGGATATGAGATTGTGCGTATGGCATCAGCCTGGGGGCGCTGTGTATGTGTGTGCGTGTGCGTGTGCGTGTGTGTGTGTGTGTGTGTGTGTGTGTGTGTGTGCGCGTGTGCGTGTGTGTGTGTGTGCACACACACACACACACATGTGTGTGAATGTGTGGGTGGACGGTAAATGCCAGGATAGAGGCTAGGCTTGGTGGGGTCACTGGTAGCCTGACACAGCATTCACTGGTGTCCCCAGGAGCAAAGCTTTGCTGCAAAGGAGAGAAAAGAAACACACATACATGCCGATCCAAGCTTTGTTCTCTAGCTTGACAGAATGATGGCGGGAAAGTCAGAAAGAGACAGAGAGAGAGAAAAACAAAGAGAGAGAGAGAGAGAGAGAGAGAGAGAGAGAGAGAGAGAGATGAAGACAGAGGTCAGCAACACGAACACAGTGATATGTCTTAAAGAACCCCCACCCCTCAAAATTATTATTACCGTAATTTTCGCACTATAAGCCGCAGCAGCTAAATTGAATGTTTGGAACATATATAAGCCGCACTGGACTATAAGCCGCGGGTGTAAAATCCATAGATTTAGGAGGTACCCTAGTGGCCGTTAGCTGTAAAAATCCATAGATAAGCCGCACCGTTATATAAGCCGCAGGGTCGAAATATGGGGAAAAAGTCGCGGCTTATAGTCCGAAATTTACGGTATATAAGCATTATTATAGTCTTTTACAACTACAATCTGGTCTTCAGCCATAGCCCTCACTGATTCCAGGTTTGACAAAGCAAGAGAATACAACATGGGCGTGACGTCACACATGCCAAATGCCAGTCAGAGCCTGACATGCCTGCATGAAGACCTGTCATTGAGGGGGGGGGGGGGGGGGGGGGGGGGGGTTATACGGGGGGTTACTTGACATCTATTGAACAGGGATACATTTTCAGACCATTTAAACCACACCAGGGAACATGTGCACAGCGATTTTAACCATGGGCCTTAAGTGCAGCAGTCTATCAGCACGTAGAGTAGCAAATCTTCCTCAATGGCTAACAAATGTCCTTCCTATGACAACTGACAAGATTAACACTCACAGATAGACACGTGCACTTACATTGCAAAATCCTGAGTGTCAATTGAAAGGGACCATTGGACGGTCCATTATCACACCCTCAAATTTAAATGAACTCTCAGGATTTCAAAGTGTAGATGCTCTCGTACTAATTCCACCACCATCTCAGGTCATTTAAATCAAGCTAAGTGTACCTCTATTCATCTCACACATCAGACATTTTCTGACCCATGTCTGCTGTGAACAAGTGACCCTTTGACCCCCACAAGAATTAGCTTGGCCTTTTCCATCGTTCTCCTTCAGTCTCCCCCTCTGCCAATTACATGTAGGTCAAGTGTGGGATAATTGCTCATTTCAGAATGCAGCAGATTAGCTGACACTATGAAACAATATGACAGTGTCAAGGCTGTCTAAAAGAAACACACTCGCCAAATGGGATTTATTGTGGGCAACATCTAGCAGTGATAAAGCACTTAAGCCCTATTAAATTTGTTTTAGAAAATGGCAGATCTACAAGCTCACAGTCCGTCATGTCGTGACACATTGTGGGTCATGACGTGACACTCAGACGCTTGTAGGTCTGCAATTTGTTTTTTCAAATCGTGAAAATATGTGAACATTTTAAAATATTCTTAAATACATAGGCTACATACATACTTACTTACTTACTTAATGACTTGCCAAAATAGCGATGCCAGGTTAGTGCCGTGTCATGGTGAGGTCAGGCCTAACTAGGGGTCAAAGGGCAGAGGAAGCTGACTGAGCTTAATGGCACATATTGACGATTCAAGGATCAGAGGTCAGTTCATTCATTGCCATTTTCATCTAATGAAACAAATGAACCCAAGTGTAAACGTATAAAGGTGCATTGGTCTGTATGTTTATGCATATGTTGCATAAACATGTGTATGTGAAATACAATATGGTTCCTTGTGAGAAAGGCTGATAGTGAAGGGTTTGGAAAAGAGAGAGAGGGTGGGGGGGGGAGGCGGTATAGGGGGTGGAGGACACATGACATTTGTAAGACGTTGCTGGCGAAACCTTGTATCTCCATGCAATATGTATTTCATCTTTTTATGGTATTTTTGAGCTGTGCTCCAACATGTGACAGAGTGTTTGTCCATATGAGCACGGCCATAATGCACGGCCGTGCAACACAAAGATCAGTTTCACTAATTAAACGCAAACAGGAGACAGTGCAACACACGCGCCACTTAAAGACATGCACACACACAAAGGGCTGGCTCAGCACAGCTGCGTGCGTGCTGTATTTTTGCATAATGTAGGCTACGTGGCAAAGGAAACAATTTCTACAAGCATCACACGTACAACTGCTTTTGCAATAGATGCGGAGAGTACTGTTTACCTCATGGTTCCTCTACGTAATGTGATGAAGTCCTAATATCCCACTGCAATGGCATCAAGGTGAGATGTCAACAGCACTGCCTCACAAATCTGAGATTGAAATGTAATCCAACAACAATCTAAATATAATCTATGGATTTATCTTTATGGACGCACAAATTGGTGAGCAGCTGTTGCTTTCGAAGGAGTATTGCAGTAGAATTAAAACAGGATACAATCAGACCATTATGTAACACTATGTTATGTCAAGATGTGTGTTAAAAGGATCCCTGGGAATAAGCCAAATATGCCTTAATACATTATAATTGCCCTCTATAACTAAAATAAAAAAACAAAAAAAACCTTGAATATCCTACATAAAATTTAGGAATGTCAGTCAGTCATAGTCAGTCATCGTCAGTCATCAGTAATTCTTGCTTGGTTCTCCTCAGTGGCTTAAACAATTGCTCTGAACTTGCACATGGTCATTGATCATTAGCATATATGCACACCGTGAGGAAGCCCCTTTTTCTCTTCACCACAATTTGCGTTTTGCTGTAGACAACGGACATTCTGAGTTCGGCTCGGCCGATGGTACTGTCGTCATGGTTACAGCCCCCCAACCTATGGGATGAATTAATGTTTACAGGGTTGCCAGGTTTCACGAGAGGAACAAGCAACCAGGTCTAAGAAAACAAGCCCAAACGAAGAGAGCCCACGTCACTTATAATAAGCGGACATGGCAACGCGACGATCCTGTCTGTCTGTCTGTCTGTCTGTCTGTCTGTCTGTCTGTCTCACACACACACACACACACACACACACACACACACACACACACACACACACACACACACACACACACACACACACACACACACACACACACACACACACACACACACACACACACACACACACACACACACACACACACACACACACACACACACACACACACACGCAAGAACAACAGAGGTACACATGCTGTTAATTACTCATCAACTCAATCAAGATATTGACAAGTTGAGGGATTTAATTCTCAATGTAATTAAGTTTTCAGCATAGATTTGAATATAATTCCTCCACCAGAAGAGTCACAGTTAGCAATTCCTTTAATCATTGATGGTGGTTAGAACCATGCAGAGAGAGCAGGAAGGTCCTTGATTGACTCTGACAAGCCATATGCAAATGATTCATTCTAGTCATATAACCTGATTGGACTCGACAGGCATGCTGCATGCAAACTCTCGGATGGGGATGCAGTTGGCCACTGGAGAGGCTGGGAATAAGAAATGATCTACCATTATTTAACTAAATTTAACCAAATTCCGCACAAAGATGGCAATTTTCATCACTTAGTCATGCACAGCTTCAGCCTTATATATCAGACATAAATATAGATTTTTTTTTGTTAATGCCATTGTTTTTAGATTTGTTTAAAGATTTTCCATTACATTGTTGCCAAACTTACCTGACTGATTGAGTCAGCGTTGGCTAAACATTTTAATTTCATTCATAAATCACTCTTTTCTCCAGGGATTATTTTCAGCTAGACTTTTCAAATCAATTTGCACTTTAAAATCCATTAAAACACAATGTAAAATTCAAATAATGGCATAATGAATAAATACATACAGGTACACGTAGAGACTGTCTCAACTTGAGAATGAGAAGCAGATTTTACTGGGAGGTGATCAATCAGATTGTTGAAAGAGTGACAGGGTAGCAACCACATAGCAACCATTTAATCAGTGACACACACCACCAATACACTTGAGATTGACAGAAAGAGACAAAGCTTATTATTGATATATTCACAAAAATGGCAGCTTAAACACAATGTGGTTGGTAAGTTTCATTTAGTTGTTTATGTGTGCCAGAATTACCGAAGTAAGCTGTATAGGGTATAGCTGTCTATGCTGGTATGAATATACCCACAATTACGTTTAATATGACAACCTTTTTACTTTTATTTTTAAACCCACCAGGAGCATTAACAATCTCTCTGAATTGGTACACAAACTAAATAAAGCATGCATGGTGAAGGGTGTTGGAAATAGTTGGTGCTGAAGGATTAAACATTTGAACACAACTATGGAACACCTACTGTATGCTTTGGAAAATGGTCCTCAGTCATTTCAAGTATACTGTGAGTCATAGTTAATGGGCTAAACATGCCAGACCACTGGTGGTCCTTTAAACTACGTTATTTGAACAGTCACTTATCCCTGTGTAACCTGTAATGAGAAATCACACAGTGATATGACACAATATCGATATCAGGGTACAAGTTTGGAGCCACTGAAATACTTGTGAAAACAGAGAGAGGAATGGTGGGTGTATTGTAGAACACAGATATAGTCTGTATAATGGAGGTATGGAGGGAGGGGAGGAGGGATATGGGAGAGCATAGATATAACCTATATATCTCATTGGCCTCTGCAGTTTGTTGGACTGACCTGTATCGCAGCTGCCATATCAGAGGGGACACGCTGCCACTCAAAGTGACTGGCCAATCACAGCGCGTTGACTACTGGCCAGTAGATTTTTTAATTAGGTTTTAAGGGAAAAAAGGGAGCAATACTTACCTTCAGGATACCTGCATGATTTTTCTTTGTTTCATTGGGTTTAAAATTCATGGTTATTGTATGTTGCATGTATTGTATGTCTTTGTCTAAAACCAAGTAAAATCTGCCAGCTATTGTATCTAAAGTAAGTGGTCTCTGGTCTAATATTTTATTGTCCCCACTCATAAGAACCTAGAACTAGCCCAGTGGTTAACCTCGGTGATACAGGTGCTACGTGTTACCGAGATATTCTGAGACTAGTGTGGTCTGACAGTAAATGTAAGTAAATGTAAATTATTATAAAAATATAAATTAAAACAGTATTTTTTATCATCTGCAGGAGTTCTTATATCTTCTTCGGCAGCGACCAGTGTGCCAAAGAAGAGGCTTGATGACAAGCTGATCAAAATGATTGTCAAAGCCATGCATCCTAACAGCATAGTTAAAGATGTGAAGGATTTGGGAAAGTTCTTGCAGGAATGTACCTGCCTGTGCCAGCCACCCCGGTGCCAAGAGAAGTCTTCTCTAAGGCAGGAGAGTTGATCTCCAAAAAACGATCAAGTATTCGCCCTAAGCAAGTCAGAATGTTTTGATTGTCTGTGTGCTGTTTCTCCTGTTTGGCAAGCTGAAGTACATTGACTGCAGTATTTTGGAACTGCATGGTGGCATACTCTTTTCAGTTGAAAAATAAATTGGCATCTCCTGGAAAAGACGTGCTGTGATTGGCCAGTAGTCGCGCTGTGATTGGCCAGTGCCCGTGCCCCCCGGAAATATGGCGGCCACCATACGAAACAGGTCGCTCCAACGAACTGCAGAGGCCAATGAGGTATCTAGGTTTCTATATCTATGGGACAAACAGCCCTGGTTTTGACAGCTCACATGTTGGTTTGCATTGGGAAAGGCCTACTGTATAAAGGATTTTCCAGAGCTCCAAAATCTCTGCCAGATCTCGTCAACAAGGCCTGCTGTATACTCTTGAAAAATATGTGCATGACATTACTATTTCAACAAACAAAATACAGGCAAATCACTCAAAAAGAATGAGGGAGAAACGGCATCTAATAATAATCCACTATGCTAAGAATCACAGGACAGGAGTGTTCGTGTACTGCAGGGTATGTAAGACTAAATAGCAGAATAAATAGACAAACAAATTAATAAACACTTTTTTAAGCGGTAAGTTGCTCTGCAATTCTATTGTGTTGAAGTCACTGACTGTCTCCATCACCATCACAAATATACATCTTCTATCAAAGATATTAACGGCTTAAACTGCACATGTGCTTCTAAACATGCTCGATTAATCCAATACTGAATGATTTTGATTAATCCAATACTGAATGATTCCGAATGCACCATGTCAAAGTAACCATGTCAACATATCAGTATCAATTAGGATTGTATTATCATTGTCTCCGCCAGGCCGAAAGGCCACCAGGAGGCTGATTTGTGCAAAACCCATTTTTTTTATATTACTCCTACAGATTTTATCCAAGCGTCATGCAAATCGGTACACAGTATCTCTATAGTCATGTGATCAACACAGATCTGTCCGATTTCCCATATTCCATCCTCATTGCCTAAGGTTGTCTTCCAAAGTTTGCAGGATTGGTCCGTTATGAACAAAAAGCCAGGAGGGGCGAAATCCCAAAACGGCGGTGGCTGCCACCGCGCCTCCGCCGCGCCTCCCGCCACGACCGCCGCCTCCCGCCACGAGCGCCGCCTCCCGCCACGAACGCCGCCTCCCGCCACGAACGCCAAGCCTGCCGCCACGAACCGTATCTGACCGCCACTGACAGCCACTTTCCGAGCGACCGCCTCCCGCCACGAGCGCCGCCTCCCGCCACGAGCGCCGCCTCCCGCCACGAACGCCAAGCCTGCCGTCACTGACCGCCACTGACAGCCACTTTCCGCCACTGACCGCCACTTTCCGCCACTTTCCCGCCACGAGCGCCGTCTCCCGCCACGAACGCCAAGCCTGCCGCCACGAACCGTCACTGACCGCCACTGACAGCCACTTTCCGCCGCCCGCCACGAGCGCCGTCTCCCGCCACGAGTGCCGCCTCCCGCCACGAGCGCCGCCTCCCGCCACGAACGCCAAGCCTGCCGCCACGAACCGTCACTGACCTGCCACTGACAGCCACTTTCCGCCACTGACCGCCACTTTCCGCCCCGACCGACCGCACTCTCAGTGGCGGTCCGCCACTGACAGCCACTCCTCCGCCATGACCGTGGCATATTTTGCGCATTGAGACAGAGGAGCAGTTGAGATTTCATTCGGCCAGATCTTTCTCAATTTTACTTGAATTCTTATAATTTTAATGTTTATATGATCTGTCAAGTTTATATTTTCCGGTCTATCAGTCATGAAATGATTATATATTTTTTTATAATTTCTTATAATGTAAAACGATATCAAGCCGGAGTTTTCCGTGCGTAATTACGCACATGGTCTGCTCTTCCCCCCCCCCCCTCTACACCGATAACTCTTTGCCAAAAATAGCCGATCTCCAAGCTCACACTCCGCGCATATAGTAAATAAGATGGTTATTATTATTCATATTATTATTATAATGACAAACAGTGAATGTCTGACGGACAGAAAGCCTTCTCGAATGATGCCCCGTTGAAATCATATCAAAAGGAAATCAAAGTGAGTGTGCTCCAACGGCCTGGGTCTGTCTGTCTGTCTGTCTGTCTGTCTGTCTGTCTGTCTGTATCTGTCAAGCTCCTTGACCAAAATAGCCTCTACAAGCTCACAACGCCTTGCTGCGAGTGAGCTTGTAGATCGGCTATTTTTGGTGTGAGTGAGTGTGCTCTAACGGCCTGGGTCTGTCTGTCTGTCTGTCAAAGGTCCGCGGCCGTAACACACACACAAATGCGCAACCCCGCTCGCCACGCGTCCCCTCCAAGGTGAATAAATAATTAAAGAATAATAATCTCTCTCTCTCTCTCTCTCTCTCTCTCTCTCTCTCTCTCTCTCTCTCTCTCTCTCTCTCTCTCTCTCTCTCTCTCTCTCTCTCTCTCTCTCTCTCTCTCTCTCTCTCTCTCTCTCTCTCTCTCTCTCTCTCTCCTCTCTCTCTCTCTCTCTCTCTCTCTCTCTCTCTCTCTCTCTCTCTCTCTCTCTCTCTCTCTCTCTCTCTCTCTCTCTCTCTCTCTCTCGTCTGTCCATACATGGGCATAGAAGGGACACACGTCGTGCGAAGCCCGGCCATTCATGGGCATAGACACAGGCTGACACGTCATGTGAAGTCTGGGTCTGGCAGAACCAGGTCTCCTGGTCTTTTTTCCCTCTACACTGATAGCTCTTTGCCAAAAATAGCCGATCTACAACCTCACAACTCACGCTGCGAGGCGTTGTGAGTAAATCCTCTAATAGTGACCTCTATTCAATTAAAAACCGGCCCTCTATTAATGACTGGGAGCGCCTTGAAATAAGCAATTAAAAGCCGACCCTTCTATTATCCTCTTTTTTTTCCCTCTTTTTTTTAAAGTCTGAAGACTCGCCTCGGCTACTATATACGCCTGCCGTCGGTTCAAAATCACCGTGACACAGCGTAATGTATAAGACAACATTTCAGTAAAGTACTTGAGTAAATGTACTTAGTTACTTTACACATCTGCAGACGAGCTGCTCAGCGTCCGTTCTGGGCGAGCAGCGTTGCAAGAGAGATTAAGCAACACTGCTAGTGGCAACGAGGTCTATGAAAACAAGCCTCGACCACCTGTAAATGCACTGTTTATTTCACACAGTTGATTTCAATAATGAACCCAGTACATTTACTAGGTTCCAACTGACACAAAATGTTGATTTATTCATTCTGAATCTGTTTGAAAAATAGAAATATAGGCCTCTCTCTTATACATGCCTCCTTACAATAAAAGCCCGGTACCCACTACAGTTGAAACAAATACAAGCCTGGGACACTATGTAGGTTACTTGTCTGCAGAACACAGGATTCCATGCGCTTTCTCTCTCCCTCTCTCTCTCCCTCTCTCCTCTCTGGGGTCCACGGCCAAATAAGCTACATATAATTTGTGGGGTTCCTGACAGCATGAAGGTGTCCCCCCCCCCCCTCCTCTGAATGGAACAACTACCGTAACAGCGGAATTTTACACGTGCGTAATTACGCACGTATACGTGCATGTTGTAACATAATAATACACAACGTGTACTGTACCTATATAGCTCACTGTAGGCTAACATTCTTGGGGTCTTCTTAGGGACCCCCAAGCTCCTCCTTAGCGCCACCTATGGAGCGGTTTCAGAAAAGAAAAAAGGAAACTTATAACAAAGACAGCGGTTTCAGAAAATAAAAAAGGAAAAAAGGAAACTTAAAAAAAGACAGCTGCTGTTGGCATAGGCTATCAGGTCGATTTCGGATACCGCTGTCTCTCTATAGGCTATACCTGCCAACCTCAGACCGTCATATAAAATGACACTTCTGTTCTGGGGAGGTGGGGGGGATGTTCATCAGTGTGGACGATTATTGTTATGCAGTTATATTTATCGTACTTTGGTGTGAACAGACTTTATAGGTTCGACTCATCTGCCTACACGTTCAAATTCCAAATATGAATTGCTTACCCCATGGCCAGGGATGTTAAAATTATGTTCGGGCCCTCCAAAGTACTTGTCTCGTCCGTATTGTTCAATAAAAATACTTTAATCCGATCGGTGGCCATTGTCTCATAATGTATATGAGTGCAATACACCTCTCAACCAATGGGGTCACGTATTTGAAAGCACATAGAGAAAATACGGAAGAAATGTCCACCAATCCGATTCAAATGTTTTTTATTGAACAATACAGAAGATACTGGTATTAATGAGTAAACGTCCATAAATGTAACATCCGTGGCCATGAGGTCAGCACTTTATTTATTTGAAATATGAACGTTTATGTGATTTACGGTCTAAAAGGGAGACATTGCAAACAACAGGTTGAAGTTCATCCATGACTGTCATGATATGACATTGATGTTTCAGGGCTAAACTCGTTCATGATTAGGCTACCCCGTTCTCAAATAGATTAGCCAAAATAAATAAAATACTGCGGCACTTGGGTATGCACGTTTTATTACTTGATGCTTTGATAAGGGCAGTCAATCCACATAATCAAAGCTGTAACGTTATGCGTTATGATCATATCAATCAATGAAATTAGATATTAAAGAAAGGAGCCCCACAGTCCGTGTATTATGGCCGGTCCAGTAAAGCAGCTGTAGGCCTATGTAATACAAATGTTTTAAAATGTCCAAATTTCATACAAATCTTTTGAAATAACCAGATCTACAAGCTAACACAAGCGACGCATTGTGACATTGTAGATTGGATTGATGCCAATGAAAGTTATTATAGCAGAACCTCTTTTCTTTCTTCGAATTTTTATTCTTTTATTTTGTTGACTTCAGAGCCATGTTTTTCGAATGCAAAAATTAAGCTGTAATCAAGTTAATTTTGAAGTTATTAAATGATATTTATTTCCATTTAAAAAAAAAAGACAAATGTCTGAGATGTGTTTTTGCTCCAAAAAAATTACCGAAAATTGTATCAAAGTCCGGCTTTAATGGACATTTTAACATAAATGGAGATCTTCATTCTTCTGTGCCCTCTTCATCAGTGTCATCATTTGTTGGGATTTCAGGTCGAATAACTGTCTCCCATGTTATTTTCGCCGATCCACCTGCATCTTGTCAGTGTTTAGATGAATAAGATGATTATTAATCAAAATGTATATTAAATTAACCACAATATAGTCAGACTTTCTTTGCTCCTACATTACATTTTTTGTTGTACATAGTGATATCTTTTTTTGCTGTTTGTTTTTGTAATGATATTCGGACTGTGGTGCCACTATGTATATGAATTGAATACCAAGGCCCTCATTGGAAACAAGTCTGCAAGGACTTTTATGAACGGACCTGTTAGACAAAGTATTTTAAATGTAAATGTGCTGTTTTACATTTTTTGCCTAATAAAATATTCAATCAATCAAATTAACGCTGCGGATTTCAACGCAACAACTTACTGTTATCGTTATTAGCACTTTAACAAAAGGAAGGACGCTGTCAATACTGCTGTCAATACACTGTCGTACATTGAGTTTCTCTGACTGACAGCGGCCTAGAATGACGACATTGAGTTGCTTTTGGTCAGTAATCACTGAGGCCTACTAGATCTAGGTGATTACTGACCCGTCAATCAACGTGCGCGCAACAGTGAGCTGTGACGAAACATCAACATAAATGTAATAATAATAATAATAATAATAATAATAATAATAATAATAATAATAATATTATTATTATTACCCTTATCATTATATGCTCAGATTTCACAGATGTTTTCTCGTTAATTAACCCACTGCTCACATCTCACTTGAAGTAGTATACGCATCAGTGGTGGAAAAAGTACATAGCCCAAGTATTGGTATCAAAATGTACTTAAAATACCAAAAGTACAAGTACTCGTTATGCAGAAGGTCCCATTTCACAAGTTTTCTAATGTATAATTGATTTGACGCAGCTGGCGTGATCGGTTGCTACGCGACGCAACAGCTGTGGAAACTGATTTTGGGTGATAATATTGAATGGTTTTATTTGCGTACAAATAAAGGCTATATTGACATCTTCTAAATGTAACCTCAGAAATTCCTCTGTTACGGTAGTTGCTCCCTGACATTCCATTCCCCCCCTCGCCCCCCCCACCAGCCCCCCAGTGTTATCCACACCTGTCAGCTGGTACAATTACCTAACATCGTTGCTTATCTGTGCGTCATTACGCACGCACGCGGTCATATTTAATTTGTGTGTGTGTGTGTGTGTGTGTGTGTGTGTGTGTGTGTGTGTGTGTGTGTGTGTGTGTGTGTGTGTGTGTGTGTGTGTGTGTGTGTGTGTGTCACTGACCTGTCAAGCTGCGGGGGGCAGACAGACAGACAGACAGACACTCACTCACACCAAAAATAGCCGATCTACAAGCTCACTCGCAGCGAGGCGTTGTGAGCTTGTAGGCTATTTTTGGCAAGGAGCTTGACAGATATAGACAGACAGACCCAGGCCGTTGGAGCACACTCACTTTGATTTAGTTTTGATATCATTTCAACGAGGCATCATTCGAGAAGGCTTTCTGTCCGTCAGACATTCACTGTTTGTCATTATAATAATAATATGAATAATAATAACCATCTTATTTACTATATGCGCGGAGTGTGAGCTTGGAGATCGGCTATTTTTGGCAAAGAGTTATCGGTGTAAAGGGGGGGGGGGGGGGGGGGGAAGAGCAGACCACGTGCGTAATTACGCACGGAAAACTCCGGCTTGATATCGTTTTACATTATAATAAATTATAAAAAAAAAAAAATCATTTCATGACTGATAGACCGGAAAATGTAAACTTGACAGATCATATAAACATTAAAATTATAAGAATTCAAGTAAAATTGAGAAAGATCTGGCCGAATGAAATCTCAACTGCTCCTCTGTCTCAATGCGCAAAATATGCCACGGTCATGGCGGAGGAGTGGCTGTCAGTGGCGGACCGCCACTGAGAGTGGCGGGTCGGGGCGGAAAG
Source organism: Gymnoscopelus braueri (assembly GCF_963280865.1). Taxonomy (NCBI): domain Eukaryota; kingdom Metazoa; phylum Chordata; class Actinopteri; order Myctophiformes; family Myctophidae; genus Gymnoscopelus; species Gymnoscopelus braueri. Next base: position 18,663,602 of record NC_137606.1, on the reverse strand, counting down.
TGGCGGTCAGTGGCGGAAAGTGGCTGTCAGTGGCGGTCAGTGACGGTTCGTGGCGGCAGGCTTGGCGTTCGTGGCGGGAGGCGGCGCTCGTGGCGGGAGGCGGCGCTCATTGCGGGAGGCGGCGATTGTGGCGGGCGGCGGTCAGTGGCGGTCGTGGCTGTCAGTGGCGCTCAGTGACGGGTTGTGGCGGGTCCGTGGCGGTCAGTGGCTGTCAGTGGCAGTCGTTCCGCCGTGACGGTGGCGTCTCCGCCGCGGCGGGTGCGGCGGAGAACTGACGGTCTGTGGCGGAGAGGCAGAGGCTCGGCGCTTGTGGCTGAGGCTCGGCGCTTGTGCCAGACGCGCGGCGGTGGCGCGGCGGCCGCCAACGCCGTTTTGGGATCTCGCTGTCTCTCCAAAAAGCCTCAAACTATGCACGCAGCTTGCGATTTTCGTGAAATTTCACACGCACATTCCCACTAGGCCGAGGAAGAAATGCCACCCTTTTCACATTGGCCTGTTATAGCGCCACCAGCAGGTCTAATTTAGCAAAACACATTTTTGGAACAAAATGCCTCAAATCATGAATGCAGTGTCTGATTGCTGTGAAAGGCCTAAGAATAAATGGCGCCCTTTTCACATTGGCGTATTGTAGCGCCACCAGGAGGCCACAATAATGTACCAGGGTTACTTTTTTCTAGTTTTTATATGATTTGAACCTTTATTACATTTAATATCATTATACTCAGTATTATTGTCATCACCTGGGTGGGTCAGCCATGCAATTTTCCTGACTTTGGGCTGTGTGTGTGTTTGGCAAAACATGCACAGCCTTGCAGTTGTCAGTGCAAATTTCAGCTTGGAGAAATGGATGAAAAATGCCCCCTCCTGCTGTGAAGTCTCCTGAGAGATTGGCCTGCTGCCTTGTTGGACTTGGAGAGATTTTGAATGACCTCAAACTTTGCGGTGGTGGTGAGGCCATTGACGTTGAGCTGGAGCACTGTAACGCCCTGGCCCATCCATCAGTCATTGCGTGTCCTGCTAAAGTAAAGTATTTACAATGACACTGGAACCCCAAGAACTTCACTTACAGCGATTCACCTATAATAACAATAAAGCAACAATCCTAACGCAGGAGGAAGAGAGGAAGGAATTGTGCCACCTGGAGAAGAACCACTGAGCAGGAGATGAAGGCACAAGGGCTGTCATGGTAACAACTGGAGCGGAGGGCACAAGACCAAAAAGGATGGAGGGGTTTCATCAATGGCCTATGTTCCTCAGGGAATTTAGTAAGTAAGTACAATCCTAAAGTTTTAAATCATACCTGAGATTCAAACCTGGGTCTCCCGCGTGGGAGACCAAACCTCTGCCGCTCATACAAGAATCAATTCCCACTTGGCCAGGCTTCAGGCATTACTACTTGTCAACCAGTAGGTGTCCTACCCATTACCAGGGTCTACATTTCTCAATGGAGGAGTAAAGACCAATTATTTGTTTACCAACATTGAGACTGGACGCACAGGTGATTGTTTCATGCAATCAATTCCCAACATATTGTTTCGGGGTGCGCTGGTTTCAGTACATTCAACCTCCTCTTGTGTGTTGGCTAGTGAGGCGCGTCCTAGCGAGACATAACAGATTGGATTCCTTTTGGTGCCGGCCTGCGCGGACATACTGTCAGGGTGCGAGTTCAGAGGACCCAAAAGCAGTACGACAGACAGCAAAGATAAAGGTTTTGAGGTTTATTAACCAAACTGAGGCAACTCATAAAATGGGGAAGGCAAAACAAGTACTCAAAATACCGAATGGCTTGTAGCCTAAGCACAGTACATAACACGCTAACATTAATTGACGACCTGACAAGGAACTGAACAAACAGGGGAATATATATAGACACAGGGTTAACTGGACACAGGTGAACACAAGCTACAATAAGAATAAACCCTGGGATTGGCTGGGGCACAACAGGACACAGGTGGAGAACAATTACAAATACATACTGGTGAGACAAGACAGGAAGCGATAACAAGGCAGACAGGAAACAATACTACAAAGTAAAGGTACAGAACACCAAAGCAAAAGGCAGCAACAGAATGACAGATACAATTATACAAATGGAACACGCAGTATGCAGAACATACAAAATGCACTTCTAGGCCTAACCGGCCTAAAGTGTCCACGACCATATAAGGGCATCTTCAAGGTCTAAATAATAAAGTCGGCCTAACCGGCCTAAAGTGTCCATGACCATATAAGGGCATTCAAGGTCTAAATAATAAAGTCAAAGTCCACGGCCCGAGGAGCGGACCGTGACACATACTGGTTCTTCTCAGTGTGACGTTGTCTGTTAAGGGGTCTATTGGGATACCACCTACCACCACTGCGGATGTATTATATTTGACTAACATTCATACTCTACCATACATAATTAAATCAATAATGAAATAGTATAAAAACCCTTGAGTGGTTGCTTGCATTAAAGTATTAGCCCTGTTTGATTGGTACTAGAAAAAAGCCCCATTCGGGGGTTTGGCCCCTTCCTGTGTGAAAGCCCCCTGTACCCCCGGACGGATACAGGTCCAGTAGGCAGTTAAACATTGTGGGCACCTCAACGTTATGTATCGGCGGTGTCCAGGACGAACCAGCTAACTCCACTTTTTTTCATAAATCAACGCTATTGAACACCCTTTACGTCAGTGTAAAAAAATAATGTTTGAACCAATGAAAAGTATTAAAAAGCGCCTCTGACAAAACCTAACAACTCCATTGGATCCTCAAACTGTCCGTTAATACCACGCAACTCCCTCCCTCTCCTCTGCTGCTGCCTTTGCACAACACAGAGCAGAGCGCGCTGGCTGCGCAGTCAGAGGAGGAACACGGAGCAGCAGGGTGTTTCTCCTCGTAGCCTGTTAAAACTATGCAGTGTACCTGTTTATCAAACTTAGCACTGACGCTAATGTTATGAAAACAAGTAATTATATTTCTAAAATCTATGAAGTGTTTAATGAGGAGAGCAATGTGACAAGAAGAAAGGAGTTCATAGCATTTCTGTCGCGCTGGTACTAACTCTTTGCAGAAGTTATTGTAATATTTAAAGTCCTGTTTATTATTGGAGGCCTATATAATAAGTGTCATGAAGCATCAGGGCATTAATTCACACGTTGTGATGCATTGTGAGCTGGAGATCCATTGTTAGCTTTTGGGAATTTGTACCCTTTTGAAACCTCTCCCTCAGCAGCGAGTGGAGCTATTGTTGTTCGGACTCCTAACTCCATTTCAGCTTGATTTCTGCTCGTCTGAAACTACTAACTCCACTTGCGCTGGATTTGGGTAAAGTGTTGATAATCTAATGACACATGCAAGTATCTGACAATATATAAAGTCGCTATACCAACTTTGATGAGGCAGTATTGCTTTGTTTTAAAAATATAAGGTTTTCTTCATTTCCTGAAAAACGTATATTTTGTTTTTTCGTTTCCTGAACAATGAGCGTTTTGGAGTTAGCAGGTTCGCGCTGGACAGCAGAGATATATATTTTTATGTAACAAAAGAAAAGTGTAAATGGAGTATACATGATTTTAACATGCACGCTACAGTACATCATTATCAGACCTAAAATGACCCTTCAACTTCTTGTTTAGGCCTAAAATGTGCAGAAATATTGGTTCCTAGTTAAGGGGAAAAACAGTACATGTATTTGGCCCCTCATTTGTAAAACAAATGTACATGTAAAATCAAATGTAAAATATAAAATAACTAAACATAAACAAGGCAGGCTGTCAGCTTGCCTATCAAATTAAGTGTAGTCAGGGGCCAGGCAGCTGTATATATGGGACCCCTGAATTCTAGGTCAAGTGAATGGGCTCTCCGCAAATCAGCTTTACTAATATCAATGCATGTTGTACTGTACTCGCTACGTGTACGTTAGTGTACATAGTTAGTTAGACAGTCAGCCAAACTCAGGGAGAGGTTTCAAAAGGGTACAAATTCCCAAAAGCTAACAATGGATCTCCAGCTCACAATGCATCACAACGTGTGAATTAATACCCTGATGCTTCATGACACTTAGGCCTCCAATAATAAACAGGACTTTAAATATTACAATAACTTCTGCAAAGAGTTAGTAGAACCAGCGCGACAGAAATGCTATGAACTCCTTTCTTCTTGTCACATTGCTCTCCTCATTAAACATCTTGCAAGTCTTGTGTTCTGTAGTGGGCATGTGCGCCACCTACTGACCACAATATTGGGCAAAAAACTAATGAAAATGTAATGGGAATAATTAAAAGTGGACGGTCGGAAGGCTAAACCCATGATCGCATTTTTTGCTAATTGTGCTAATGAGGTAGCCTGGTAAACCCTCCCTCCGGAAATCTCAATTCCATTTCATTTCAGGAGTGAGTCTGGCATGAACCGCCTCTCTGCAATATTGGCTGTGTATGCCAAACGGCCGCGCCTATCAGCGTCGTCGCTCATTGTTCTGTGATTGACAGCTTACGTTGGCCAATCAGGTGGCGAGTTCGAGTGAGCCCAAAACACGAACGGCAGCCATCTTTTTCTTGTGCGGCCAATTCTCCGCTATTTTTTTACTTCAAAAAGCTCTCTAACTTCTATTTTGAGGCACGGAATTTACTTATAAGATATAGTTTGGATAGAATTTAGTTGTTTAACTTCATATATGTGGTCAATTAATCATGACAAAGCCTATTTAAAAAAAAATGTTTAGAGAACCGGTAGGGGCGGGCAGTGACACCATTGTACCCGAAAAAGGCAACCCATTTTGGGTATGGCTGTCTCAAAAGTCCCGTCGCGTCACATTAAGACTGGTGAACTGCTGATTGGCTGAAGGGGAAAAATTATCATTGGCTGAAGAGGTTGTCAGTCAACGGTATTACTCCCGCCCAACTCCAGCACAGCCAATATTGCAGACAGGCGGATCAGGCCAGACTCACTCCAGGAATCAAATGGAATTGAGATTTCCGGAGGGAGGGTTTACCAGGCTACTAATGAGGAGCAATTGCATGCTCCTCATGATGAGTACAGTGTACGGGTCATGTAAGCGCTGCATAAGCTCAAGGAGCCTACAGGTATAAGAGCTACTTTCACTTAAGGGATATTTAACATATTTGGGTGGGGTAATTTACTACTTTTGTGAGCACCCCAGACAGTTTTTAAGTCACTTGATTCAGTAAATATTTGATATTGGCCTTCCAGTGCGTGAGTCAGCCGTTTTTTTTTCAATAATGTTTCTCATTAATGTTTTATAAAAATAAATAATGAATGAAATAAAATGAATTGAAATAATTATAGAGAAAAATGTGGCCCCTCACGTATTAGAAGGACAATATTTGTCACCAGAACCAAGGACAGGTGTTTTAGACAAATCTATCATGGTTACAATGGGTTTGTATAGGAAGGGGGCATGTCAGAATCAGAATCAGAATCAGAATCAGTTTTATTGTCACATCACAGGTTTACAAGGTAAAAGAGTGGGTGAAATTCTTTTTTGTACATCGTTCCCATCGCAACGTTAGTTTCCATAGAAAGAAGAGGGGGGGGGGAGAAGAAGAGGGTGGGGGGTAAGTGGGAAGGAGATCAAAACAAGAGAGCAACAGAAGGCCAGACAAGTTATCTACATATTTACAAATTACCTGAGATAATAAAAACTAAAAAAAAAAAAACTAAGGTGCCTGAGCATAGCAGCAATGTATTGTATACTGTGCATGTTATACTTATACTGTGCATGATAGACAATGGACGTTAAGGTGCTTAGAGGAAAAGGAGCACAATAAAAAAGACCAAAAAAAAAAGTCAGTGCGTTATACAAGGGATTAAGGTGCAAAAGGTCAGTGCGTGTCCACCTAGAGTGGACTGACCCTAGTATAATCCGCAAGTAGCTCCATGAGAGAGTGCAACAAAAAGTCATTTGTACCTGGTGTAGTCCACAGGTGTGTCCGAGGGGGGGCTAAAGTCCAAGTCATTGTCCCTGGTATAATCCACAGGTGTGTTCAGGAAGAGCCAGAAAAGAAAAGGCTGCTGAACAAGGCCTATGCCTCATCCAGGCTTATTCCCCATTCAGCATTCTGACAGCAGCCGGATTGAAACTACACCAATACCTGGTGGTGGAACTCTTGATACTGCGGTAGAGCCCCTTGCCCGGTCGCGGTCGTTGTAGGGGGTTGAACAGTCTGTGACTTGGGTGGTGCTTGTCCTTGATGATGCGCTTGGCTTTGAGCACGCACCGCTTTTTGTACAGTTCCTGGAGCGCTGGGAGCTCGATTCCCATTATCCGCTCTGCCGATCGCACTACTCGTTGTAGGCTGATCTTTTCTCGGGCAGTGCAGTTCCCGTACCAGGCCGTGACACAGCCTGTTAGGATGCCTTCGACAGAACTGTTGTAGTACAGCCTGAGGATGCGACGTCCTACTCCGAGCTTCTTCAGGCGGCGGAGCCAGTACAGTCGCTGCTGAGCCTTTTTCCTCACGTGTGTGGAGTGCGTCTCCCATTTGAGGTCCTCCTCGATGTGTACTCCGAGGAACTTGAACTCGCTGACCCTTTCCACTGCAGCACCGTCGATGAGGATGGGCGCATGGTCTCTCCGCGGCCTCCTGAAGTCCACGATCAGTTCTTTGGTCTTGTCGACGTTAAGAGAGAGGTTGTTCTCCCGGCACCAGCGTGCTAGTGATTTGATCTCCTCTCTGTAGTCAGACTCGTCGTTGTTGACGATTCGGCCTATCACTGTCGTGTCGTCCGCGTACTTTATGATGGTGTTGGAGACATGTGTGGCTATGCAGTCATACGTGTACAGGGAGTAGAGGAGGGGGCTCAGCACGCATCCCTGGGGTGCTCCGGTGTTGAGGGTCAGGGGGTCGGATGTGATGCTGCCCATTCTCACCACCTGATGTCGGTTGGACAAGAAGTCCTGTATCCAGTCGCACATGCTTGGGTGTAGCCCTAGGTCTCTGAGCTTTTTGTCAAGTATTGCTGGGACAATGGTGTTGAATGCTGAGCTGTAGTCCACGAACAGCATACGTACATATTTGTCCTTCAGCAGCTTGTTGTCCATGTGCGAGAGGACGGTGTGGAGAGCCATGGCAATAGCGTCGTCGGTGGATCTGTTTTTGCGGTATGCATACTGCCACGGATCCAGCGAGGCAGGTAGCGTGGAGCTGATGTATTCCCTCACCAGTTTCTCGAAACACTTGCTGACGATCGGGGTGAGAGCAACAGGTCTCCAGTCGTTCAGGCATGTCACTTTGGCCTTTTTGGGAATGGGCACAATGGTTGACATTTTGAACCCTGCAGGGACCACAGCCAGGGAGAGGGAGAGGTTAAAGATGTCAGCGAAGACACCCGTCTGATAAAAATCAATATCTAATACTGAATCAAGCAACTTAAAAACTCTCTGGGGTGCTCAGAGTAGACGTTAAAATTACCCCAAACATGTGTGAAAGTGAAATATCCCTTTAAACAGGGCTTTGAATAATATAAATGGGACAACTACCAATAATAATAATAAATATAGCTGCAAGCAGCAATAAGCGGTTTCGAGGGATAAGGCAGAGGCAGGAAGAGGCAGGCAGAGAGAGAGAGAGAGAGAGAGAGAGAGAGAGAGAGAGAGAGAGGCAGTTACAGAGGGAGAGAGAGAGGCAGAGAGAGAGAGAGAGAGAGAGGCAGTGAGAGAGAGAGAGAAGAAGTGAACATGCATTGATTAACAAAGTCATGATTTTTGTTCAGTAAATTATATTTGGACTGGTTAAATTGGGGTTTGAACCAGGGACCTATAGACTTGCGGGTAGACAGTGTAAAGGATAAGGATAATACCTTTAACAGGTCCGTTCATGAAAGTCCTTGCGGTCTTGTTTCCAATGAGGGCCTGTGAGCAATTAGGGGTTAAGAGTCTTGCTCAGGGACAAATTTCATTTCATCGACACATTTGCTGGCCTGGCCTGGAAACGAACCTGGGGCAACCAGGGCCTCTAGCTCCCTAGGCGGGCTCACTAACCACTCAGATATGGCCGCAGTACTGACTGAGCCATTGGATAGACAGAATTGGATTTCATGTGTGGTAAGTTATCATACAGCATGGGTTGCTTATTATATACATACAAGCTCATAACGCGTCACATTGTAGATCGGCTGTATGTGGTTACTGTAGGTGTTGTATTAATAATTACATCTGCAAAGTAACAAGTAACTAAAGCTGTCATATGCTGTAATTGTAGTAGAGTAGAAATAACACAAATGGAAAGTAAAGTAAAAGTACCTCAACATTTTACTGTGCTTTGTAAGCACTTGTATTGGTACTTGAGTATGTACATGTACACTTTTCAGCACCATTGAGGAGCCAATTACTGACAGGCTAGGTATCACCAGGTGCACTAATTGCTAGAGTGCAGAGGGACATGGGTTGATATTAATGGTATTAACTCAAAATGTATATATCACACAGCTTAGATTTATTGATTAAATCAGAGTGATGTAAAAAAAATCTGTAGTGTAAAAGTTGCACTTTCATCAAATGTCAATGTATATTGTGTCTTGTGTCTGGGTAGCTCAACCGCAAGGTCATGGGTTCAAATCCTAGCAAAGGCAACACTCCATATGAGTAATCTGGTTCCCTGGTGTATAGAGCATTGTTACAGGTATAGACTCATTTGTTTGTTAATGTTGCTACCCTTTAAATGGCCATGGCCAATAGCGTGGCATTGGGCGCTTAAAGTTAAATATTTGAAAAACTAAACATTATTTCAAAGAAAAAGCCACCAGGCCACTAATGGGTTGTGAGTGAAGACAGGTGTGATTGGTGATGAGTGAGAGCAGGTGATCCAATCCATGGGAATAGAGAGAGAAGTGAACGTGCATTAAATAACAAAGTCATGATTTTTGTTCAGTAAATTATATTTGGACTAGTTCAATTGGGGTTTGAACTGGGACCTACAGACTTGCGGGTAAATCCTTTAACAGGTCCGTTCATGAAAGTCCTTGCGTTCTTGTTTCCAATGAGGGCCTGTGAGCAATTAGGGGTTAAGAGTCTTGCTCAGGGACAAATTTCATTTCATTGACACATTTGCTGGCCTGTCCTGGAATCGTACCTGGGGCAAGCAGGGCCTCTGGCTCCCTAGGCGGGCTCACTAACCACTCAGCTATGGCCGCAGTACTGACTGAGCCATTGGATAGAGAGAATTGGATTTCATATATGGTAAGTTATCATATAGCATGGGTTGCTTATTATATACATACAAGCTATATAATGCGTCACATTGTAGATGCTTGTTGCTGTAATGTAGGTGAGAAAGGAGAATCCAACAAAACAAAACAAAAGGGCGAATGAAGTACGTCATACATTGAAAATAACTACTTTCAAATACGCATTTCACGTTATCTTTAACAATTGCACATGTATTCATTGATACAGTCATGTTGTGTGCAATGCAATTATAATGAAGTCTACATGAGGTGTGATTCGAAACCGGCGACCCTGTGGTCTCAAGGCAGATGATTAAGCGATCAAGCCATTGGACCAACAGACCTGAACTGGTGAAAAAGGTGCTCACACATTTGACACAGTTTCACGCAAATTGCTCAGAAATCCTGGGCTTAAATGTTTTTCAAACTGCTCAATATGGCGTAAAATCTAAAGGCGGAGCTTACTGGTCAAAGTGATAGATATGTTCCTCATGAGTCAAGGCACATGTGTAAGCAAGTTTCACGGCTGTCGGCTAAACGAGGCATGACTTTTGCCTGTTTAAAGTTTGCATTTTCAAAAAATTGCTATAGCGCCCCCCTTTGACCAATTGGAGTAAGATTGGTTTCAGTGATACTTGGGATGACCCTCTACATTATTGCAAAGTTTCAAACAAATGTGAGGCTGCATGAACGTGTTAGGGGCAGACGAATAATTGTCATAAAACTGAAATATTAATTGGCTCATAAAAGCTTAAAAAATGTTCACTTAGAAAAAATCCAAACCATGTTTTTGGCGGCATAGGTCCAAAGTTCATGTGTAAAAGGTTTCGTGCAGATTGCTCAAAGATCCCACCAGAAAGCTATAGATTTTTACTGTTTTTCATATAATTCAAAATGGTGGGAAATCTAAAGGTCAGAGGTCAAAAGTCATGAATATGAAAGTTGTTAGGCATGAGGAGACGCATGTGTGTAGTTTCATGGCTGTAGGTCAAACAGGGCATGAGTTGTACCTGTTCAAAGTCAATTGAGTGAAATAGCGCCACCCTTTGGCCAATAGTTGTGAGTTTCGTTTCTTAGCCGTTTGGCATAGCCCTCTACCATATTGCCAAGTTTCGTAAAAAGCAACAACGCGGTTGGGCCAGAACTGAAAAAAGGAAGAAAAAAAAGGAAGAAGAAAGCCTACAATCTCAATAAGGCTTCGAGCCTGATAGGCCTCAAAACCTTAATAAGTATTTCTATACTTTCTCTTACCCATTGTGGGATACTGATCAAGGCCAAGACACAGAAGGCAGGGTTCAAACCCAATGAAGGGCATTCATTTGGAGCCTCGCTCAGAGAGCATTGTTTATACGTTTTTAAAGGGTAAATTAAACTAAGGTTCAAAACAAATTCATCCCGGGTTCGGGGGGTACATGCATCATTATATCAGCATTATTTTACATCTCTCCACAGGTTGCCTATGAGGTAAAAGAAACAGTCCTTTAGTTCTACATTTCACCAGCAATTAACATTGTGAGGGAAATAGTGTTGTATTCGCTTACCGCCTGGGCACCCGTCTGTTCACCAGGAGAGCCAGTGCCAGACTGAGACAGAGTGGCTGCATTTGAGGTTTGGTGCCACACCTAGCCAGTCTGCGCAGGTGCGCTCAGTTGGGGCTGATTCATGAGGGCGATTGGTAGGTAACGCCCCTCTATGACGCAGCCCAGGCTGCTGCGCTGTCTGTAGAGCCTCTCTCTGTCTCTGTCCCACTGTCTCTCCATGGTGAGGTGCCTACCTATCAGGTGGTCTCCTAGCGATACTCCACACCATATACTGTCTTTTCAACATTCTGCCCATTCCCATTCTCTCTGTCATTCTCTCCCAATCATGGCCTAACTCAGAGATTATTATAATTGAGGAGAACTTTTCTAAACGGTCCGATTGATTTTAAAGGAGCTCATATTTGGGATGAGTGAGCAGAGGAAGGTTGCCATATTGATGGCTTCATTTGCAACAAGATAATGCCCTTGTAAAAATCAGAGTTAATTATGACAATCGACTCCATTCAGTATCGGCTTGGCGAATGAAATGTGACTCCCCAAGTTTTCACAGGTTTGCATAGGCAATTAGAATAGTGGAAGCTCTGAAAAAAAAAGAAAGAAATACAGTTTGCACAGGCAATTAGACAAGGCATAGGTAATTAGAGTAGAAAGCTTTTGAAAAAAAAACATATATAGTAAAATGTCATGATTGATTCATCAAGCAAAATGTGTAGTGTCAAGTCAAGTTTATTTGTATAGCACATTTAAAAACAACATCAGCTGACCCAAAGTGCTTTCCAAACAAAGAACGGATAGACCTTAGTAGTCTATTTACAAAGCAGAGTAAAAGGCATAAAGAGACAAAGTGCAGTAGAGACAATAACAAAACAGAACAAAACAAATAAAAACACGGCAGGGACAAATGAAACAACAGACAGAGAACCTCAATCTACGTTAAAAGCAAGAGTAAAAAAGTGGGTCTTCAGTTTTGATTTAAAAATCTCAATAGTGGGACTTATCTTAATGTGAAACGGGAGATTATTCCAGAGTATAGGTGCAGCCACGGAGAAAGCCCGGTCACCTTTGGTAATGAGGTTTGTTGAGGGAACTGAAAGGAGTTTCTGGGTGGATGATCTGAGTAACCTAGTGGCAGGAGATTTGTGTAGCAGATCGGAGATGTATGGAGGGGCTAGGCCATTGAGAGCTTTAAAAACAAAGAGCAGTGCTTTAAAATCAATTCTATATTTTACTGGTAACCAGTGCAGTTGAGCCAGCGCAGGGGTGATGTGTTCTCTTTTTTTCGTTCCAGTGATGAGTCTAGCAGCTGAGTTTTGAACCAATTGTAGCCGGGAGATGGTGGACTGGGGTAACCCCAGATATAGGGAATTGCAATAGTCCAAACGAGAGGTGATGAAGGCATGGGTTATTGTGACTAGGTCGGTGTGTGTTAAAATGGGTTTTAGTTTGGCTATGGTTCTGAGCTGGTAAAAACTGCCCTTGACAACACTACTAACCTGTTTATTAAAATTAAGGGCTGGGTCAAAGAAGACACCTAAGTTTTTTATAGGGCTGTTTGAATTTGCCTTAAGGGGGCCAAGTGCTTGAGAGAGACGAGCGGTTGAGGTTGGAGGGCCAAAAACGATTACCTCAGTCTTGCTCTCATTTAGCTGGAGGTAATTAGCTGCCATCCAGCTTTTTATGTCCTCCAGGCAGTTAAAAAGATTGGTGAGTGAGCTGGTGTTTTCGGGTGTGGCTGGTACATAAAATTGTGTGTCGTCGGCATAACAATGATAATTAATATTGTGCTTATGGAAGATGGCGCCAATGGGGAGCATGTACAGAGAGAACAGAAGAGGTCCTAAAATTGATCCTTGAGGGATGCCACATGTAATGGGGGCTGAGGATGAGGGGCAGTTACCAATTTGTACATAAAAAGACCTGTCCTGTAAATAAGAGGCGAACCATTTTAAAACTGTACCCTTAAAACCAACCTCATCCTCCAAGCGTTTTAAAAGAGTAATGTGATCAATCGTATCAAAAGCTGCACTAAGGTCAAGGAGGATTAAAATGGCACAGGATCCGTTGTCAACTGTTAAAACAATGTCATTATAAACTTTTAGCAGTGCAGATTCTGTGCTATGTTGGTTTCTGAAACCAGATTGGAATTTGTCCAAGATAGAGAAGGAGTTGAGGTATGATGAGACCTGTGCGAAAACGACTTTTTCTAAAATTTTGGAGAGAAATGGCAGCTTAGAGATGGGTCTGTAGTTATTGTTGTCATTGGGGTCAAGGCCTGTTTTTTTGAGTAATGGCTGAATGGTGGCATGCTTAAAACTGGAGGGGACGATTCCCGTTTCCAGACTGCTGTTGATGATGGCCATAATGAGGGGACAGATGGTGATGAAAACCTCCTTGAAGAGGCGAGAGGGAATACTGTCAGAGGGGCAGGAGGTGGGTTTTAAGTGGGAGACCACCTCAGACAGGAAGGAGGAGGACACAGGTAGGAAGTCCCGAAAATGGCTTGATGAGAGATGGATTACAGCGTGAGTGTGTGTAGTGTGGATTAGGGGTTTGTCTGGATGTGCGTGTGTGTGCATATGGGTATGTGCATACACACCTCTGAGTCTTTACAAATAAATAATCCTTGGAGAATCTCCGAGGTCTTTCGTGCTTTGGTGTGTGTGTGGTGTGTGTGTGTGTGTGTGTGTGTGTGTGTGTGTGTGTGTGTGTGTGTGTGTGTGTGTGTGTGTGTGTGGTGTGGTGTGTGTGTGTGTGTGTGTGTGTGTGTGTGCGTGCGTGCGTGCGTGCGTTCATCATTCCACATACATTCCATATTCTCTATCAATGACATTAAAATATTGTACAATTGTCGACTCTTGCAGTGTTAGTGTGTGTGTGTGTGTGTGTGTGTGTGTGTGAGAGAGAGAGAGAGAGACAACACATGCATAATCAATTGCAATTTTCTGCTGTGTACATTTTTTTCATTGCATATGTTTGCATTCGTGCATGTGTGCTTTGCAATTTCCTGCACTAATTTACTTCATTCTTATTCATGTCTCTGGTGAGGGAAAGCACAGCAGTGATTTCAAGGTTAGCAAGTAAGCGATTTGTATTTTAAAAGAACGGGGCAAGCCTGCAAATCTAATTAGCGCGAGAATGCGTGCAGCATTCCTCCCTCTTCCCTAAAACTAATTTGCACCAGAAAGGCATTATTCTCCCATATTTCTGTTTCTTTGTGCATATTTCTCGCCAATTCAAAATGAAGACGTATTATATGGCTGTGCATTTTTCCACTGCGTTTTTTTTTATTGTGTTGGAAAGTGCTGTCACTGCAAGACAGGGTTTCCCACTGCAATTCTTACTCTGTGTATTCAAGCTAATACTGGTGGCCGCAGAGATACAAGCTACTTTCAAAAACACACTCTCAAAAAAGTGTTTAGGAAGGATTAAAGTTGTTTTTAAAGTTTTTTTTTTTTTTTTAAAGAAAAGTAGCACATCTACAAGCTCACATATGCTCATCTGTTCCCATGCCATGGGGGCCCATGGCATCGAAACTTTTGGGAACCCCTGCTCTATCCCTCCCTCCCTCTACCCTCCCTCATCCACTCTATGACCGCTAATACGTGTCACCCCCTGGATTTCAGACATCAGCTTTTGTTTTAATTCATGCTTTATTTACGTGACAGTGCGAGAAAGGCAGAAGAGAGCGAATGGGGATGGCATGCCTTGCATTGGGTCGGATTCAAACCTGGGGCCAGGAAGGAATATAGCCTTATTTACTGTATGTGGTATATGTGCACTTGCCAAGTGAGCCTCAGGTTCAGTCTTAACAATGAGTCTGAAAATCTTCAACTCCAATGAATACATACAGTAAATACATTGAATAATGTTCAATTAGATTTTGATTATTTCTGCCCCATCATGCAACAGAAGGGAAGTTTTGAGGAAAATTGGAAGGTTCAATCTGTAGGTTATATGTCCATTGTGTCTCTCTCCTGATGGAAAGAGGTACTTGCGACAATGGCCCGGATTCATAAAGGGATTTACGACCATATTTTGTACGTACCGGCATGTAGGACAAATCCTACACCTGCAGTCGGATTCATAAAAGTTTTTTGGTCTGTGTTTTGTGCGTCAGGTGCGCACGTTCTCAGGTTAGCCCCGAGGCTGTCTTACCAGGGCTGAAATGTGCGTATGTCTTTAGAATGCTTTATTCTTCATGCCAAAATCAATTACAACAGTGGCAAACCTCAAATAAAATATATATGTGCCCAACATTTGTCAACACATATATAAAAAAAAAAAAAAAATGTCAAACGATATATTGCTTGTAGCCTATGCATCATATAGACATGATGTAGATTCCACCGCTTTTTATTTATTTTCTAGGCTATCAGTTGCATTTAGAGTTGAATTATTAGGTCCCTCAGTGTGTTTGCCAGCGGGCCATCTCAGCCAAAGTGTCACGTAATTATGAAAATAGGCTATCATGCCTTAATGAAACTGCGGAGGGACTGACGCACCTCTGTCCGTGCCGCAGTATTAATTTGTAGGCTAATACTGTAGGCTACTCTACTGTATTTTGATCACATGAACACCACACACAACAGCCTAATAAATATTACCATCTGATGAGGAAACTAATAGTGGATGAAAGCTGTGTCCACTAGAAGATCTAATATTCCCCATTCCGACTTAGGACAGTGATATATTAATCAAAAATTAACTAATTTAATCAATAAGTAATCAATAAGCTCTGGTCCATAATCGGATAGCAGCGTTCCACTTGTATGCTAGATTTCATCATCTTTTTACCTTGGTAAAGGTGCGCAATGTTCATTAGAAAAGGCTTATACATATCCTTTCCACGTTTTATTAGCCTTTTATTTGGTAATGGGGTTACACCTTGTAAACTTCTTTATTCTCATTACACATGAGAGCATTTATTACGTGATCCGCTTCCAGACAGAACAGTAAGTTGTCAAGGCGATGCGACGCCGCATCTGTTATCTTTAGACGAGGCGGAGTTGAACTTCAAACTTTCATCAGCGTTGCCAGATGTTGTGAGAGAAATAAGCAACCAGGTCTAGGAAAACAAGCCCAAAAGAAGCAACTGGCACTTAGGCCATTATAAGCACATTAATTAAACCGTTGTGAGCTTGTAGATAAGCTATATTTAAAAAAACATCTTGTAATAAAATGTGCAATATTCGGAAGATTTTTTAAACATTCTAACAACACAAATTTGCCTCCAGCTGGCACAAAACATTTTCAGATGGGGCTTATAGGGATAAATGAGCCTACATATTAACTTGGGGGTCCATGACATAAAAATATTTGAGAACCACCGGTTAAAACAATTGAACAATTGTGAAGCAAGCCCAAATAACCAACTACACTTAGAAACAAGCCCAAAAAAACGCGTTCCCCACATCTACCAATATTTACAAACAACTTTACAGAAAAATAAGCCCAAATTCGCTTATAATAAGCGGACATGGCAACGCTGTTTAGCACGGTTCAGCACGGTGACGTTGAAGTTGGATGCTGTTGGATGCAGCCTTCCAGAGTAATCATGTCGTACACCTGGTCATACGCACGTCTCAGGGATATACGAACCCCTTTGAGAATTGCACGTCAGTTTGTGAGTACCAAAAATACGACCTCCTTTACGAACTTTATTTACCCCATATTTACGACCCTCTTTATGAATCGGGGCCAATGTTCTTACCTCAGTAAAGATGGCGGCACATTTACTGTCCAATCTGGTGTGCAACAACTTTATTTACATTGTCATCACCAGGGTCAAAATGTCCCAATTAAACAATAGGGAGACCACCTACAACCACTGCAGATGTGTTATTACTGAATTAACATACTCTACCATACAGTTACAGTTAAAACTAGAATAAGTGCTCCTCGGAGCCAGGTCAGGTATGTTATTGTGGCCTCCTGGTGGCGCTATAATAGGCCATAGCTGAGTGGTTAGTGAGCCCGCCTAGGGAGCCAGAGGCCCTGGTTGCCCCAGGTACGATTCCAGGCCAGGCCAGCAAATGTGTCGATGAAATGAAATTTGTCCCTGAGCAAGACTCTTAACCCCTAATTGCTCACAGGCCCTCATTGGAAACAAGACCGTAAGGACTTTCATGAACGGACCTGTTAAAGGAATTATCCTTATCCTTATCCAAAGTGAAAAGGGTGGCATTTCTTCTTAAGCCTTTCACGGCAATTGGACACGGCATTGATGATTTGAGGTATTTTGTGCTATATTAGACCTTCTGGTGGCGCTATAACAGGCCAATGTGAAAAGGGTGGCATTTCTTCCTCGGCCTAGTGGGAATGTGCGTGTGAAATTTCACGGAAATCACAAGTTGCGTTCATGATTTGAGGCATTTTGTTCAAAACGGAAGCAATCCTGCAAACTAAGCCAAGCTTAGCCAATGAGGATGGAATATGGGAAATCGGACAGATCCGTGTTGATCACATGACTATAGAGATACTGTGTACTAATTTGCATGACGCTTGGATAAAATCTGTAGGAGTAACTGGGTTTTGCACAAATCGGCCTCCTGGTGGCGCTATAACAGGCCCATGTGAAAGATTTGGGGCAGAGGTTCTGAATTGGCATCCAGGGAGTGTGTGTACACAGTTTCGCAGCGACTGGGCCAACGGTGCCGGAGATTAGCTGGTAACGGACGGACAGGGGGTAAAACATACTCTCGCCATGCCTTTTGGCTTGGCGGAGACAATAATGTTTTATTCATTGCGGCCCGCAGGTTAATATCGGAACACTGATATTGATTTCAGCTGTTACAATTCCAAACATGCAAACATGACCCGCTTTAATTACTTCAGTCTATATTAGTAGCTTAATGGCTGGTATTACATTTCTATTGTCTTTTTTATGTCCGATGTATTTGTATTTAAGTTCATAAAGTTAACATAAGTATAACTAAATACATTTGAAATGAAATAAAAATGTTGCTTTTCAGGATTCCAATTAAAAAATAGCAAAGAAAAAAAATCAGGCTTCCAATTCAAACATAGCAAAAATAGCAGATCTACAAGCTCAAGATGCGTTTTGAGCTTGTAGATTGGCAACTTTTGCTACTTTTGTGTGACATAGAATGGCGAAGTACGGCATTAATTTACGAAAAAAGTACGGAGATAAGAGGTGTCTGCCTGACAGTATAATGCAATGTGGCCCTCTGGAGTGAGTGTGAAAATATATAGTGGCCCTCTCCATCATCAATGTTGCCCATCCCTGCTATACAGTATTCCTTGAGACATAATGGTATTTGGCGTTATGGTCGAGTCCGCCATTGTCTTGGAGGTTCAAACAACAGATATCAGCATTAAGTTTGTGAGACGGATCGTATACAGTGATTTTTTAAATTCTTCTGATACCAGGTCAGAAGAATTGAAAAAATGAACTATGAAAAAATGAAGTATGGTTGTGTAGTAGTGCAGGGACCTGCAACATGAAAAAATGAAGACATCTATTCCTCATATTCGTTTTTCAACATACCAAGACAAAAAGGAGCCAAATCCACACACAAAGTGCCTTTGTTTGCACCTCCAACACAATCAGGTGATGTCAATTCCCTTCCCCTATTTGCACGTACAGTAGTACTAGGGCGTGACGTCACAGTAGCTTAAATAATGCGGCAGCACTAGCACTATTATCTAAAAGACCACCTTCCTCATCAGGAGCCATTTTTAAACTCGCAAGACCTGCACCTTTCAGAATGATAACTTTCTAATCAACTGATGAGCTCCTCAAACAGATGAAAGATGGTATCAGTGAGTTTGAGAGGTTCTTGAACCCCTTCAGAGGTCGGTTTCTGAAGAACTTAACATTGACATTGGACTGACAATGCTGTGTTTTGCAACTCTGGCTTTTAAATCACATTCCTCCAAGATGTACTTAATTGCTTTATAAATCTATGAGACAGGGTCATTAATACTAATATTCATATCTTATCTTAGGATGCATTGTTGTCTCCGCCAGGCCGAAAGGCATGGCGAGAGAGTATGTTTTACCCCCTGTCTGTCCGTCCGTCCGTCCGTCCGTGTGTCCGTCCGTCCGTGTGTCCTGTCCTGTCCGTGTGTTACCAGCTAATCTCTGGCACCGTTGGCCCGGTCGCTGCGAAACTGTGCACAAACACTCCCTGGATGCCAATTCAGAACCTCTGCCCCAAATTTTTCACATGGGCCTGTTATAGCGCCACCAGGAGGCCGATTTGTGCAAAACCCATTTACTCCTACAGATTTTATCCAAACATCACGCAAATCGGTACACAGTATCTCTATAGTCATGTGATCAAGACGGATCTGTCCGATATTTCATATTCCATCCAGATTGGCTAAGGTTGGCTTCCAAAGTTTGCAAGATTGGTCCGTTTTGAACAAAATGTCTCAAATCATGAACACAGCGTGCGATTTCGGTGAAAACACACATTCCCACTAGACCGAGGAAGAAATGCCACCCTTTTCACATTGGCCTGTTATAGCGCCACCAGCAGGTCTAATTTACCAAAACACATTTTTGCAACAAAATGCCTCAAATCATGAATGCACGCACATTCCCACTAGCCCGAGGAAGAAATGGTACCCTTTTCACATTGGCCTGTTATAGCGCCACCAGGTGGCCACAATAACCTACCTGACCTGGCGGAGACCTGTGCTCCGAGGAGCACTTTTTCTAGTTCACTTTGATTCTGCTTAGTAGTCTCTGAACACAAGACAAGCACTTGTATCTACTCCTGATGAAGACAAGGTATTAACTTTCATTTCTTCAGCCTCCCTCCTGTTACAGTAAGTATTAGTATTTAAAGTGGGCACTGTTTGGAAGTACTTGCCATTCCCTATTTTATTTTGATTTTTCACTTATTTTAAGCTGCATTTATACACTAAGTTGAACTGGTTTGGAATCTATTATCTGCCTTCCGATTTTCTCGCTTTCCTTACAATACTATGTTAAAATTGGCTTAAGGAAGGACCGGCCGGCGGACCCACTCTGACTCAGACATATCCATGGTTATGTCTGACTCAGAGTGACGTGGCCGTTGTGCTGCCTATATATGGGTTTGTTTATGCATAAACAAACCCCATAAGCCCATATATAGGCAGGACCACAGCCACGACACACTGACTCAGACATAACCATAAACAAACCTGATACTCCCAGGCATGTAACTATGACTCAAATATAACCATAAATAAACCTGATACGCCCATATAGGCATGTCACTATGACTCAGACATTACCAACGACAGACCCGATATGCCCATAGGCATATATGGAGATCCGGTTGTCTAGAGCCAAATATCCGACTGCTATATATGGTCATTATGCATATGGGACCATGCTCACGCACTATTTCTATCCTCAGTTTACTGTCTTCTCCCTCTCACTTCTCCTTGCCTCTGTGTCTCCATTGTCTCTGCAATCCTTTGCTCTCCTATGTATGTCTTTATATCCTCCTGTCCTTTACATCTTTGTCCCGCTCTGTCCAAAACCCACTCACCAACTGCCTCCTCCCATTGTCTCTCTCTGTCTTAAGCAGGCGGTATACTTGAAAAGATGCCAGCCGCTTGCATTCAGGCAAAGTACTGTAGAAAGGAGCAGCGGGGCAACTTCCATTGTATGCCTGTGTAACGTTGCGCCATACTGAATGTGTGTACTGTAATGTGCAAGCACCAGAGCAATTGTACGTTGTTAAAATGAGTCATCAACCTAGAATCAAAACCTTTCTATGAGTAAAACATAATAAAAACCATTTTGCCTGTATCTCGATGGTGTTATCAAAATTGTGTACAATATAGTGTGCAACTCTTTAGACCTATCCAGGCCTATGCAGATTGGATTCAGATTGTTGTTTTTTTATCTGAATTGTGTCTGAAATTAAATGAAGTCTGGACAGCAAACAAAAAATACATACAAATACACACACACACACACTTGAACCACATTCTGAGGTGGTTTGAAATCTAATTCAAATCTGATTTCTCTGATTTCTCAGTCAGGACTACTTTCAGTGAGTGGCACCATTGTACGACAGGGTATAATTTATATATTTCTCATGCCTATGTTGTTATTACATAACCAAAGCAACCAATGTAGATCAATGAAGTCTGAATACACAAATCCTATATGATCACTTTCAAATAGGCCAGATCCTAGCGTAGACGGTCAGTATTAGAGAAACAATTTGCCTACAGTCTGAACAAATCCTTAGACACAAGCAAGATGGTGGTGCTGTTACATAATTACGGGTCAGCTGGCTCTTGTGTCAAACCTGTGGTCATATGCAAACATGTGTTTAGTCACTACGACTGTTTGTTTAAGCTTCATGCGGCACATCACAAGGCTTTTGTCCAGAAGTGTGCCCCATAGGATGAGCCTGGAAACA
>NC_137606.1:18627502-18637502 GCF_963280865.1 Gymnoscopelus braueri | reverse complement strand
TGTGTGTGTGTGTGTGTGTGTGTGTGTGTGTGTGTGTGTGTGTGTGCGTGTGCGTGTGTGTGTGCGTGTGTGTGTGCGTGTGCGTGTGCGTGTGTGTGTGTGTGTGTGTGTGTGTGTGTGTGTCAACGGCGGCTAACTGTATTTTTGAGCGGGGGGAATCATTTAGTAAAAATACAGCCAAAAATTGCTGTACATTTTTTAGCAAAAATTTCACATACTGTATTTGTCAGGCTTCGGGCCGGGCTCAGCACACCTCCTCACATCAAAGGCATTTCGCATTTTAAATCCAATCAATAACTGCCGAGTGGGGCTCTTTTTCTTTTTTTACACATAACATATCTACACATACTGTACAACATAACAACACTCAGATAATACTTTATTCAAACCTTATCTATATAAAGCAAAACAAATCCTCCACTTTGGAATTAGATGCGAGTCCGGAGGAATCAAGCAGGCTGGACGGTCCGGCTAACAGCCACATTCCTATTCCTCACATTCCTGCCTGTTCCTCCTGCATGTAATGTTGTATAGATGCTGCTGTATTTCTCATATGTGTCTGGATTCTGGATTTGATGGCATAAAGAGGTATGTGGCTCACTGGCAATAGAAATTAGAGTAAAGTTTGCCAGATCTTCCACTGCACGGCACTCTCTTTCTTCTAGACTGTATGGTACAGCTTCAGTGAGCAGTACCACTAGGTCTGGTTAGTTCCATTCATTGATCAATAGTTGTTTAATCATAGAGCGTTTGTTGTGATTAGTTCAACATTTTTAATACATAACATCCCTCGCCTGCCAGTCAGATAGCTATGACCCCACCATAGATGCCTGAAAAACTAACGTAAGGTGAATAAGCTTAATTATTACTTTGTTGCAAGTCCATATATATTTTTTCTACTTAATTCATGTTGGCTTGTTTTCCAGTTGAAAATACGTAGCTAACCAGGGTATGGCCCGTGATGCACACGCCTATACTTTGCGTAATATGCTGACAAGATCAAAGAAGCTTTCCCCGACTCTAACTCTCCGTACATGCACAGCACCGTCTAACCACACACAACAGCCAGCGTTAGTGTGGTACATTACAAACAATTGATGTTATTGTCTCCGCCAGGCCGAAAGGCATGGCGAGAGAGTATGTTTTGCCCCCTGTCCGTCCGTGTGTCCGTGTGTCCGTCCGTCCTTCTGTCTGTTAACAGCTAATCTCCGCCACCGTTGGCCCAGTCGCTGTGAAACTGCACACACACACTCCCTGGATGCCACAGCAGAACTTCTGCCCCACATTTTTCAGATCAGCCTGTCATAGCGCCACCATGAGGCCGACTTTTGCAAAACACATTTTTGGATATTACTCCTACAGATTCTGTCCAAACAACACACAAATCAGTACACAGTATCTCTATAGTCATGTGATCAACACGGATCTGTCCGATTTTCCATATTCCATCCTGATTGGCTAAGATTGGCTTCCAAAGTTTGCAGGATTGGTTTGTTTTGAACAAAATGCCTCAAATCATGAACGCAGCATGCGATTTCCGTGAAATTATCCATGTAGATTCCCACTTGGCCCAGGAAGAAATGCCACTTGAAAACGTTCACATCAGCCTCATGGTGGCGCTATAACAGGCCGATTCACGTTTTTACCTATAACTGCACCGATCTGCGTGAAACTTTGCACGCACACTCCCTAGAGGCCAAGGAAAAACCTTTGCCCTGCAATTTTTACATCTGCCTGTTAGAGCGCCACCAGGAGGCTGACTTGTGTAAAACAAATGTTTTCCTCTTACTCCTTCAGATTCTGTCCAAAAAACACGCACATCGGTACACAGTGTCTCTATAGTCATGTGATCAAGATGGATTTGTCCGATATTTCATATTCCATCCTACTTGCCTAACATTGGCTTTCAAAGTTTGCAGAATAGGTCCGTTTTGAAAAAAATCCTCAAATCATGAACGCAGTGTGCGATTCCCGTACAATTTTGTACGCACATTCCCACTAGGCCGAGGAAGAAATGCCCCCCTTTTCACATTGGCCTGTTATAGCGCCACCAGCAGGTCTAATTTAGCAAACCACATTTTTGGAACAAAATCATGAATGCAGTGTCCGATTGCTGTGAAAGGCCTAAGAAGAAATGGCACCCTTTTCACATTGGCCTATTATAGCGCCACCAGGAGGCCATAATAACCTACCTGACCTGGCGGAGACTTGTGCTCCGAGGAGCACTTTTTCTAGTTTATTTTATTTTTGTCTGATATGATTATATCAATGTACCGCATGTAAAGATGAATTAACACCTGCCTTTTGCCCCATTTTCCAGAGGTCCATAGACTCTTTCTTTGTACCAACCAGTGTTGGGGTAGTTACTCTGTAATGCATTACACCTAACACTAGTGCAACGTAAAAACAATACAAAAACTAGAAAATGTGCTCCTCGGAGCACAGGTCTCCGCCAGGTCAGGTAGGTTATTGTGGCCTCCTGGTGGCGCTATAATAGGCCAATGTGAAAAGGGTGCCATTTGTTCTTAGGCCTTGCACGGCAATCGGACACTGCATTCATGATTTGAGGCATTTTGTTAAAAAAATGTGTTTTGCTAAATTAGACCTGCTGGTGGCGCTATAACAGGCCAATGTTAAAAGGGTGACATTTGCTCCTCAACATAGTATGAATGTGCATGCAAAGTTTGACCGCAATCGGATGCTGCGTTCATGATTTGCGGCATTTTGTTCAAAACAAGCCACTACTGCAAACTTTAGATGTCAATCTTAGCCAATGAGGATGGAATATGAAAAAGCAAACACATCCGTCTTGATCACATGACTATATGATCATGTGTACCGATTTGCGTGAAATTTGGATACAATCGGAAGGAGTAACATATAAAAAACAGTTTTACATAAGTCGGCCTCCTGGTGGCGCTATAAAAGGCAGATGTGAAAAATGCAGGGCAAAGGTTTTTCTTTGACCTCTAGGGAGTCTGCTTACAAAGTTTTACACCGATCGGTGCAGTTATAGGTAAAAACACGAATCGGCCTGTTATAGCGCCACCATGAGGCTGATTTGCGAATTTTCAAGTGGCATTTCTTCCTCTGCATAGTGGAAATACGTGTGCAAAATGTCAAGGAAATTGCATGCTGTGTTCATGATTTGAGGCATTTTGTTCAAAACGGAGCGCTCCTGCAAACTTTGGAAGACATTTTTAGCCAATCAGGATGGAATATGAAAAATCTGAAAGATTGGTTTTGTTTAACTCTTTGACTGCCAGAGTATTTTCATAAAGTACTCCTCCAGTGCCAGCAATTTTCGTGTTTTTTTATTTTTATATTTTGACATTTTTCATGAAAATAATTGTGTGTGTGTTTTTTAAAGACACAGCACAAGCCGCCACTAGAGAGCAGCACATGACAGCTTGATCGGCTCGTTGGCTCACTGGCACCCTTCTTGAGAGATTAAACAGGGAAATACATGAAAACGGAGGTGACGTGGTCTCAGATTGTCCGATCGGCCAAAATTACGATGTGATACACGACGGCGATGACTGATCGTCACCCAGACCATAGATTATAGAAGAGAACCTGTCCGTTCGTTTGTTATACCGTGTGAAAAACCGTGTGTTTACCTATTATGGACGAAAATGAAAGGGGGAAAAAAATCAAAGACCGGAAACGGAACCCAGGTCATGAAACCGGATGCAGATGTGGGTGAAGTAAGTGGAACTCGAAAATAAGATTGAATATAGCGATAAGCGGGGCCAGGGAATAGAGAGAGAGAGAGAGAGAGAGAGAGAGAGAGAGAGAGAGAGAGAGAGAGAGAGAGAGAGAGAGAGAGAGAGAGAGAGAGAGACGGAATCGATTGAAGAGAGAGAGAGAGACGGAATAGATTGAAGAGAAAGAGAGAGAGAGAGAGAAACGGAATAGATTGAAGAGAAAGAGAGAGAGAGAAACGGAATAGATTGAAGAGAAAGAGAGAGAGAGAGAAACGGAATAGATTGAAGAGAAAGAGAGAGAGAGAGATAGAGAGAGAGAGAGAGAGAGAGAGAGAGAGAGAGAGAGAGAGAGAGAGAGAGAGAGAGAGAATCGGAATAGATTAGAGAGAGAGAGAGAGAGAGAGAGAGAGAGAGAGAGAGAGAGAGAGAGAGAGAGAGAGAGAGAGAGAGAGAAAAGGAATAGATTGAAGAGAAAGAGAGAGAGAGAGAGAAACTGAATAGATTGAAGAGAAAGAGAGAGAGAGAGACTTGGAAAAGGAATAGATTGAAGAGAGAGAGAGACATGGAAACGGAATAGATTGAAGAGAGAGAGAGCGAGAGAGACATGGAAACGGAATAGATTGAAGAGAGAGAGAGAGACATGGAAACATAATAGACTGAAGAGAGAGAGAGATGGAAGCAGAACGGATTGAATGGACATCTCAACCTATTGCCATTAACAGGAATCGAACCCTCAACCTTCGGATTGACAGGCTGCAACACTACCTATAGTGCTATAGCTTTGTACAGATTGAGGTTGTCTGTTGAAGATAAAAGTGAACCAGTGAAAGCAGCCGACCTACAAGCTCAGAAATACGTTGCTATCTGAAAAGTTGTGAGATTGTAGATCGGAGAGAGAGAGAGACATGGAAACGGAATAGATTGAAGAGATAAGGATAATTCCTTTAACAGGTCTGTTCATGAAAGTCCTTGCAGGAGGCACGGTGGCGCAGTCGGTAGCGCTGTCGCCTCACAGCTAGAAGGTCCTGGGTTCGATTCCCGCCGGGGGGCGCTGGGGGCGTGTCTTCTCCACCGCGTCATCAGCGCCCATACCCTAGGTGGGGTTGGCGAAAGGGCCTACTCTGTGTGGAGTTTGCATGTTCTCCCCGTGTCTCCTAGGGTAGTTAATACCCTCACAAAAACATGTAATCCTGGTCACTATACCCCCTCCCCCATGACAGCCGGGGCGCCTGATGGAGGGGAAGGGAACTGGTTGGAATAACGTGTTCCTTCCACGCGCTACGTCCAACCAGGGAAACTCCCCCCTGTCAGGTGACAAGAAGGTCAGTTGGCTCTCATGCCTGAAGGAAGCATGAGCTCGGCCCTGGCCTCCCTACTGTGGGGGACAGGTGTAATACTGGTGTAGGGCTGGTGTAGCGCCCAGGATCACTTAGGAAATTGGCACCGGGTGAAAAAAATGGGTTACAAAATCGCGGGATAAAATTTTAAAGTAAAAAAATTGAAAGTCCTTGCGGTCTTGTTTCCAATGAGGGCCTGTGAGCAATTAGGGGTTAAGAGTCTTGCTCAAGGACAAATGTCATTTGCTGGCCTGGCCTGGAATCGTACCTGGGGTAACTAGGGCCTCTGGCTCCCTAGGCTGGTTCACTAACCACTCAGCTATGGCTGCCCCTCAAAAGAGAGAGAGAGAGAGAGAGAGAGAGACATGGAAACGGAATAGATTGAAGAGGGAGACATGGAAACGGAATAGATTGAAGAGAGAGAGAGACATGGAAACAGAATAGATTGAAGAGAGAGAGAGACATGGAAACATAATAGATTGAAGAGAGAGAGAGATGGAAGCAGAATGGATTGATTGGACATCTCAACCTATTGCCATTAACAGGAATCGAACCCTCAACCTTCGGATTGACAGGCTGCAACACTACCTATAGTGCTATAGCTTTGTCCAGGCTAAGGTTGTCTGTTGAAGATAAAAGTGAACCAGTGAAAGCAGTCGATCTACAAGCTCAGAAACACGTTGCTATCTGAAAGGTTTTGAGATTGTAGATCGGCTATTTTCAGAATGAAGTATGTCATACATTGCAAAAACATACCTTCTCAGATAAGCATTTCATGTTATCTTTATCAATTGCATATGTATTCATTAATACAGTCTTGTTGTTTGCAATGTATTTTAAATGAAGTCTCCACCAAGTGAGGCTTGAACCAGCAACCTCGCTGTTGTGAAACATTCACTTAAGCGGGAAGCCATTGGACCAACAGACCTGATCCAGTGAAAACGGAGGTCAAACAGATGATACCATTTCACGCAAATAACTGAAAAATCCTGGGTTTAAGTGTTTTTCAAACTGCTCAAAATTGCGGACAATCTAAGGGCGGAGAGAGAGACATGGAAAAGGAATAGATTGAAGAGAGAGAGACATGAAAACATAATAGATTGAAGAGAGAGAAAGATGGAAGCAGAATGGATTGATTGGACGTGTCAACCTATTGCCATTAACAGGAATCGAACCCTCAACCTTTGGATTGACAGGCTGCAACACTACCTATAGTGCTATAGCTTTGACCGGGCTGAGGTTGTCTGTTGAAGATAAAACTGAACCAGTGAAAGCAGCCGATCTACAAACTCAGAAACACGTTGCTATCTGAAAAGTTTTGAGATTGTAGATCGGCTATTTTCAGAATGAAGTATGTCATACATTGCAAAAACACACCCTCTCAAATAAGTATTTCAGGTTATGTTTAACAATTGCACATGTATTAATTGACACAATCATGTTGTGTGCAATGCAACTTTAATGAAGTCCGCATCAAGTGAGGCTTGAACTGGCAACCTTCAGGTTGTGAGGCACACGTTTAAGGGAGAAGCCATTGGACCAACAGACAAGAACCTGTGAAAAAGGAGATCACACAGATGATACAGTTTCACGCAAATAGCTGAAAAATCCTGGGTTTAAGTGTTTTTCAAACTGCTCAAAATTGCGGACAATCTAAGGGGGGAGCTTACTGGTCAACGTGATACATGTGTTCCTCATGAGTCAAGGCACATGTGTAAGCAGGTTTAATGGCTGTCGGCCAAACGAGGCATGACTTTTGCCTGTTTAAAGTTTGCACTTTCAAAAAATCGCTATAGCGCCCCCCTTTGACCAATTGGAGTACGATTGGTTTCAGTAATATTTGGAATGACCCTCAACATTAACGCAAAGTTTCAAAGAAATGTGAGTCTGCATGTATGTGTTAGGGGCAGATGAATAATTGTCATAAAACTGCAATATTCATTGGCTCATTAAAGCTTCATTTTTTCACTTATGGAAAATCTTTGCTGCTTGTTTGTCGGCATAGGTCCAAAGTTCATGTGTAAAACGTTTCGTGCAGATTGCTCAAAAATCCCAGGAGGAGATAGATTTTAGCTGCTTTTCATATAATTCAAAATGGTGGGAGATCTAAAGGTCAGAGGTCAAAAGTCAGAGGGTTAAAGTTGTTCATCATGAGTAGACGCATGTTTGTATTGAAGTTTTATGGCTGTAGGTCAAACAGGGCATGAGTTGTACCTGTTCAAAGTTGGCATTTTCAATTGAGTGCTATAGCGCCACCTTTTGACGAAAGATTGTGAGATTTATTTCTTGATAGTTTTTCATGACCATCTACCATATGGCCGAGTTTCGTAAAAAGCGACAGCACGGTTCACCCAGAACTGCGAAAAGTGGCAGAAGAAACAGAATACAGGCAATATTAAAACAGGTCCAGAGCTGAGCTCTGGCCCCGTAAATATTAAGCAGCATAGAGCAATCAGAGATTAAACAATGGCGTGGGTGGATTAAGTAGCAATTGACGAGTTTTCGAGTCAATGGCGTTTATAGAGTTAATGACTATAGAGATACTGTGTACCAATTTCCTGGATTTTTGGACAAAATCTGTAGGAGTACTGTAAAAAAATATGTTTTGCACAAATCGGCCTCTTGGTGGCAGAGGTTCTGCTGTGTTATCCAGGGAGTGTCTGTGCACAGTTTCGCTGCGAGCAAGCCAACGGTGCCGGAGATTAGCTGTCCACAGACAGAATGACGGACACACGGACGGACGGACGGACACACGGACGGACACACGGACGGACGGACGGACAGGGGGCAAAACATACTCTCTCGCCATGCCTTTCGGCCTGGCGGAGACAACAATACACCCAATATAAAAATAAAAGTGCCAGGAGGAGGCAAGAAGCCGAAAGGGCTTATACGAGGCCTCTACCTGTATAACACAATACAAACATTAATAGAACGTGATTTATAAACAACAAAATATAAATATATAGAATTTACAAATAACATGATTGCAGTATAAAAATCTACAACATGATTGAAATACCTTGATTATCCATGACAAAATTACTGATAATAATGACAATAATTACATTAAAATCGAGCCCTGGGGGAAACCAGACAATAATGTTGCCCTGCCTGATACTATACCATTTACTGAAACATTCCCGATCAAGTACATAACTCTCTCATTTAAAAATGTGTTTGTGAAAACCATAGTTGTTCCATTTAAAAAAAAAGTAAGCCTATATCATAATTGACTGTGTCAAAGGCCTTGGATAAATCTAGAAATATACCTAAGGTGAACTCATTCTTAACCCTGGCTGTATATATTTGATCAACAAGTTGTAATAAGGCCATGTAAGAGGAATGTTTCTTTCTGAAACAGTACTGCTGTTCATACAGGATTTTCAGATTTTCCAGATGTAAAGAAATGTGTTTATACACTAGTTTCTCCAAGACCTTTGAAAAACAGAGCAAAATTGATATGGGCGATAGTTTGTAAAGCAACCAGGATCCCCAGATTTAAAAAGAGGAATTATTTTAACAACTTTCATACCGGTGGGAACTATACCATTATTCCATTGATTTAGCACAGATGTAATGGATTTAGCTGCAGAGCCTAAACCCTGTAACACATACTGTACAGTTTATGAGGATTGACTGAGGATGGCTTATTATGTAAACTATTATGAATACAGGTGAGTTGTATGATGGACAGTGTGCATTGTGTTGGGTGGTGGCAGTCTGTGCATGTACTGTAGGTGTGCACTAATGCATTTTGCCAAAAGTGAATTTTTTAAAATGCATTTTTTATTAGCCGATGCTGTATTTGTCCAAGGCAAAAACAAATTCGGACAATATACTCTATCTTACCTTATCCTGCCTTTTTCTATTTCTCTATGCCTGTATCTCTCTTTATTTCACTCGCCCCTCTTTCTCTGTCTGTCACACATCCTTGAACATGATCTCTCCTTCCGGTGACTTTCCATTTGTTCCGGCACAAACGCTCAATTAGACATTATGAATTTTGTGATGCAACAGCAGGAAAGTAAACAAATTGTCGAGGCACAGCAAGAGTCATTTTTTACACTCTGCTCAACTCTGTAAGATGCCGGATGGGGGGGAGTAAAATGACATGTAATGAATTATGAAATATGCATGTTGAATGGAAAGAGGAGGCTAAAGAATGTCTTTCTCCACCTGACAGTACATTTTTTACACTTTGTAAACTAGTAAAGTGAAACAATGATGCAATTGACAGGTTCAATTCTTCTACTTTTGTTTCTATTTCTTTTTGTTTGGGGGGGGGGGGGGTCAACATGCTATGTAAATGGTCAGGAGAGCCGAATACCAGTGTACAAAACGCAAAAAAATTGTCTCAAAGATCGTTGAGTGACAGCTCCCACACACTGGGTTTGTGAAACACTGTCCAAAAGAGTTAATCTTATCTCATTTCAATGAACATTATTTATTTTTGATTCAACTGAAACAATGTCTCAGGGCTGACAGGTTTTGGCCTTCGTATAGTACACACAGCAAAATCATGAGGGCAGTTGTTGTTGCAGTCATGAGGGTTATGTCCACACCAAGAATAACTGGGACGATAACTATCATGGGCCATCCAGTGGGTAGAGAGGTCGTCTGGTAATTGGAAGGTCACCGGTTCCCCTCCCGTTTTTTTTGTGTCAAGGTATCCCTGAACAAGACTCTTAACCCCTAACTGCTTCCCGGCCTCCCCCGGGCACTCATCATAACCATCTGAGCTGCCATCAGCTGGATGAAGCTGAATCAGAATTTCCCCTTTGGGATTATTAGTACAGTATCCAAAAACAATGACGATGCTGTCGTCATTATACTGTAGTTATGGTAGAGCTGTGGTGCCCCCCGGTGCCCCCCCCCCCCCCGGTGTCTGTGAGTCCTACACCTCGCCGCACCCATTAGTCACATCAGCAATTAAACCCACACTGCATAATGAAA
>NC_137606.1:18572502-18625002 GCF_963280865.1 Gymnoscopelus braueri | reverse complement strand
GTGGGCTAAACCATATGGGCCCCATGTCGGCAATGTCAGCGGGATCCACTTGAGTCCCAACTGGGATGCCCTTGTGGGATATAAGTGTGTTCTACCTGGGCCTTAGGTGGGCCCCACCTAGGCAAGTTTATGTGGGACCGAGGTGGGTCCTAACTGGGTTTGCCCATGCGGGCTTTACGTGGGTTCTACCTGGGCCGTAGGTGTACCCCAACTTGGCAAGTTATGTGGGGCTGACGTGGGTCCCATATGGTTTCAAGGTGGGCTGAACTATAAGGGCCTACAGTGGGCAATGTCAGCGGGATCCACTTGGGTCCCACTTGGGCTTGCCCGTGTGGGCTATACGTGGGTTCTACCTGGGCCCTAGGTGGGCCCTAGCCTGGATCTCCAGGCTTTTATTTTCCTTCGCGTTTTGCTAAAAAATTAAGAGGCTGGACCAGGCTGTTGGCATTCCTGGCATAGGAAGTGCAGTGCGCATCGCTCCAAATGTTGTGACCTCAGGGCTCTCAATACTGCACATTGGGGGAGGAGGAGGGGTGGGGCGGGCGCACAGATCAGCGAACCAATGACAGCCCACGGATGTTTTCTCTGGAGATTTTGAATCCGCCCCTCTATGCCAGATATCAGACGCGCTAGAGGGTCTTTACTGACCGAGCCATGGCCCCACTGGCCCTCATGATGCTACGCCACTGATATGAGCTGCCAAGTGGGCGCGGGTGCTAGAGGTGAGGCCCGCGCAGCGGACCGAACTTCTAGTAAGTATAAACGAGGGATAAGAATAGATCAGTGCTTCTTAACCTTTTTTTGATCTATGGACCACTAGCATATTACAAGACACCCCACCCAACAACAAATTATATCAAGCCCTTAACACTCATTATTTAATATCAAGCTCCCCCCTCCTCCCCCCCACACCACATCACGCATATCTCATCTCATGCAGTGTAGGGAACTGTCACTAATGACCAAGGTAAACCGCAGCCAATGAATACAGAGCTCAAAGTAAGATTTGACCATTTACTGTTGCTCTTCCTCATTGTCATGATGGTGAAAACTGTAAAATGATAAAAAACAATACAAGCATTCAGTGTCTCATCATTGCAAACCAAAAATAAACCAGGTGAGTAGCAAATCCCATAGACACACTTCAAAGCTATTAGCAAAATGACATACACCTGTGCACTACTAAGCACTGCAGACAGCAGCAGACATGGTTAATGAAAAAAAAAAAGTCCTCTCTTCAAATACACATTAACAACCATCACAAAATTGTACAGATAGTGAACGTAAAGTGAAAAAGTGCTCCCCGGAGCACAGGTCTCCGTCAGGTCAGGTAGGTTAGTGTGGGCCAGTAATGTTCGGAATTCTGGTGGCACTATAATGTTGAAAGGGTGGCATTTGTTCCTCAATGTAGTGCGAATGTGCGTGCAAAGTTTCATCGCAATCGGACGCTGCGTTCATGATTTGCGGCATTTTGTTCAAAACGGGCCACCCTTGCAAATTTTAGATGTCAATTTTAGCCAATCAGGATGGAATATGAAAAATCTAACAGATCCGCCTTCATCACATGACTATAGAGATCATGTGTACCGATTTGCGTGGAATTTGGATAGAATCTGAAGGAGTAATATCCAAAAATTGGAAAGACCCGTTTAGTTTAATGACTATAGAGATACTGTGTACCGATTCGTGTGATGTTTGGACAAAAAAAAAAGGTTTTGCAAAAAGCCGTCTCCGGGTGGCGCTATAACAGGCCCATGTGAATAATTTTGGGCAGAGGTTCTGAATTCGCATCTAGGGAGTGTGTGTGCACAGTTTCGCTGTGATCAAGCCAACAGTGCCGGAGATTAGCTGTTCACACACGGACACACACGGACGGACAGACAGGTGCAAAACATAGTCTCGGCCATGCCTTTCGGCCTGGCGGAGACAATTAACAACACAACTTACGACATTGCCTCTAAAATGCTTCCAAGTAGGTTAGATGATCTTAAGGCTCACAGCTCTGAAAAGCCTGTGTTCTCTGTGCACTGCTGCATCAAAAATGGTGCTGCCAGGAAGTGACTCTCTCTATTCAAGAAGGGTTTTCAAAATAAAATGTATAGATACATACATGTCTTCACAATAATGTACTCACAAGCCTTTCTAATGTAAACAGAAATAGAAACATGTAGCATCAAATTACTTCAAGGGAAAAATAAACTGAACATTTGCCTTAAAGGAGTAGTTCACCCAAAAAATGAATTATTTTCTATCAATTGCACACCCCATGAAGCCTTGAATCCATGGATTTATTTTTTGTTTTTGTGGCATTCCTAAGCCAATAATTTAATTCCTGTCTCATACCGGCTAATGTATCCGGTAGGAGACACAAAGTAGATTATTTGTGTCTTCTACCGGATACACACCCGGTCATCAAATTATTGGCTTAGGAATGCCACAAAAACTAAAATAAATCCATGAATTCAAGGCTTTATGGGGTGTGCAATTGTTAGAAAATATGACATTTTTTGGGTGAACTCCTCCTTTAAAGCAACATAGTCAGGTTTAGTCCCTGGTTCACAATCATTGAAAACCCCTGCTTTACACAGTTTTCTGAAAGGAATCCCTCCCCCATCTGATGAGCTTCTCATCGGTCTAATACAATTGTGAAAGTGTCCCAATTGAAAATAAAATTTGTGGTCAAAGCAGTTGAAGCAGACAGAATCCATTAATTCAGCAGTGTTTATTTGTAGTAGCCTAGTTAGTTGCAAGTTTCACATCCTACACAAATGAAGGCTACAAAAATGAAAAATAAAGAAAGAAAAAAAATACAAATTGCACCCTTGTTCTGCAAGTCATAGGCCTATGATATTCATGAAGGCTATAGCCTACTTTTTATCATTCATTTAGTATTTATGTAAATCACATTTAGATGCTATATTTGTATGTAATTTAATGTAATATAATGTTTCCATATTTGTCAGTGTGCGCTGTCACAATCATATTGCATGTGCATAATGTTCTCATATTGTGTGCATGCATGTGCGTACACATAATACAGAGGGTTTGCTCCCCCACTTCTAAAAATAGCACTACACCCCTGGGCACAGGTGAAGTCAACACAGGTGTAATACATGACACAGAGTAGACAAGGGGAGGATAAGACGGGAGAACACATTCAAACAACAGCACACATTAAGGTACAATAGGTGAGAAAAGGAAAAGCACATGGTGGACAAATACAAACAAAACAATGAAACATCAGAACACCCGGGGTTGAGCACAGCCACACACAAAGCAAACCAAAAGCTCAAGGACAGGGTAAAATCCTAACAAAAGCACAAGGCAGGCAGGAGCAGAGGAACAGGTGCAGATTGTGACAGTGTGTCGGTCCATGTCATGCGTTTTCTTGAAAGTGTGTTGTGATGGGTGGGCGTGTATGGACACACGCACCTTCTTAGGCTCATTAGTGTTGGGTGTGACTGTGTGTCTGTATACACACTACTGTATGTCTGAGTTGAACTGAAATCTACTTCACTTGTCAACACTCCCAGGTTAACTCTAAATGAGCAAATATTATTTGTAAGATTTTATTTTGCTTTTTACATTCCTTCGACCATTTCAATTGCACAACAAATCACAGGTCCTCCCTCAATAGACCTAGGTTTCAGCCCACAAACAACTTTGCAATTCAAATCATTGCAATCAGCAAAACTACGTTGCAAACCACTTGAGATGTACTGATAAGAGGAACTTATTACCATCCATTACACATGGAGTGCAATGAATAAACAAACTATTCCAGTGATTTCCATAAACCTTTTTTTTCCTCCCAGACTTTGACAACTTTTATTTCATGGGTTCATTTTAGGCTTTTACAGCCCATTGAGCATCTGACCATTCTGTAAACACACACACGCACACGCACACACACACACACACACACACACACACACACACACACACACACACACACACACACACATGCAGTTGCGTGCGTGCGTGCGTGCGTGCGTGCGTGCGTGCGTGCGTGCGTGCGTGCGTGCGTGCGTGCGTGCGTGCGTGCGTGCGTGCGTGCGTGCGGACAGAGAGAGAGAGAGATAACAGCATGTTAAAATACTTGTTGAAATGTTCTTTTTTAACGCTATATCCATTCCACGCTACATCAGAACACATTGTAAGGTTGTACAGATCTGCTATTATTGAACATTTTAATTATATAATATAATATTATAATAACATGCCGAAAAATAGGGGTCCAGATCAGGTTGAAAGTGGTTATAAAAGAGCAGGATTTAAATAAACCCTTAAACAGCAGGACAGTCGAGTTCAGGAAGCTCCAGAGCTGACCCATACAATTCACAAGTATTTCCTTTACTGGCATTGGCAATACAAGCATCTACACTCCACACCCATAATCTATCACACTATCTGTTGTTTTTTTGGCGGAGAAAAGTAAACCTTTCCACAGAACTTTCTCGTAGTTTGCAAGTATTTTTATAATAATAATGCGTGTGTGTGTGCGTGCGTGTGAGGTCATCTGTACTGTAACTATGCAAGGGAACAGTAAACAGATCAGGATTACTACAGCCCTCCTGACAAACACATACAGATGATATGAACTGTGGATATTCAAACAAGTCAGTTCTAAGTGTGCTTAGGATTAGTTAGAAAAGGAATTTGTAGGTTTTATTTGTGTAACATTCATTCCAGTAGTCCAGTAGTTTGGGTGGATTTGGGTCAATCAAAAATAATTATTGATTAATGGATAAACCGCAGGTGAAATAATGCGGGCAACAAATTAATGACATCTATCTATAGGCCTATTATAGCTTTTAAAAAGCACAAAATCTCGGTGTGCGTGTTGTTGGTAGTATTTTAATATTACATCATTTTTAGGCACAAATTAGCCGCCTACTGTATGCTTTTGCCGGCAATGGGTTCTTCCACTTCAAAACAACAACAGAGTGGACTAAAGCAAAGATAGTTTTCGTCTTGGACTAAAGGCAGCTAAAGTGAAAGAAACTTATAACTGAGTATTTAAAACTAAATTAAAAAAAGAAGGGAGGAATAGAAGTTTGGCGTAGGAGTGATTTAGTGAGGTATTTAACCTGCCGACTACGAGTCAAGTGCTGGATATGTCTTATGAAAAGTTGCGATGTGAGAAAGTGACGGAGGGCTTGCTGTTACCATGGATATGAATATATACAGTCACTACATCGGTGATGGCGACAGTGGTGAGTGACATTGTTTATACAAGTATGAGGTGCGGATCTATAAACTGGATCATCCGTGCATCTCTAATGTGTGTCTCACTCATGCTGTCTTACTCCCTGTTAAGGTTGATTGGATGCCAACAATGGACCGGGTAATTTGGTGTGCACGCACATGTGTATGTGTGCACGCCTGTGTGTGTGTGTGTGTGTGTGTGTGTGTGTGTGTGTGTGTGTGTGTGTGTGTGTGTGTGTGTGTGTGTGTGTGTGTGTGTGTGTGTGTGTGTGTGTGTGTGTGTGTGTGTGTGTGTGTGTGTGTGTGTGTGTGTGTGTGCGTGCGTGTGCGTGTGTGTGTGTGTGTGTTCACTCCAATGGACCTATTTGTTTTACAACAATGGTGAATAATAGATTCTCACAATAGCTCCTGGAGGAACAGATAGTGCAGAAGAGATGGAGCAGAATAGACAGTTTGTGATGCACTTTAAATGGTAAAACGTTTAAAGAATCAGATTATGATATCATCTGATTCTTTCACTGACTTTCATATGGACATCGATCTAGACACCGCAGGTATGTCTGTTACACACACAACATCAAACTACACACTACAGGTATGACGCAGCGTTTGCATTCCAGCCAGGACGCCAACGTAGTTCCCATATGGTTTCAAGGTGGGCTAAACCATATGGGCCCCATGTCGGCAATGTCAGCGGGATCCACTTGAGTCCCAACTGGGATGCCCTTGTGGGATATAAGTGTGTTCTACCTGGGCCTTAGGTGGGCCCCACCTAGGCAAGTTTATGTGGGACCGAGGTGGGTCCTAACTGGGTTTGCCCATGCGGGCTTTACGTGGGTTCTACCTGGGCCCTAGGTGTACCCCAACTTGGCAAGTTATGTGGGGCTGACGTGGGTCCCATATGGTTTCAAGGTGGGCTGAACTATAAGGGCCTACAGTGGGCAATGTCAGCGGGATCCACTTGGGTCCCACTTGGGCTTGCCCGTGTGGGCTATACGTGGGTTCTACCTGGGCCCTAGGTGGGCCCTAGCCTGGATCTCCAGGCTTTTATTTTCCTTCGCGTTTTGCTAAAAAATTAAGAGGCTGGACCAGGCTGTTGGCATTCCTGGCATAGGAAGTGCAGTGCGCATCGCTCCAAATGTTGTGACCTCAGGGCTCTCAATACTGCACATTGGGGGAGGAGGAGGGTGGGGCGGGCGCACAGATCAGCGAACCAATGACAGCCCACGGATGTTTTCTCTGGAGATTTTGAATCCGCCCCTCTATGCCAGATATCAGACGCGCTAGAGGGTCTTTACTGACCGAGCCATGGCCCCATTGGCCCTCATGATGCTACGCCACTGATATGAGCTGCCAAGTGGGCGCGGGTGCTAGAGGTGAGGCCCGCGCAGCGGACCGAACTTCTAGTAAGTATAAACGAGGGATAAGAATAGATCAGTGCTTCTTAACCTTTTTTTGATCTATGGACCACTAGCATATTACAAGACACCCCACCCAACAACAAATTATATCAAGCCCTTAACACTCATTATTTAATATCAAGCTCCCCCCTCCTCCCCCCCACACCACATCACGCATATCTCATCTCATGCAGTGTAGGGAACTGTCACTAATGACCAAGGTAAACCGCAGCCAATGAATACAGAGCTCAAAGTAAGATTTGA
Source organism: Gymnoscopelus braueri (assembly GCF_963280865.1). Taxonomy (NCBI): domain Eukaryota; kingdom Metazoa; phylum Chordata; class Actinopteri; order Myctophiformes; family Myctophidae; genus Gymnoscopelus; species Gymnoscopelus braueri. Next base: position 18,618,130 of record NC_137606.1, on the reverse strand, counting down.
CCATTTACTGTTGCTCTTCCTCATTGTCATGATGGTGAAAACTGTAAAATGATAAAAAACAATACAAGCATTCAGTGTCTCATCATTGCAAACCAAAAATAAACCAGGTGAGTAGCAAATCCCATAGACACACTTCAAAGCTATTAGCAAAATGACATACACCTGTGCACTACTAAGCACTGCAGACAGCAGCAGACATGGTTAATGAAAAAAAAAAAGTCCTCTCTTCAAATACACATTAACAACCATCACAAAATTGTACAGATAGTGAACGTAAAGTGAAAAAGTGCTCCCCGGAGCACAGGTCTCCGTCAGGTCAGGTAGGTTAGTGTGGGCCAGTAATGTTCGGAATTCTGGTGGCACTATAATGTTGAAAGGGTGGCATTTGTTCCTCAATGTAGTGCGAATGTGCGTGCAAAGTTTCATCGCAATCGGACGCTGCGTTCATGATTTGCGGCATTTTGTTCAAAACGGGCCACCCTTGCAAATTTTAGATGTCAATTTTAGCCAATCAGGATGGAATATGAAAAATCTAACAGATCCGCCTTCATCACATGACTATAGAGATCATGTGTACCGATTTGCGTGGAATTTGGATAGAATCTGAAGGAGTAATATCCAAAAATTGGAAAGACCCGTTTAGTTTAATGACTATAGAGATACTGTGTACCGATTCGTGTGATGTTTGGACAAAAAAAAAAGGTTTTGCAAAAAGCCGTCTCCGGGTGGCGCTATAACAGGCCCATGTGAATAATTTTGGGCAGAGGTTCTGAATTCGCATCTAGGGAGTGTGTGTGCACAGTTTCGCTGTGATCAAGCCAACAGTGCCGGAGATTAGCTGTTCACACACGGACACACACGGACGGACAGACAGGTGCAAAACATAGTCTCGGCCATGCCTTTCGGCCTGGCGGAGACAATTAACAACACAACTTACGACATTGCCTCTAAAATGCTTCCAAGTAGGTTAGATGATCTTAAGGCTCACAGCTCTGAAAAGCCTGTGTTCTCTGTGCACTGCTGCATCAAAAATGGTGCTGCCAGGAAGTGACTCTCTCTATTCAAGAAGGGTTTTCAAAATAAAATGTATAGATACATACATGTCTTCACAATAATGTACTCACAAGCCTTTCTAATGTAAACAGAAATAGAAACATGTAGCATCAAATTACTTCAAGGGAAAAATAAACTGAACATTTGCCTTAAAGGAGTAGTTCACCCAAAAAATGAATTATTTTCTATCAATTGCACACCCCATGAAGCCTTGAATCCATGGATTTATTTTTTGTTTTTGTGGCATTCCTAAGCCAATAATTTAATTCCTGTCTCATACCGGCTAATGTATCCGGTAGGAGACACAAAGTAGATTATTTGTGTCTTCTACCGGATACACACCCGGTCATCAAATTATTGGCTTAGGAATGCCACAAAAACTAAAATAAATCCATGAATTCAAGGCTTTATGGGGTGTGCAATTGTTAGAAAATATGACATTTTTTGGGTGAACTCCTCCTTTAAAGCAACATAGTCAGGTTTAGTCCCTGGTTCACAATCATTGAAAACCCCTGCTTTACACCCCAGTTTTCTGAAAGGAATCCCTCCCCCATCTGATGAGCTTCTCATCGGTCTAATACAATTGTGAAAGTGTCCCAATTGAAAATAAAATGTGTGGTCAAAGCAGTTGAAGCAGACAGAATCCATTAATTCAGCAGTGTTTATTTGTAGTAGCCTAGTTAGTTGCAAGTTTCACATCCTACACAAATGAAGGCTACAAAAATGAAAAATAAAGAAAGAAAAAAAATACAAATTGCACCCTTGTTCTGCAAGTCATAGGCCTATGATATTCATGAAGGCTATAGCCTACTTTTTATCATTCATTTAGTATTTATGTAAATCACATTTAGATGCTATATTTGTATGTAATTTAATGTAATATAATGTTTCCATATTTGTCAGTGTGCGCTGTCACAATCATATTGCATGTGCATAATGTTCTCATATTGTGTGCATGCATGTGCGTACACATAATACAGAGGGTTTGCTCCCCCACTTCTAAAAATAGCACTACACCCCTGGGCACAGGTGAAGTCAACACAGGTGTAATACATGACACAGAGTAGACAAGGGGAGGATAAGACGGGAGAACACATTCAAACAACAGCACACATTAAGGTACAATAGGTGAGAAAAGGAAAAGCACATGGTGGACAAATACAAACAAAACAATGAAACATCAGAACACCCGGGGTTGAGCACAGCCACACACAAAGCAAACCAAAAGCTCAAGGACAGGGTAAAATCCTAACAAAAGCACAAGGCAGGCAGGAGCAGAGGAACAGGTGCAGATTGTGACAGTGTGTCGGTCCATGTCATGCGTTTTCTTGAAAGTGTGTTGTGATGGGTGGGCGTGTATGGACACACGCACCTTCTTAGGCTCATTAGTGTTGGGTGTGACTGTGTGTCTGTATACACACTACTGTATGTCTGAGTTGAACTGAAATCTACTTCACTTGTCAACACTCCCAGGTTAACTCTAAATGAGCAAATATTATTTGTAAGATTTTATTTTGCTTTTTACATTCCTTCGACCATTTCAATTGCACAACAAATCACAGGTCCTCCCTCAATAGACCTAGGTTTCAGCCCACAAACAACTTTGCAATTCAAATCATTGCAATCAGCAAAACTACGTTGCAAACCACTTGAGATGTACTGATAAGAGGAACTTATTACCATCCATTACACATGGAGTGCAATGAATAAACAAACTATTCCAGTGATTTCCATAAACCTTTTTTTTCCTCCCAGACTTTGACAACTTTTATTTCATGGGTTCATTTTAGGCTTTTACAGCCCATCTGACCATTACAGCCCATCTGACCATTCTGTAAACACACACACGCACACGCACACACACACACACACACACACACACACACACACACACACACATGCAGTTGCGTGCGTGCGTGCGTGCGTGTGTGCGTGCGTGCGTGCGTGCGTGCGTGCGTGCGTGCGTGCGTGCGTGCGTGCGGACAGAGAGAGAGAGAGATAACAGCATGTTAAAATACTTGTTGAAATGTTCTTTTTTAACGCTATATCCATTCCACGCTACATCAGAACACATTGTAAGGTTGTACAGATCTGCTATTATTGAACATTTTAATTATATAATATAATATTATAATAACATGCCGAAAAATAGGGGTCCAGATCAGGTTGAAAGTGGTTATAAAAGAGCAGGATTTAAATAAACCCTTAAACAGCAGGACAGTCGAGTTCAGGAAGCTCCAGAGCTGACCCATACAATTCACAAGTATTTCCTTTACTGGCATTGGCAATACAAGCATCTACACTCCACACCCATAATCTATCACACTATCTGTTGTTTTTTTGGCGGAGAAAAGTAAACCTTTCCACAGAACTTTCTCGTAGTTTGCAAGTATTTTTATAATAATAATGCGTGTGTGTGTGCGTGCGTGTGAGGTCATCTGTACTGTAACTATGCAAGGGAACAGTAAACAGATCAGGATTACTACAGCCCTCCTGACAAACACATACAGATGATATGAACTGTGGATATTCAAACAAGTCAGTTCTAAGTGTGCTTAGGATTAGTTAGAAAAGGAATTTGTAGGTTTTATTTGTGTAACATTCATTCCAGTAGACCTTTTGTCACATATTTTAGCTCTGTTGTCATTACAGCATTTGTCTATGGTCTGATAGTATGGCATTTGTGCTTGTGGTGTAAAAGGCCCATTTTAATACATAGAAAGATAACTTTTTCAGATTGCAGATGTCTGCAGTTGTACTAATTATTTACAGATGTCACTTGTGAGGACAGAGAGGATCGAGGGTATGTTTTTTTTACTCATTTCAAAGTATTTCAATATGCTGTTATCTGTCTCTCTCTTTCTGTCCACACGCATGCACGCACGCACGCATGCACACACACGCACACACACACACACACACACACACACACACACACACACACACACACACACACACACACACACACACACACACACACACACACACACACACACACACACACACACACACACACACACACACACACACACACACACACACACACACACACACACACACACACACACATTTTCCAGAGAGTGTGGGTGCAATAAACCCATATCCTACTCTGTGACACTGTGATTGGATATTTGCTATCTCATTTCTCAGAGCTTACACACCAGATGAATAAAGAGCATTTTCCCTCTCAGCATATCCCTGTGTTAATAATGGCAAAGATTGACATTAAAAGGGCATTGGTGAAATGAAGTCCTGTGTGTTTTTGTGTGTGTGTGTGTGTGTGTGTGTGTGTGTGTGTGTGTGTGTGTGTGTGTGTGCGTGTGTGTGTGTGCGCGTGTGCACATGCGTGCGTGCGTGCGTGTGTGTGTGCATCTGTGCACACACCAGCCTATTTTGATATTAGAATAAGAGTCCCTCAAAGGCTTACATCAAATGCCTGTCAGTTCTCCATTTAGCAACCTAATCCCTGACGGCGTGCATTCTGGAGTAAACGTCTCTCTGTCACAAACAAACCGCTTCCCTCCTTGGGCCACTCTATCTGTCTCACTGCCTCCATCTATCCATCCACACCCCCTGCTGAGCACAATTTAACTCTGAAGGGCCCGGTATACTTGGTTGTGCACTGGTGTCGCACTCTGAAAATAGTGATATACAGACGTGTTGTGAGCTTTTAGACCGGCTATTTTTGGTGTGCAACACAATCTCTCTCTCTCTCTCTCTCTCTCTCTCTCTCTCTCTCTCTCTCTCTCTCTCTCTCTCTCTCTCTCTCTCTCTCTCTCTCTCTCTCTCTCTCTCTCTCTCTGTGCTGGTACTGCATAATAATTATAATGGAAAATGCGTTTTAATAATGTCCTTTCTGAAAAATTCAGTTCTCTCACTCCCTCAAGTTTGCGTTGATTCTGATCAGTTAAACGTGTAGAGGGCTAGTACACACTGTATGATACTATTTGCTCCAATTATGCTGTTTTGATCGCCGAGATTTTGCTCGCTGTGTGTGAAAGGCTCTGCGAGAGGAGCTGCCCGCGATAATAGCGCTCGGCGATGCCTTCCCGAGCATTTCTAGATATCTAGCAGGTTTGATATTTGGCTCTGTCGCTGACTGGACATCATACAGTATGAATTAAGTTGTGATCACTCTGCGAAGAGATCCGCGCTACAGCCAATGAGAGCACATTACAGCCACCGTGGCGAGGGTCGCTGGACCTGACTGCAACAAAAAGTCCCCCGCATAGTACCGGAATATTACCGTCCAGTCCTGTTTAAGTTAAACAAAAGCGACTAGGCCACATGAGCACTTTAAACCTATATACAAATAATAATGAATTGCATTTTTATAGCACTTTTCCAAGTGCTCAAAGCTCTTTACAATGGTTCATTCATTCATACATACAGGGGGGGGGACATTGGGAGGTGAAGCGGCGAAGAGCCGACACCAGTGTCCTCACTTTTCCGACATTCACACACCGATGGTGGCAAGCTAGCGCCGACCGACTCATTGGAGGCAATGTAGGGTTCAGTGTCTTGCCCAAGGACACTTCGACAGTAACTCTGGGGGAGCTCAGGAGCGAACTGGTAACCTCACGGTTCCCATCCGGCTGCTCCACCGGCCACTCCTGAGCCACTGCCGCCCAAATACATTGGATATTTGAAAATAGTCGATCTACAAGCTCACAACGCATCTTGCAGCTATTTTCAAAGAAAAATCTTGAAAACATGTGAACATTTTGTATGGGGGTCTATGGGTCTATAACATCATTTTCAGAAGGGGGGGGGGGAGGGATCTGCGGACAAATACATATGTGTTGTTTAAACCACTGGTTTAAACAGTATTAGGAAACAAGGTCAAATAAGCAACTACACTTTAGAAATAAGCCCAAAAAAACACAGCCCACAACTACCAATATTTACAAGCAACTCTACAGAAAAACAAGCCCAAAGTCACATACAATAAGCGGACATGGCAACACTGTTTCTGAGTTGCATTGTGCACTTTTAACCCTTTCATTGTGTTAGGGTCATTTTTGACCCATTTTCAAGTTTAAATAGGTAAAAAGTACCGTTTACATGTCTTTACTGGAACAAGGCTTCACGATATCCTCAGAGACATTTTAACGCAACAAAATTAATTACCACCATTTTGTTAATTCTGATGGTCTTAAAAAAAAAGTGACACTTGTGGTGTTAGCGGGTCAAATTTGACCCGGCAGAGAAGTGTGGCTCAATTCCCCCCAAATTGTCAATATTCAATGTTTACACGTTTGAAAGTGAGAGAGACTTGTCCTCAATTAGAATTTGCTATCAGTAATATAGAGTTTGAGTTTATGAAAAATATTCTATGGTATACGGGTCAATTTTGACCAGCTAACACCACAGGTGTCACTATTTTTTATAAGTTATTATTATTTTTACGTTAAAAAACTAAAACAAGTATTTGTATTCTTTTATTTTTTTGGAAGTGTGTTTTAATTATTATTCTTAATTATTCTATTATAGCTAGATAACATCATTATCCATTGTCTTCATTATAGGACATTTTAACCTTTTTACAATTAAAAACAACATACATTGAAAGATGAAACCCTAACCCTCACCCAACATAATATTTTTACAAATGTTAACATGGATATGAATGCATTACAAGTCAGCTATGAGGTGGGAGAAAGAAATGAATGAAAATAATTATTCTGTGAGTATTTTGGGCTGGGAGTTAAATCACGGGTCAAATTTGACCCGCTAACACCACAAGTGGATGCAGGTTTCTAACACAATGCAAGGGTTAAGCTGATTGACTTGTTTGTTTCATTGAGAGAGAGAGAGAGAGACAATAGCGTCCTGTCTCGGTCTCGCTCATATATCACGGGAGCCTTGCACAGTTTTGTGAGACGTGAACTATCCTACAGTGTGTGTGATCCCTTGTCGGCGATCAATCGTATAGTGTGAAAACCACAACAATATATGACAGCCGAGTTCAAGAAAGAGACTCCTGTAGTGTGACATGCTTAACGATCAGATGACTCCGCGACCACTGTAAAAGTCCTACAGTGTGCACCTGCCCTAAATCAGAGAGAGTGCAAAAGTCAGTGAGAAAGAAAGACATGGAGGGAGAGACAAGGAGGAAAGTAAACTCGCGTCACCAGGCTTTCCACCGCGGAGGAAGGCCTGGTATTTCCTTCTAAAACTGTGCCGTGTGATCTGGTTTATAAAAAAGGGGAAAAAAACAATCATGTTCCGGTGGTTTGTTCTGGTTGGCGTCGCATTGTTTCTGTTAAAAATAATAATAATGCAAATCAATTAGTTTAGTCTCGCTAGTCGCATTACGAGTTAGAATAAGAGATGGACATACCAAACGATTATTATAACAAAAGAAACAAAACCATTATACCAAACGAAACATATTTTAAACTAGTGGAATCATTATGGAGGTGCACGGCGCCGGAAGGTTCCGGTCGTGTGTTCCGGCCTCCTGATGACGTAAAGTTATATTTCCGCTCCAGACCGGATCAGAAAACCGAAAATGGTATTGAACCCAGGCTAGGAGATGGGGATTGAGGATGAGAGGGAGAGGATAAATATTAGATCATGATGATGGGTTTGTGCATGTCATGCATTTACATATTTTGTATTCCCATTGACACGTGTGTGTGCGCGCGCACACACACACACACACACACACACACACACACACACACACACACACACGCACACACACGCAAGCATTAAATATACTTGCAAACCACAAGAAAGTTCTATGGTCAGGTTTACTTTTCTCCTCCCAAAAATCAACAGATAGTGTAATGGGTAGTGTGATAAAGAATGGGAGGGATGTGTTTATGCTTGTAAGCCTTGTATTGCCAATGCTAATCTGAGTTCCCAGAAGTTTTCGCCAGCTCTCGCATACAAACGGGGGGGGGGGGGGGGGGCGAGGAATTTCTGGGCCAAAACCCCTGTATTTGTGGGCGGGATGTAACTTACGCTCAGAATGTGAGCGGACATGCCTCTTACCGGTCTGAGAGCTGTGCAACTCGTCTAAACAGTCCGACGAGAGGCAAACAGCAGTACACAACAATGGCGGCCGCAATTTCTCAAGGAGAAATTGCTTCCCGTCGCTCCTATCTACATGCAACACCCACTGCATGTGGATCCCGCCCTCTTTTCTTCATTGGCTATTGATTTGAATCAGAACGCAGTGGCCACGCCCCTGCTGTCCAGGCTCTGAGCCGAAGTCTCCCAGACTATGCCAATGCCAATAAAAATTGAGGAATGAAATAACTTAGATTTTCAGAAGTGATGACATGACAGGAGTCAGGACCGTTCAGTACATGTGAGGAAGGTGAGGGGAGGGTTGAGATTCACATTCGTCGAAGTATACAACATGAAACGCTCCCTATTTGCATGTGAGAGCAGAAAACTGCAGGCTTTATCTCAATTTAGCCTATATTTTGTTGTTGGCGGTGTCGCTTTTGTTGCCTTGTAAAGAACTTTACCAGGCAACGCATCGCTGTCAGTTCTTTTTGATAAGCTTACAATCCCGCGTTATCGAATACAGCCTAATATAAGGTAAGATTCATGTCATTGGCTTAAGTCTCACTTTTTGGAAGTCCCCAGCTAAAACAGTTAATAATAATGGTATCACATTCAGTTTGACCCACTTTAACCCTATTTTATACTTCAGCTATTTGAAAATAGCCAATCTACAAGCTCAGCTGTGAGTTTGTAGATCGGCTATTTTCAAACAAATATTGAAAGATTTGAAAAATTTGAAAACATTTCAACAACACAAATCTTGTATGGGCTCCCTGGCACAGGGTTTGCGCCCAAATACATATTAATTTGGGGATCCTTGCATGAAAATGTTTGAGAACCACTGCTCAATATGGATTGGTTAACTTTATTCATTAAAATAAGTTCAGGATTGCAGCTTTAAGATGGATGTGTTTTTTTTTCAGAAACCAACTGCAATCTCAAAGAATTGAGCCACTTAATAAACCCTTTCTGATAACATCCAAGGAATTATTCCATAATAATAAAATGAATACAATTAAAGCACCAACTGTTGGGTGAACTAAATAAGAGCCTGCAAAACCATTTTGGGACCTCCGCTACCCAGAGGAAAGAATTTAAAAGCTTGAAAAGCGCTGTTGTTATCAGCATAATTTATATGCTTGGTGAGACAGAGGAATGTATGGGACAGCAAAGTAGGGGACCAAATAATGAGAGCTACTGAATATTGGAAACACTGGTGGATTGTCCTGAAGGGCAAAAAGGGACAAATCCTGCCGTTTTCCCTGACCCAAATTGAATTGTGAAAAACAAACTGGACTGGCAATAATTTAATGTTTATCAAATTACTGTCCATTCAGATTAATTCGTATTCTCATGACAAGTTTTGCCCTCTGTCTCAATGTCACAGCTCTTAGCCCTCTGGCTGTTACTTGAAGGGGCATGCCAGATTATTTGATTAGTGATTAGTTTTCTGGTTCAGGTTAAAAACGAGGCATACACAAGGGCAAAAACATGACACGATGACCTTTAGCCTTGTAGTAATGCAGCTGCAGCTAATACAATTATAATGCGTGTGTTAGATATAGGTGTGCAAATAATGTTGACTACTTTCTAGGCTTCCACTATTGGCATACTCATATGGCTCAGGGCACACTAATAATCTAACACACACCATTAGCAATTTGATCAGCTGCAGCTGTTGCTTGGCTTAGTAGCATACAGTATATGTTTCATTCATTCAACAATGATACTTGATTACAATCACTGGTTTGTAGGAAGATGTCGGGCGATTGGGCTACTGTGACATTAAAGGGTGTGTGGCCAATGGTGTGTATTGGGGGGAAGAATAGAGAAATTATCTAATGCTTCTGTGTTTTAGTTCCCCTGTAAAAAAGAAAAGGAGAGGGAGACCTGCACTCTGAAGAGCACACTTTTCTAGTTTTGTATTTATTTATTCCACAGTGTAAACCTGTGTAAATGTTTAAAATGTGTCAATTTGGGTATAAAATGACATGAAAACAAATGTTTTTTTTAAATATATTATTATATATATTGTATTCAAAATACAGAAAATACTAGATCTGAAAGTATCTTGATACAAATTACATCTCATGTTTTCCATCCCAGCCAAAATACAAAAAAGTATTTCAAATACGTATTTCAAATACTGTACATGTAGGCCTATTTAAAGTACTGCCCATCTCTGGCTATGGACCAGAGCTAACAGTAGCCTACGTCCTGTTGACCACATGCACCTGTCATTAGGCCTGTCACAATTATTAAATAATCGTCTAATCGCAATTATTTGAGATAATCACAATTATTTTTGCATAATCATTATAATCTTTTCGATGTTGAAAAATGTTCACACATTTTGAAATATAAAAAAAACGTAGAAATAGCAGATCTACAAGCTTACAATGCGTCACTTCGTGACGCATTGTAAGCTTTAGATCAGCAATTTCTGCTATTTTTACAAGTATAAAATTATTAAATATGTCAATAATGTCTTTGTATATACAAGTTATTTTTCATATCTACCCTGTGCAATTTGTGATTGTGAAGGTTAAAAAACAAACAGAAATAGAAATTGTATTCATATGTTCCTATGTCCAATGGCAAAAACACAATTAAATTGTTAATCAAATCTGTGTCACTTTTGAATCTATACTCTGTCATACACGGTGTCGCTCGCCGAAAATAGCCGATCTACAGCATATCAGTGAATTTGTCGTAGATGGGAGTGGGCTTGGAGGATCAGGGGGTGGCAGGAGACACATCGTCACTTATTGTCCACGTGCCACCCTGTTCATATTCCTCACACTTCGTGACAGAGAAGGTAAGTCAGTGCAGGGTTATTTTCATCTCAGAGGAAACTTTTTGTTGCTTCCAAACAATGTATCCTTAAAGATGTTTGTTACAGTAGGCTGATTCAGTGTTGTTAAGTAACTAAGTACATTTACTCAAGTACTGTACTTAAGTACAAGTTTGGAGTATATTTTTACTTTACTGCAGTATACATGCAGTAAAGGAATTTATTTTCTTAGCCCGTATCCCCATCTGCCCTTTTCAAATCTGTGTCAGCTTTGAATCTATACTATGTTGTACATGGTGTCGCTCGTCGAAAACAGCCGATCTAACAGTCTCATTGTCATCAGTGGTGGAAAGTAACTAAGTACATTTACTCTAAGTACTGTACTTAAGTACACTTTTCAGGAATTCTTTACTTTACTGGAGTGTTTCCAATTTTCAGTACTTTTACTTCTACTCCACTAACATCTCAGAGGCAAATATTGTACTTTTTACTCCCCCTGCAATTATGCAAAAACATTAGTTACTAATTACTTTGTAGATGTTGATTATTACAAAACATACAGCAACCACTTCAGCCCTATACATTTCGTCATTTGAAAATAGCAGATCTAAGCTCACAATGGTGCGACACATTGTGAGCTTGTAGATTGTCTATTTTCAAAAGATTTTCATACATTTTATTCTATTAAACAGGGCATTCTGCATAATGAGTATTTTCTACTTTAAGTAATTTTGATACCGATACTTTTACTCAAGTACATTTTTAATTCCGGACTTTTACATGTAACAGAATATTTCTACATTGCAGTATTGATACTTTTACGTAAGTACGAAATGTGAGTACTTTTTCCACTACTGGCTGTATATTAAAGGTTGTTCCATCATGCTTTCGCACAGCTCTGTGCACGTCGCGCTCTGCTGGTTAACAAAACTCTTCAAGTGAGTCTTAATCAGTGGTGGAAGAAGTACTCAGATATTTTACTTAAGTAAAAGAAGCAAAAGCACAGTGTGGAAATACTCTGTTATAAGTAAAAGGCCTGTGTTCAAAGTGTGACTTGAGTAAAAGCACAAACGTATAGTAGCCTATAAAATGGAGCAAAAGTGGTTAATGTATGTTTCATAATATAATAATTTATATCTGCAAAGTAACTAAATAAAGTTTTTAAATAACTGTAGGCGAGTAAAAAGTACAATATTTGCCTCTGAGATGTAGGCTTGTGGAGTAGAAGTATAAGTATTGAAAATGGGAAATACTCCAGTTAAGTAAAAGTACCTCAAAATTAAGTACAGTACTTGAGTAAATGTACTTAGTTACACCATTGGTCTTAATCCTGTAACGTTGTGCCAGTGGAGCGTTAAACTGGAAGCGTGTTGCCATGTCGTTTAATTGTTTTACATTATAAAACGCAAGCGTGGATGAGCTCTAGTATTTAATCAGGCAGTTATGTTTTTATAGCTGCGCATGGCCTTAATATGTTCCCAACAAAGTGATCAGGAACAACCAACCCCATTGGGGGGGGGTCGATTATTCCCATCTATATGGGTCAGTTGTTCCTCTATTCTAAATGTCACGGTGAATTATTTATGAAAAATTCACAGCAACTCACAGCTTTCAGAGACATGTTTTCTTTAACTTAATGTAAACAAAGTTTATTTTATTCTAAATCGTATTACTTGATATGGAAGAAAAAGGGAAAGGGAGACGGAGTCCTGCACACTGTCACTTATAAAGAAGTTTATATAAGATGCAACCTGATGAAGGTCCAAGCGACCGAAACGTTGCATCCTACAGTAAATGTGATTCCTAAGTGAAGACAGGGTGCGGGACACCCTCTCCCTTCCCCATTTTCTTCCATATTCAGCATTCATACTCAGACGCACCTATCCGTTCGTAGGTGTGCAAAAGGACATTATCCTATAAACCATATTACTTGAAATCACTTTGAAAGCAGGTGTGAATTTCCCTGTCACTTCCTTGTTGTCTGAGAGGCACAACCGAACCACTTTGTTGTTCCCGGACCTATATACACAACCTACCCCCCTGACAACGTTTTTTGTAAAACATAATAATAGGTCTTGCTTTTTGATACTGACAGTCAAAACTTACATGTGATGATAGGGCAGATAGATGATTAAAATTAGGTATATTGTGACTGTTAGAGGACTAAATTCAAATCACTATAGATGTGCTTTTGGTCTGCATCTTGAAGAGGTGATCAGGAAAGAAAGTGAAATCAGCTTTGCACAGGTTTGCAGCCGTGATGACCCAGAAAGGGGAGTTCCAAAGAGGTCAGAAAACTGATTGACAGCATTTGATTTGACATTGTATAGGGCATAGCAGTGGCAGTAGTCAATGCATTTTTCCCATTGAATATTTATAGCAATTATTTTAAGCCTAGAATCAAGCCATCCAGGGTCCTGGTGAATCATGACCATAAAATGTTTGATTCTGTGAAAAAACTTTTTTGAAAACGGCAAAACAAAGGGTAATTATTAAATATAGTATATCATATAATTAAATATAAAATAAAAATAAATCTCAGAATTTTTTTTTTTATGGTCATGATTCACCAGGACCTTGGATGGCTTGATTCTAGGCTTAATTGAATTGATATAAATATTTTTGGAAATGTCAATGGAAAAAATGCATTGACTATTTTGAAGTGGAACCAGCAAATGGCCGCCACTGCTATGCCCTATTGGCTTAAATGGAGAATAACTATACTGACCCCGCAGCACCCGCCCTCCCCTACTGTTCCCCTATTTGATTGCAATCACTGGTTTGTAGGAAGATTGGGCTACTGTGACATTAAAGGGTGTGCATGCAGTGCTGCCAATGGTGTATTGAAAAAAAAGGAGAAATTAAGTAATGCTTCTGTGTTGCATATACGTTATAGTTCCCCTGTAAAAAAAATAAAAGAGACAGAAATTTTTTTATGATAGAGAACATGGATAATGCAAAGGCTATTTTAACCAGCTGTTCATATCAGAAACACAACACTCCAGTCATTGTATGTATACAGTTAGCCTTGATACAAGACTGTCATGGACAGATGACCGTCTTGTGAGCCAAGGCTAGTTAGTAGGCTATAGCCTATACCAGTGGTTCTCAAACTTTTTCATGTCAAGGACCCCCAAAATGATATGTATTTGGCCGCGGACCCCCATCTCAAAATATTTTGTTCCAGGGACCCCCAGAAGCAAAGATTTGAGTTACAGATGTTTGCTTTAAAATATATATATATATTCAAAGATTTGCATAAATGTTCACAATAAAAATAAAAATAAAAGCAGATCTACAAGCTCATAGTGCTCATAGCACTTGGTGCCGTGCTATGAGCTTTGATATCTGCTATTTTTGAGTAGTCAAAGTATAAAATATGGGGTTAAAATGTAGGGTTAAAATATAGGGTTAAAATGATTAACTAATTTTGCTGGGGACCCCCCTGGTACTGGGTCCTTGGGGGGCAAGGACCCCTGGGGGTCCCCGGACCCCACTTTGAGAACCAATGACCTATACGTCCTGTTGCCATTGGTTCTCAAAGTGGGGTCCGGGGACCCCCAGGGGTCCTTAAGGGAGTTCCAGGAGGTCCCCAGCTAAATGATGGATAGTTAGGAACCAACGTCCTTATCGGTCTGTAACTCTGAGACCGGGTCCATTTGGTTCCATTTCTACACTCTCAGAGTTAAATTAGCATTGATTTTACAATATCAATTGGGGTCCCAGAGATACAAATGCCATTAAATGGGGGTCCGTAGGCTAATGCATGTCAAACTGGGGGTCCTTGAAATTAAAATGCTAGAGACGTAAAAATCTGCTCTTATGGGGGTCCCTGGCATATCTTTTCAACTGGGGGTCCGCGGGCTAAGTGTTAATTGGGGATCCTTGACATGAAAAGGTTTGAGAACCATGCTGTTGACCACATGCACCTGTCGTCCAGATATATCTGTATACCTCCTGCCTGTGTCCAAGGAATTTCTTTTTTTAGCCCGTATCCCCATCTGCCCTTTTCAAATCTGTGTCAGCTTTGAATCTATACTCTGTTATGGTGTCGCTTACCGAAAACAGCCGATCAAAAGTCTCATTGTCATCAGTGGTGGAAAGTAACTAAGTACATTTACTCAAGTACTGTACTTATAAGTACACTTCTCAGGAATTCTTTACTTTACTGGAGTGTTTCCAATTTTCAGTACTTTTACTTCTAGCCTATACTCCACTACATCTCAGAGGCAAATATTGTACTTTTACTCCACTACAATTATTTGAAAACGTTAGTTACTAATTACTTTGTAGATTTTGATTATTATTACATAACATAGATTAACCACTTCAGCCCTATATATTCTGGCCATTTGGAAAATAGCCGATCTACAAGCTTACAATGCATCATGATGCATGCATTGTGAGCTTGTAGATCGGCTCTTTTCAAAATATTTGTAGGCTATATTGTATTTGTATAGCCTACATTTGAAAACTTGTGAAATGGGACATTCTGCATAATGAGTAGGCTACTTTCTACTTTTTGGTATACTCTAAGTATATTTTGATACCAATTAATACTTTTGTACTTTTACTCAAGTACATTTTGGCTTCCGGACTTTTACTTGCAACAGAGTATTTACATTGCAGTATTGATACTTTTACTTAAGCAAAACATTTGAGTACTTTTTCCACCACTGATTGTCATAGATGGGAGTAGGCTTGGAGTATAAGGGGGTTGCAGAGACACCCTGCTGCCTGCCACCCTGTTAGAACGTTGCTCTCCCTCACTCCTCACTCCTCACTTAACGTGACAGAGAAGGTAAGGGTCATTGCTGGGTCATTGCTGGGTTTCTTTTCATTGTTGCTTCCATACTTAATGTAGGCTATAGGCTATTAATTAAGATGGTTGCCTCGCATCGGGAGGCATTGTGAGCTTGTAGATCGGCTATTTTCAAATGGCCAAAATGTATATAGAGCTGAAGTGTTTAATGTTTGTTTTGTAATATTAGCCTTATCAAAATCTACAAAGTAACTAGTAACTCAAGTTTTCATATAATTGTAGTGGAATAAGGTTGCCTCTGAGATGTAGTGGAGTAAGTGTAGCCTACAGCAAATTGGAAATACTCTAGTATTAAGTAAAAGTACCTCAACATTGTACTTAAGTAGGGCTACAATACTTGAGTAAATTTACTTAGTTACTTTACACCGCTGGATAATTGCTACAGTGTGGCTGTTTATGAAAGGTTGTTCCATCATGCTTTCGCGCAGCTCTATGCGCGCCGCGCTCTGCTGCGCTCACAAAACTCTCCAAGTGCGTCTTCTTAATCCTGTAACGCATTAGTTCTCACCCCCAGGGGTCCTTGAGGGAGTTCCAGGGGGTCCCCAGCTAAATGATAGATTAGGCACCAAATGGACCATTAGGGTCTGTAACTCTGAGAGTGTACAAATGGAACCAAATGGACCCGTAGGGTCCATTTGGTTCCATTTGTACACTCTCAGAGTTAAATTAACATTGATTTTATAATATACATTTGGGTCCCAGAGGTATAAATACCATTAAATGGGGGTCCGTAGCCCTATTGCATGTCAAACTGGTGGTCCTTGAAATTAAAATGGTTGAGAATCACTGCTAGAGAGCCTTAAAAACCTTCTCTTATTGGGGTCCCTGGCTTATCTTTTCAAATGGGGGTCCGTGGAGTAATAAGTGTCAATTTGGGGGTCCTTGCCATGAAAAAGTTTGAGAACCACTGCTGTAACGCACTCCCCAGCACCCAAGCTAGTGAAAAGCTCGAGCTTGTAGAACGGCTATTGTCACTACTTCTCTACATTTGTTTTCTAATTTAGGTCTTTGATTATTTATTTTTGAATTCATGAAATTATTTTGGAATATGTTTTTAAGTCATAAAAAAGTTGGCATTTCTTTGGATTAAAAACAAATGTTTTAAAATAATACTTATACAAAAACAAACAGTTAAAGGGATATTTACTCGTGACCCATACAAATGTGTCCGCGACCCACAAATTGGTCCCGACCCCATGTTTGAACCAGTGCTGTGTGTAACGTTGTGCCAGTGGAGCGTTAAGCCGGAGGCTTGTTGCCATGCCTTTTAATTGTTTTAAATTATAAACGCGAGCGTGGATGAGCTCTATTTAATCAGGCTGTTATGTTTTATTTTATAGCCGCGCGTGGCCTTAATATGTTCCCAACGAAGTGATAGGATTACAATAAGAAGCTTCAGAGAGAGGAAAGTTTACCGAGAGGACCAACAAGCAGTCAGTGGTGGAAAAGTTTTTTTATTTTATTTACTTAAGTAAAAGTATCAATACTGCAATGTAGAAATACTCTGTTACAAGAAAAAGTCCGGAATTCAAAATTGACTTGAGTAAAAGTACAAAAGTATTTGTCATGATTTATGACTTTCATCTGCTCTGCTCAGCATCTAAGTAAGCATATTGTTATCCGTAATACGATGACCATCAAGTACTTTATCAGAGAAACAGACGTCAGTTTCTCTGATAAAGTACTTGATGGTCATCGTATCACGGATAACAATATGCTTACTTAGATGCTGAGTCAAGCAGATGAAAGTCATAAATCATGACAGTTATAAAAATGTACTTAAAGTACCAAAAGTAGAAGTACTCACTATGCAGAATGTCCCATTTCACAAGTTTTCAAATGTATAAATATATATAGGGCTGAAGTGGCTAATGTATGTTTTGTAATAATAATCAAGTAACTAGTAGGCCTAACTAAAGTTTTCAAATAATTGTAATGGAGTAAAAGTACAATATTTGCCTCTGAGATGTAGTGGAGTAGAAGTAAAACTAGTGACAATTGGAAATACTCCAGTAAAGTAAAAGTAGGCTACATTCAAATTGTACTTAAGTACAGTACTTGAGTAAATGTACTTAGTTACTTTACACCACTGCAAGCAGTCCATTCCTGTAAACAAGGATGTTGAACTTTGTGCTCTGATATGTGATTGCGAGGTAATGTGAACTCTTGTTGCATAGACAGATGTCAGTGTTATGGCCAGGCCACCTGTCAGGTGCATAGAATAATTATTATGTCTGGGAAATTATAAATTTTAGTCATTTTGAGAACATGGTAAAATTGTTATTAAAAATACGAAATTTTGCATCACTAAACACTAAATTAGACACAAAGTTAAAATTGAATGTGTTTTGTATTGTTCAGTTACACATGCAGTGTTGTTCTACTGTGTGTGTGTGTGTGTGTGTGTGTGTGTGCGTGCGTGCGTGCGTGCGTGCATGCGTGCGTGCGTGTGTGTGTAGACAGAGAGAGAGAGAGTGAATGAGTGAGTGAGCGAGCAAGCGTGTGTACACCATATATGTATACCATATATATATATATATATATTAGGCCTGTAACGATACAGTAACTGCATCGATGCATCGTTTTGAATTTTCAACGATCTACTATATCGATATGCAAACAGCTAAATATCGTATCGTTTGACTTTGAATCGTATCGAATCGTTTTGCAATGCAAATAATCGTATCGAATCGTTCTGCAATGCAAATAATCAATTATATCAATACTAAGTACTTTTAAGAAGAAAAAAAGAGAAAGAGGGGTTTATATCCAGGTATTTATTTTTCACACAGAATTTTTGGGTAAATAAATAGTTACTATATCGATTTTAAATCATTGAATGGAATCGTATCGTTCTAAATTAACCTGTCCTGTATCGTTCATGTATCGTATCGACTAAATCGCTGAATCGAAACGTATCGTATCGTTCTAAATTAACCTGTATCGTTCATGTATCGTATCGACAACCAAGTATCGTGATACGTATCGAATCGTTGTTAAAACGTATCGTTACACCCCTAATATATATATATGTATATATATATATATATATATATATATATATATATATATATATATATATATATATATGTATATATATATATAGTGCAGTACAATACAGTAAAATAAGTGCAATGCATCTTTGTAAACCACAATTTAGAATTGGGTTCTAGTGCCTCACATGTAACTTCAAGTGGGAACATAAGTGAGAGAGGAATGATAAAACTGTCATGATGCAACTGTTCCTTTTGTACTGCACTGGGTTGCTTCAGCTGTGTACAGTATTATGTTACACCATGTTTAACACAAAGCACCTGTTCTCTAAATATATCCGGAAACCTCCAAGCCATCCACGTCTGCTTTTTTAAATCTGTGTGTCAGTCTTACGCTTCACCACATAATACTTAGTAAAACAGACCTCAATTGCACTGTACCTACTGTACTTGGTGCGTTCTTTTTCAATCTACACCAAATCTTGTCCCCAAAAACAGAATGGGGATGCTGGGGTTCATGTGGTTAATTTGTACACTGTTGCATGACGGCGAAAATAACCGATCTACAAGCTCTCAACATGTCACATCGTGGCGTGTTGTGCGTTTGTAGATAGGCTACTTTTGGTGATTGATACCGTCGTAAACCAGACTTTCGTCTGTGTGTGCTTCCTCCCAGCAGGCTCCAATCCTCCCACATGGCCATTCTAGTATACATCCAGTTGCTCCTCTTCCTCGGCTCTTTGGTAGCTGCTCAGAACGACCTCGTGGTCAACACGCCTAACGGAAGGGTCAGAGGTAAACTGGTCTCCACGCCGGGAGCAGGACGAGGCGCCGTCAGGGCGTTCCTGGGGATTCCCTATGGAAAACCCCCGGTGGGTGAACTGAGATTCCGCCCTCCTGAACCAGCAGGAGGGTGGGAGGGGGTCAAAGATGCCACGAAATTCCCAAATACCTGTTACCAGCTTCCGGATACGTATTTTCCAGGTACAAGACAAGAAACACGCATTCATGGCTATATAGTACTTGTGAACACAAACACAGTTTTTCTGTATGTGTCCCTACTGAAATAAAAGATAACGTGTTGCATACGTACACGCACGCATGCAAGCACACACAGGTCTGCAAGCCCGTCAGCCCTGACACCAACAGTTGATTGAAGCTGGGCTCGGGCCAGTTTTTTTATGAATAGATTGGAACTTCTCTCCTTTTAGAAGTCTATTGAGTCTCGTCTCGTCTCTGAAGCTTGAAATGCATGTTGCATATATATATGTATATATTTTTTTTTTTTTTATTTATGTTTATATTTATTTCCTTATTTGCTGCTGGATCATGCAACATTGCTTTATTTTCTACTGCATGGTATGTCATTGCTAGTCATTGCTAAATACACACAGTCAGTCAGTCAGTCAGTCAGTCAGTCAGTCAATCAGTCAGTCAATTAGCTCAACTGCCTTATTCCAGCTTGTTGATCTGTTTATTCTTCCCAGGGCACAGTGGGGCAGAGATGTGGAACCCCAACACCCCCCTGAGTGAGGACTGTCTCTACCTCAATGTCTGGTCACCACAAGTCAACCACACCATGGCCTCCCCACTGGCTCCTGTACTGGTCTGGATCTATGGAGGCGGGTTCAGCACAGGAACTGCCTCTCTGGATGTATACGACGGTCGCTTCCTGAGCCAGTCAGAAGGTGTGATTGTGGTGTCGATGAATTACAGGTAAGGCCACGTAATCAAAGTACAGTATAGTGTATGCTCTGCTCTGCTCTCTCTCTCTCTCTCTCTCTCTCTCTCTCTCTCTCTCTCTCTCTCTCTCTCTCTCTCTCTCTCTCTCTCTCTCTCTCTCGCTCTCTCTCTCTCTCTCCATATGATGTGTATTTACAGTAGTAGTACGTTTAGCAGGCGTACAGGATACAAGATTCTCCAAACAAACATTTCTTACAAGGAATATATATGCATTTCACTTCAAACAAGCATGATTATCTATGCGTGCCATTTACATCAAGTCTAACAATAAGCTGTATGTTCATATATGGTCAGTAGTGAAATCAAAGTACCCATCATCACAACATGTGGTAACCATAAAGGCACACAGCATCCTTTGTGGTGTGGTCATCCGCAACAAACATACAAAGTCCTTTGTAAGGGGCAGTAACCCCTATAGGGGCTTGCCTTGGACATCATGAGACATGTGGTGGTTGGCCTTTACTCCTACTTGCTTGATGATTTGCGTGTATTTTTTTATTTGATTCGATTTATTTGAAAAGCAAAAAAAAAAACACATAGTTACAGCAGCTCAAGGATGACACAATTATTAGTGTGGTTGCCCTAACAGGGCAACCAGACTATTGTTATCCTCCAGAGGCCCTAGCGGTTTAGTTTAGACCGTCTCTCCTCCCACAGTTTTTATCCCCCAATGTCGTGCCATATGTCAAAATGACCGTCTTGACCGGGAATCGTGCGCTTGTATTTTGCTAAGAGATTGGTTCCATAGTTTAATTGATATTGATTTATTAGTGCATTAAACTTCCCCATCCACTTTCATGGGAAAATGAAAAAACTCCCATTCAAGTATTTATTTCTCAGAAACCGTAAGGGCTAGAGTTTCAAGACTTGGAGGGGTGGTTCATGATTTAGTCCAAAATTATTTAAAAAATAATTACACCAGTCGGCCTCATGGTGGCGCTATAACAGCCCACTTTACGTTTTGGCCTATAACTCTTGAACCGTAGGTTGTAAAATAAAAATCTTTTTTCCCCTAGATTCCTTGGGTCATGACGCATTTGTGTCAGGATAGATTTTCCGCCATTTTGAATTTTGTTCAAAACACACTTTTAGCTCCTCCTCCCACAAATTGTGTCCAAATTTCCTATGTCAAAAATCGGTACACATGATCTCTGGGCCCATGCGATAAACATATCCAAACGGCATTTTGATAGTCCTTACCGTTCGTCCGTAAATGGCTTCCAAAGTTAGTGGGAGGGAACCGTTTTACCAAAAATGCCAGAAATCACAAAGTATTTTTTTCTCGGAAACCGTAAGTGCTAGAGTTAAAAGACTTTGAATGGAGGTTCATAATTTAGTCCGAAATTATTGAAAAAATAATTACACTAATCGGCCACATGGTGGTGCTATAACAGCGCCCTTTACGTTTTGGCCTATAACTCTTGAACCGTAGGTCGTAAAATCAAAATTTTCCCCTAGATTCCTTGGGTCATTACGCAACTCCCCATATAGGCCACGCCCATTTGCGTCAGGATAGATTTTCCGCCATTTTGAATTTTCTTCAAAACACACTTTTAGCTCCTCCTCCCATATATTTTGTCCAAATTTCACAAAAATCGGTACACATGATCTCTGGACCCATGCGATAATCTGGACCGAAACAGAATTTTGATAGTCCATACCGTTCGTCCGTAAATGGCTTCCAAAGTTAGCGGGAGGGGCCCGTTTTACAAAAAAGCCCACAAATCCCGAACAAAACGTCCAGTCAATCCCAAATTTGAATCACATGTCAAGTGTGGTTTACTCAACAAATTCCCAAAAGAATTTCAACTTTGATCCATAGGGGGCGCCACAAATGCTCAAAATGTAACCGTTTGATGCAAAAACCATATTTTGGGGGGATCAATCCTCTCAAAATGAAACGCAAGTGATCTCAGGAGTTACGTGACAATGTAATTGGCACAGCCTCCGACGGTATTCCTCCCAGCGTATTCCTCGAGTCCCGGCGGCAGCGACCCGCGACTAGCGTCGGTGCAACCACACTCTGCAATTGCCCTGAATTGCGACGCGTCTAGTTTCCATTGAGGTACTCTCACAGTTAACAGTTAATATGTTAAAAAATACATTACAATACAAAACAAAACAAAACACATGACAGTAACATATACAGTACATACATGTAGTATAGTGACTGAGCGTCAGATGACATCGCTGCAATACTAAAACATGTACTTAAAGACGGGGTGCCGTGATTTTCAGTGATCCACCCCCCCCCCCCTAAAACATAATCATCAGGTATTATGGTTATACTAGGAGGAAGATTTTTTCAAAAAAGTGTACAGAAATTGTTAAAATTATGTTTTTATGTGGACACGCCTCCAGTTCATTAATTATACCTGGTTCTCACCTTAGCACCTCCTCCACCACCTTAGCACCACCCACCTGTCCTAGTCCCTCCTCCTCCTCATGCCCACACCTGTTGTGTTATGATAATGAGGGGGAGGGCATGTTTTCACTATGTCACTAAAGCACTGTTTCTCTATTGGCACGTTTGACCCTCAAGGTTTCAGCCTCCAGGTAGAAACTCAAAATAGTCAGAGAAGACAAAAAAACACCATAAAAACACCACCAGGGGGCTTAATGAAGTTCTATCAACCTCATAGACACATGAAAAACAGAAAAAGTGCGAAACCACGGCACCACCTCTTTAAGCTTCACCCAGCTAGATGGCTGCTCAGGTGCATGGGGAGCGCACAGGGAGTGGGGTTCAGGCAGGTGTCCTGCTCAGGAACACTTCAGCTGGGCGGTGAACCGGTGACCTTCTGATTCCCAGGTGGCCTTTCTACCCACTCATCTACTTCCGCCCCCAGGTAGTTCTTCAGAGTTGCCACCCTTTGCCTTAATGACAGCTTACACACTCTTGGAGTCCCCACTCCAGGGGCGTAGCCATGGGTGGGCCTGGGTGGGCCGTGGCCCACCCACATAGAGAGCTGGCCGACCCAATCGATTTAAAAAAACAAAATTAGGGGGAATTTTAATTTTTTTATAATACATTTTTGGATAAAGAATCGGTAGAATCGGGCAAAAAAAAATATTAAATAACATAACCCTAATCCAACCCTAACCCTAACCCTAAAACCGAAACAAAAAAAAGCCCATTATCCGCGCAATAACCGCTTCGCGCGCGCGGGTCGGGGACACATGCACGTGCTGCCCACCCACTCCTGCTCAGGCCCAGCCTATTCTAGCGTTCTGGCTGGCTGCGACACTGTCCCACTCATGCTGCTTCTCCTTCACCCTGCAGTCCAACTCATCCCAAAGTATCTCAATTGGGGTTAGTTGATCGATTGTGGAGGCCAGGTCATCTGATACAGCAGCCAGCAGCAGCCTGGATGTGTGTTTTGGGTCATTGTCTTGTAGAAAAACTAAATCATTGTTTCCTTTTAAATGCAAACCAGATGGGTTGGCTTAATGCTGCAGGATGCTGCGGTTCCCATTAAGTGCAAACCAGATGGCATGGTGTAATACTGGGGAGTGGTAGTCATGCTGATTACAGTACGTATGCTTTGAAGTACTGTACTGTACATCACCAACAGCATCAACAGCAAACCATGTATTGGCAATTTCTGAACCCGGTAACTTATCCTCTGCAGCTGAGGTAACTCTGGGTCTTCCTTTCCTGCGGCGGTCCTCTTGAGAGCCAGTTTCATCATAGTGCTTTGATGTTCGTGGTTTGTGACTGCAAGTTCTTTTTTTTCTCCTTTTTTTTCTTCTTCTTAAATTGACCTTCATGGCTTAAAGTAATAATGACTTATGGCCTGTCTACCCTCACTCTTTGCTCTCATCACCAAAGTCCTAAACTTCCTCCCTGTCTTCTGGCTTCGTATCCCCTGTACCCCCTGTCCAAAACTTACTGTTGTCACCACCATGTCTTTAATGTGTCCGTGCAATCTGTAACCATTGATAGCAAGTTACTAGGTGTGCAGTTTGTGAACAAGGCAGCAATGATGTGCTAATGTGAGCTCAGCAGGGTGAGGTGAGCTGTGATTGGTATAGCAGTGTCAGCTGACCTGTGTAGTTCATATTGGTCCACTGTATGTATCAGGCTCAATAGCAGGGGACAGACGACAGCAGGTTTTCCTTCCTTCCTGAAAGTGTGCCATATTTCTGAAAACTGCTTTTTATCACCAGAAACTGCTTGCCATGCCTTGCTTAGTATCATCAGTAGTAGAATTAAGATCCGTTATGACAGTGTGTGTGCTTACGTTCGTCCGTCCGTCTGTGCGTGCGTGCGGTCGTGCATGCGTGCGTGTGGTGATTCCTCTGTTGCATACAGAGTACATAGAATAATGTTTTGGTGACCTCTAAGAGCAGTCTATCTGTTGAATTTCCTCTCCATCCTCATCCTCCTGGACCTCTGTGCTGCCTTGGACGCCATCAACCACTCCATCCTCATCACAGACCTTAGGCATAACTGGCACTGCCCTTTCCTTGCTGAAATCATACCACTCTGACCAAAATCAATACAATAATACTCCTCTTCATACAGTACATTCTACCACTTGCTGCCATGGCCTCCGGTTTCGCTGCTATGCCGATGAGACACAACTCTTCCTCTTCACCAAATCCAACCATTCCACCCTCACCTTCTGCCTCACAGACGTGAACACATGGATGCAAAATAACATTCTCAAACTCAACTGCAATGAATCAGAAATTATCATCAGCCCAACTCTGTCACCTGCTCAACCCGGGATTTCTCACTCAATATCGAGTGCTTGTCACCCCCTCCACCCACGTATTCAACCTCGGAATCATCCTCGACCCCGCCTTCTCATTCCTCCCCCACATAATCCGGAGCACAAAAGCTTGCCTTTTTCCATCTAAGGAATATTGCCTGCCTCCGGCCCTCTCTGTCTTTCTCCACTACTCATTCACACATTTATTACATCCAATCTACTGCAACAACATCCTCCATTGTATCACTACTAAAGTCCTTGATAAATTCCAAAATCTTCAACACTCAGATGACCACCTTTATATTACCAGTAGCCGCTCCTGGTCAAACACATTATTTACTTCACAATACTACCGATCACCAATACGCCACTCGACTTCTTTTTCCGACCCCCTCCAACATAATATCCCCACCTCCTGCTAACCTGTGTGTGTGTGTGTGTGTGTGTGTGTGTGTGTGTGTGTGTGTGTGTGTGTGTGTGTGTGTGTGTGTGTGCGCGCGCGCGCGTGCGCGTGCGTGCGTGTGTGCGTACACACAGTAAAATCAATTGTGTGCGTGTGCGTGAGCGCAGTGGTGGAAAAAGTACTCACATTTTTTACTTAAGTGAAAGTATCAATACTGCAATGTAGAAATACTCTGTTACAAGTAAAAGTCCGGAATTAAAAATGTACTTGAGTAAAAGTACTAAAGTATTGGCATCAAAATATACTTAAAGTAGAAAGTACTCATCATGCAGAATGTCAACGTTTTCAAAAGTATAAAAAACTAGCAAATCTTCAATCTCACAATGATTGCCGAAATGTATATACTGTAGGGCTGAAGTGGGTAATGCATGTTTTGTAATAATAATCAAAATCTATAACCTAACTAGTAACTAAAGTTTTCAAATAATTGTAGTGGAGTAAAAGTATAACATTTGCCTGTAGTGGAGTAGAAGTAAAAGTACTGAAAATTGAAAATACTCCAGTAAAGTAAAAAAGACCTCAAAATTGTACTTAAGTACAGTACTTGAGTAAATGTAATTTGTTAATTTACACCACGCGTGTGTGTGAGTGCGCACGGAGAAGCACTTTGTCAGGACCTTCTCAGGAGTCCTTACACTGTACTTTAATTCTGTTTTGATACAATGATGATACTGTTTTAAAGTATTTATTTTGATGTAATCTCTCAAGAACAGATCCTGCTCTCCGCTTGAATCTGTCGGAGGGGTTCGTCATATCGCGTACGCACTGGCCTACAAAGTGGGCGTGCCTTCAGAGCAGGCCGCGCTTTACCCAATTCAATGTAGTGGGCGGGATTTACGTGTCCGCCGATCCTTCCCCTAGAAACAAACCGAAACTCATTTAACGATAGCGTCCGCGGAGCAGACAAAACCACGGAAAGATATTCACATTTTAACTTGCTCTTTCGTCATAGAAACAAGTGGGCTTATAACCAAAACGATCCATGTTCTCTGGGAGAAGTGGTGTTAGTGTTCCGTGTATAAATATTGTTAGTGGGAATGAAAACATAGTCGCACCACCGGAAGTGAAAGGCTGAAGGCAGACCAAAACCCCGGTTTCCTTGCGCACGTGTGCTACGTCGACTTCCTCCCAGAGCCAAGTGAGATAGTAAAAAACAGCAGAGGGCGCTGTTTTTCCTTTTCATTTGGCGATGGGTTCCCAGATAGATTTTGATGTATTTTGATCTCTATTGCTATGTTGTCTTGTTTTTAAGTCTGGGTTGCTGAATGTCCCATCTGCACAACAGCTTTACCCTTGGGTACCAATAAAGAGACGTTGAACCCCTAGGTCCACTCTGAACCTGGGGTGACAGGGCCTTCACTTGCTCACTTCTCCCAGTGGTACGCTCTGTCTAACCACATCAAAGATGCCCCACCATCTTGTCCTTCAAAAACGCCCACAAAACCGATTCCCCCCACACTTTGATTATACTCTTTTCAGGCACTATTTCACCTTTTTATTTCTTAGTTAGTTAGTTCTTAGATAGTTTTTCGTTTTTCGTGTAAAGCAATTGAGTACTATATAACTCTAATAATAATAATATTAATATGGGTAAATGTAATAATAATAATAATAATAATAATAATTATAATTATAATTATAATTATAATTATAATTATAATTATAATTATAATTATAGTTATAATACGTTTTTTATTTACAACGCACTTTACATTTTTGCAAATCTCAAAGTGCTACAGGGTTTAAAAACATGGCATAAAACAGCACAGCAACCAAATAATTACATGGGACCCTACTAGGCTAAAGGGTTAAATTAAAAACTATAGGTAAAATCAGGGCATAGGGAAAAAAAATGATAATTACGTTTTTTTTTTAAAGCAACAGTGGACTGGAAATATAAAATATATTTTAATCATTAAAACCTGTCTTCACTAATATTCCACTATGTTGAAAAGAACATTTAAATTAAAATGAAAGAAAACCCCTTCAATGAATAGTTGTGTCCAAACTAATCTCTCAAGAACAGATTCTGCTCTGCGTTGGAATCTGTCGTGAAGGTTCGTCATAACGTGTACACACTGGGCTACAAGTGGGCGTGCCTTCAGATCAGGAAGCAGGCCGCGCTTTACCCAATCAAATGTAGTGGGCGGGATTTACGTGTCCGCCGATCCTTCCCCACTCGAAACCAACCAAAACTAATTTAACAATAGCGTCCGCGGAGCAGACAAAACCACGAAAAGATATTCACATTTTAACTTGCTCTTTCATCATAGAAACAACTGGGCTTATAACCAAAACGATCCATGTTCTCTGGGAGAAGTGGTGTTAGTGTTCCGTGTAGAAATATTGTTAGTGGGAATGAAAACATACTCGCACCACCGGAAGTGAAACGCTGAAGGCAGACCAAAACCCCGGTTTCCTTGCGCACGGGTGCTACGTCGTCATTGTCCCAGAGCCAAGTGAGATAGTACAAACAGCAGAGGGCGCTGTTTTTCCTTCTCATTTGATTCTGGGTTCCCAGATTGTGTCCAAACTGACTGACTGGTACATACTGTATATGCACATACTGTAACCACTGTTTTTGATCCGTGACAGAGTCGGAGCACTGGGTTTCCTGTCACTTCCTGAGAGCAAGTCTATTCGTGGAAATGCAGGTCTACTAGACCAGCAACTGGCCCTCCGCTGGGTAACGGACAATATTGCTGCTTTTGGAGGGCACCCCTCTAAGGTACAGCTTTTTATTCATTATTTATTATATAATGCAGATTTAATATATTTTAAATATCATGCTATTTACCATAAATACAATTGACTGTTTTAGCACCATGCAATATAAGACTTTTCATGAGGGAAATCATTTGGGAGAAACAAAAGTATAAGGTAACGCCTTGCTGTTACTGTATGTCCAGGTGACCTTGTTTGGGGAGAGCGCTGGGGCAGCGTCTGTTGGCTACCACCTTCTTTCCCCAGGCAGCCATGGACTCTTTCAGAGAGCAGCGATGCAAAGTGCTTCTCCTACTGCACCCTGGGCCTTCCTCAGTCAGATCGAGGCCTGGGAGAGGTACAGTATAGCCTACATGAACCATGACACTGCTTCAACGGTTGAATCAGCTGTGAATTCATTCATTCAGCCAGTCATTGTCTGTCTGTCTGTCTGTCTGTCTGTCTGTCTGTCTGTCTGTCTGTCTGTCTGTCTGTCTGTCTCTCACTCACTCACTCACTCACTCACACCACATCATAATTCTGTCTCCTCATTCATTGAAGTATTATGACTCACGCACTTTGTTATTTTGACCGATACGAATACACTCATAATTATAATTAGTGATTCATAGAGTGTACCGGGTAGCAAACAAAGGCCAACCAAACATCCATGCTCATTAAGAGAAGGGCACTCAGACAGAAGAAATATCTACCCTCTCTTCCGCTCTTCAACCGTGTTGAAGAGAGGAAGACAGTTCATCATTATTATTCAGAAGTAGTGGCACACACGTCTCAAACGCTGTTCTCAGATGCATGCAAACTCAATTATGTTCACCATGGCTCATACTGCTCTCATTCATCTTCCGCCCTCTCCCTGTTTCCACCTCCCTTTCTTCATTTACATCCCTTCCTCTTTTCTCTCTTCTCTCTCTCTCACCCTTCCACATTCCCTCTCTCTCAATTTCCCCAATATCATCATCTTTCCTTCCTCCTTCAATCCCTCTCTCTCCTCCGCACTCTCACTCCTCTCTGTCATTTCCTATCTCTTTTCTCAGGTCTGTGAGTCTTGGACAGCTGCTAGGCTGCCCGCTCTCCCCTGCAGCTGATCTGGAGGCGTGTCTGCAGAAGGCAGACCCGGAGGTCATCGTGAACCGGCAATATGGCGTTTCTCTTGAACCTGGGCTCCTAGGCCTGCCCTTCGTGCCAACTGTAGATAACAACTTCCTACCAGATGAACCAGAAGTAGGTGTGTGGGTGCAGTTTCTGCAAGGGTGATCTTGCAATTTGTGGGTGTACACATATGTGGGTGGGCCATACTACTGTGCTTCGCAGTAAAGGTGTGTTGAAGAAGATGATGTTGGTGTTGCCGCATGTTGGAATGTAGTGGATGTTGTGCACGTTCAGATGTGCATGTTTTGAATGGGAATCTGAAGCATGCTATAGCATGCACACATTAAGGTTGAGCTTAGAACAAACTTCTATAGCTGGATCCAAAAGAATCAATACTACATTGATAGGTCCCCCTAGAAACTGACACATTTAAAATTTGTAAAAGCAAACAACTGAGACTCTTATTTTGTTTTCACTCATAAAGGTGCTTCTTCGCACTGGCAACTTCCTGAAGACAGATTTACTGATTGGCGTCAACCAAGATGAAGGAACCTACTTCCTAATCTATGGATCACCAGGATATGACGTCACCAGTGAGAGTCTGATCAGTAGGAGGGACTTCCTGGAGGGGGTTGACCTTGCAATGCCCGGAGCCAGTAATGTCACAGTGGAGACAGCTGCTTTCCTCTACACAGATTGGACAGATGAGAATAATAGCACAAAACTTCGAGACTATTTGGGTCACCTGGTTGGAGACCAGGACTTCGCTTGTCCTGTCTTAGACTTCAGTCACAGGTAATTGATCCAGGCTACTCTGACTACTTGATTTTAGGAAGCCTTGAAGTTAGGGAGGGCCATCACAAAGTCATCATTTTGAATCCCAGTTCAATTTCTTCGGATTTTATAGCACTTGCTGTGGGTACCTTGGACAGCTTTATGGAGTATAGGGAGATGCGTGGAATCCATGGCCTTATTCCACTGTAATATCAATTTTATTTAATTGCTAGTGCTAAATGACACTGATAGCGGAAACCAAAGATACACAGGGATTGTGTTTCC
Source organism: Gymnoscopelus braueri (assembly GCF_963280865.1). Taxonomy (NCBI): domain Eukaryota; kingdom Metazoa; phylum Chordata; class Actinopteri; order Myctophiformes; family Myctophidae; genus Gymnoscopelus; species Gymnoscopelus braueri. Next base: position 18,587,649 of record NC_137606.1, on the reverse strand, counting down.
CTCTGCATTCTTAAAACAAAAAGAAAAAAAGTGTGCTTGCTGTGCAGTTGTCTTCTTTAAACTCTCTAGAGTCAAAGTAATACAATATGGTCACCTCCTCTCCCAGGTATGCAGAACATGGAGGGAAACCCCGCCTATACCTATTTGACCACCGCTCCTCCACCAACCCCTGGCCAAAGTGGATGGGTGTTATGCATGGCTATGAGATCGAGTTTGTCTTCGGAATGCCACTGAATCGAACCCTGCGATACACACAGGAGGAAGTGACCATGAGCAAGAAGATAATGAAACACTGGGCCAACTTCGCCCGAACAGGGTAAACATCCACCCACCCATCCATCCATCCAATATTATATTTTTATTAATGTAATATTTATTATGTTTGTATTATATGTTGTACATAATGTAGATTCATACGTAACATTACCTCTATTTAAGTATAAAAGAAATGCCTTGGTCAATGCACTGTGGATATACTGATACTTTGATGGTTTGTCTACTAAAATCCCACAGTGGGGAGACTTTTATATTGGCTCCCACTATTCAAACAGGATACATTCAAGGTGGGATGACATTGGTTGGTGTTGTACTTATAGCATTGTCTCTCAAAGTGGGGTCCAGGGATCACCATGGTTCCTTGAGGGGGTTTTACTTTAAAGAACTTAAAAAAAAAAAAAAAAAAAAAAAGTGTATTGAAATAACACAGCCCCCTCACACATTAGGACAATATCAGTCACTAGAACAAGGGACATGTGTTTTCAATGAGTCTAACATGGTTCAAATGGAGTTCGCATCACAGTAGGAGTGAGGTGTGTCTGATGAAATGAATACCAAATAAATATTGAATCAAGTAACTCAAGAACTGTCTGGGGTGCCGGTGCACACAAAAGCCAGAATAGACTTTAATATAACCTCAGATGGGTTTTAACTCTTTGACTGCGGACGACGCGATAACGCGTCAAGTGCTACTTTGTCCAGTTGGCCGTCAACGCGTTCGACGCGCTTGACGCGCGTTCATTGTTTAATCTCTGATTGCGCTATGCTGCTTAATATTCAATGTTATTCTCGAGTTCCACTTACTTCACGGACATCTGCATCCGGTTTCATGTCCTGGATTCCGTTTCCGGTTTTTGATTTTTTTCCCCAGTCATTTTCGTCCAAAATAGGTAAATAAACGGGTTTTCACACGGTATAACGGACAAACGGACAGGTTCTCTTCTATAATCTATGGTCTGGGTGACGATCAGTCATCGCCGTCGTGTACCACATCGTAATTTTCGCCGATCAAAACAATCTGGGACGACGTCACATCCGTTTTCATGTTTTTCCTTGTCTAATCTATCAAGAAGGGTGAGAGAGACCCAACGACATGATCAAGCTGTCATGTGCTGCTCTCTAGTGGCGGATTTGTGCTGGGTCTTTAAATTATGTGTCCTTAAATTATTTTCATGAGAAAAATTCAAAATATAAAAATAAATAAACACGAAAATTGCTGGCACTGGGGGAGTACTTTATGAAAATACTCTGGCAGTCAAAGAGTTAAAGTGAAATATGTACGGTCAGTATTATTATGGTCAGTATTATGGTCAGTATCATGTCAGTATCATGTCAGTATCATGGTCAGTATCATGTCAGTATCATGGTCAGTATCATGTCAGCATCATGTCAGTATCATGGTCAGTATCATGGTCAGTATCATGTCAGCATCATGTCAGTATCATGGTCAGTATCATGGTCAGTGACATGTCAGTATCATGGTCAGTATCATGGTCAGTATCATGTCAGTATCATGTCAGTATCATGGTCAGTATCATGGTCAGTATCATGTCAGTATCATGTCAGTATCATGGTCAGTATCATGGTCAGTATCATTGTCAGTATCATGGTCAGTATCATGGTCAGTATCATTGTCAGTATCATTGTCAGTATCATTGTCAGTATCATGGTCAGTATCATGTCAGTATCATGTCAGTATCATGGTCAGTATCATGTCAGTATCATTGTCAGTATCATGGTCAGTATCATGGTCAGTATCATGGTCAGTATCATGTCAGTATCATGGTCAGTATCATGTCAGTATCATGTCAGTATCATTGTCAGTATCATGGTCAGTATCATGGTCAGTATCATGGTCAGTATCATGGTCAGTATCATGGTCCGTATTATGTCAGTATCATGTCAGTATCATGTCAGTATCATGTCAGTATCATGTCAGTATCATGGTCAGTATCATGGTCAGTATCATGTCAGTATCATGTCAGTATCATGTCAGTATCATGGTCAGTATCATGTCAGTATCATGGTCAGTATCATGTCAGTATCATGTCAGTATCATGTCTGTATCAAAAGAAAAAATGCATCACATCATATTTTCAAGCAGGTGTCCGCGGCCAAATACATATCAATTAGGGGTCCTTGACATGAAAATGTTTGAGAACCACTGATCTAAATGACTGCCTTTCTCTGCTGTTGCCTGTCAGGAACCCAGCCATCGGAGGTAGTGATTGGCCCATTTTCACTCTGGAGAAGCAAGAGTATGTTACTCTGAACTCCAGGCCTCCAGATACCAGGAGCAGAATGGAAGCTAAATGGTGTCAGTTCTGGGACAACTTGATACCTAAAATACAGCAAGTTTCCGGTTAGAGCACACACACACACACACACACACACACGCACGCACGCACGCACGCACGCACGCACGCCCACAGGGGGGGAGCTGTCACTCCACTGAACACGCTGTGTGAATAATCCTTTTTACACTCCTACATTGTTCTCACACACACACACACACACACACACACACACACACACACACACACACACACACACACACCTCTGCGTTTGATTCACACGCAGAACCCCTGGCACCACCAGTTTAAAGATAGGTCGTGATGAATATTTTGACTACTCATTACATCTCCCTCTTTTAGCTTTCCGTGTACGTGCAGTATGACACATACTATGAGGGGGCAGTCATGCCCAAATCGTTGTTATTCAACTATTGAGTCAGCACTATCCCACTCAAATGCAAGTGAAAGTCAGTTAAAGTGCACTCGATGATCCTTTGTCCTCTTTGGAAAGATCATTTTACAGTATGTGATCATGTTGAATTTGTCAGTGTTAGCCCACTGTGTTGGAGGCCAAAGGTTAGCGGTCATGAAGTGAAAATCAGCCACAAAAGCACTCAGTTGATTATCTTATTCTGTTCCAACCCCAACCTTGAGAAGTGTGTGTGTGTGTGTGTGTGTGTGTGTGTGTGTGTGTGTGTGTGTGTGTGTGTGTGTGTGTGTGTGTGTGTGTGTGTGTGTGTGTGTGTGTGTGTGTGTTTGTGTGTGTGCACACGTTTGTAAGAGAAAGAGACAGTTGGAGGGCAGTGTGTGCATCTGTAATTGTGTGCACACTACATGTCCACGCTCATGTTAATATGTTTTCCTTGAAAATGTAAGTCACTATTTATTGTTCTCCTGTTATGAATATTAAAAGTGCCTTTCATTGTCTGTCTGTCTGTCTGTCTGTCTGTCTGTCTGTCTGTCTGTCTGTCTGTCTGTCTGTCTGTCTGTCTGTCTGTCTGTCTCCCTGTCTCTAGATGAACTACTGTCATGTGTACATGCTGATGGAACTGCACTGCAAAGTAACCACACACCCCTCATTCTACTACTGTTCTTTACTGTGACCCACTGCCTATTGAGGGGCTGAAGAGAGCTGTCTGTTGTACCCATTACCCCAAAGTCAACACATTGACATGTCATACAGTCAAAAGAAACACTGAAAAACTAAGTTCTTCTTTACTTGCCTTTTTTTCTGTTTCAACATGAAAGCCAGTAATCACTATAACCACTTTGTTGCAGTCTGTTCCCTCACCCCATATTTAACCACTTGAGCTTTAAGTCCTATTTTCGAAAAATGATATTAATAATATATATTATTTTTAGGTTTGACACATTGTGAAATGATTGCATTTTTTTGTATGTTTTGATTTATTTCATTTCATTTTTTTTTACCTACAGTATTATTCCCAAAATATGGACGCCAGGTTCAAAGTAGTAATGCAAACTACCATGGAGTTCACTACCAGGATATCACTCAATGATCAGAATTTGCCAATCAGGATGGAATATAAAAAATCGGACGGAACCATCTTGATCACTTGACTATTATAGAGATAATGTGTACTGATTTGCATGATGTTTGGACAAACTTTTTAGGAGTTTTCGTGACAATATGTATCGTTTTGGGGGGAAAAAATATCATTTAGATTTTTTTTTTAACAATAATAATAATCAGGCATGCAAACAGCCCTGAGGTGAAAAGGGTGACAACATGTTTTTTTTTTTCCGGGTCAGGTGTCACACTATTGCCCTATTTGGATTCAAAACGGCTATTGGCTGAAAAGCTACAAGTTTGCATGTCTTTGCTGTTGGCAAAACAGAAATATTTGTTTGCATTTGCTTCCCCCCCCCCCCCATATATTTTCATAATAAAAACGTGCCATATATTGTCGATATCGTATCGATGTCGTGAGCCCAATATCGTATCGTATCGTTTCATGAAATCGGCACACCCCTAGTAGGAGTAATATAAAAAAGAAAAATCGGCCTCCTGGTGGCGCTATAATAGGGCAATGTTAAAAGGGTGGTGTTTGTTCTTCAACGTAGTGCGAATGTATGTGCAAAGTTCCACCGCAATCGGACGCTGCGTTCATGATTTGTGGCATTTTGTTCAAAACGGGCCACTCCTGCAAACCTTAGATGTCAATGTTAGCCAATCAGGATGGAATATGAAAAATCAAACAGATCCATCTTGATCACATGACTATAGAGATCATGTGTACCGATTTGCGTGAAATTTGGATAAAATCTGAAGGGTTAATCTCAAAATATGTGTTTTACATAAGTCGGCCTCCTGGTGGCGCTATAAAAGGCTAATGTGAAAAATGCAGGGCAGATGTTTTTCCTTGGCCTCTAGGGAGTATGCGTGCAAAGTTTCACGCAGATCGGTGCAGTTACAGTTAAAAACGCAATTTGGCCTTTTATAGCGCCACCATGAGGCTGATTGGAAAATGTCTTCCTCGGCCTAGTGGGAATGTGCGTGTGAAATTTCACGGAAATCGCAAGCTGCGTTCATGATTTGAGGCATTTAGTTCAAAATGGACCAGTTCTGCAAACTTTGGAAGCCAACCTTAGCCAATCAGGATGGAATATGGAAAATCAGACAGATGTGTTGATCACATGACTATAGAGATACTGTGTACTGATTTGCGTGATGTTTGGATAAAATCTGTAGGAGTAATATTTACGGACACACAGACACACGGACGGACGGACAGGGGGTAAAACATACTCTCTCGCCATGCCTTTCGGCCTGGCGGAGACAATGAATTGTTCATGAGTTGTTTTTGGGCATTACACAATCTATTATACATTATTACCTTCTTGTAAATAAAGGAAAAAGAAAGAAAGAAAGTATCTAAGAACGTACTGTACAGTATCATGTAGCGTAGGGGTGTGGCTGTGGTTGTTGTTTCTCATAAAAAGGCCAGTAACTTCCGTACATTGATGCAACAGCTTTGAGGAAAGGTTGCTCTTGGTTCAAGGAACGTTCGGTTACATTGTAACCTTTGTTCTCTGAGTGAAGAGACTATCTCTCCCCCCAACATATGTATGGGGGATGAGCCCACCTCAAGTGAGGTGGGGTCATTCCCCATATGAAATATGTTGGGTGGAGAGATAGTCTCTCTACGTTAGAGAACAGCTGGTTCACTTTTCACATTGATCGGTCAAAAGGGGAGTGTTGGTGGGTGAGGCTTCCCACAGAATGGCCTGTAACTTTAGAACATTTCCTCCAACAAGCTATTTTTGGTGTCTCGCCCGGAAACTAGCCAAACTACAAGCTCAGAACTGCGACGCATTGTGAGCTTGTAGATCCGCTACTTTGGGTGCGAGAAATGTGCAAAGTATAAATTAGGCTTCATCAGGGTTGTAGCTTCGCACAACATAACGTAAAAAAACTCTGATCAAACAAACGTCGTTTGTGCCAACTGCTGTGGACATTTTAAATAAGAAAATGTTTAAAGGAGCCACACCATGAATTTCATTTTTTTTTGGGGGGGGGGGTATTTTTTGGGCTCCCCAGTGTCTCTTGTACCCCAAAAAATATTTTTTTTTAACATTCAGTCATTCACTCATTTCAGAGATTTTCAGAATGGGCGTGTCTGAACAGGCCATTTCAGAATGGCAATGCAAGTGACATCACTTGCATTGCCATTGCATTGATGCTGGCCAGACAGAATTGCTCAGTAGCCCCCCCCTGCCCAAGAGGACGTTTTGGTATTGCAGCTGAAAGTGCTGTATAAGCCAGAGACAATTGACTTGGGATGAGTATATCTGAGTGATGATTTAGGCTCAAACCTTTTTAAAAAGGTTTGAGGGACATACACCATATGATATTAAATATCAAATATTTTTTTTTAATTCATGGTGTAGATCGTTTAAATAGTCTTATCGCCACTGCTCATGACCACTGTTGTTGTGTTAATGTGAGTGCATTTTTATATAGTATTTTAATGCACCTGTGTATTTTTGTAATGTTTTATTGTTGTAACTGACTGCTGGTGTGCCAAAGACACATTTCCATTTAATGGACAATAAAGTTTTCTTTATCTTTCTTTATCTTTATCATACTTGAAACCCTACATTACATTTTATTGGTTACAAAACAACAAAATGTTGTTGCTGGAGTGATCGTCTCAAGTCACTGGACAAAATTAATGAAGTGCTGAACTCTCCCACATATGGAAATGACATATCTTGACAACTGCATAGTGTTGCCAGAGGTATTCACTCTTCTGATTCCAATATGTCCTGGCCTTTTTATGGAGAAACAACACCCACAGCCATACCCCTACGCTACATGATACTGTACAGTATGTTCTTGGATACAAGAAGGTAAGAATGTATAATAGATTGTGTAATGTCCTAAAAAAAACTCATGATCATCACTGACGTTTCAAATTTTATTTTATTCTTGTTTGTAATATGTCATTAATGTCAGATTTATTGATAATTTACTCCATTGCTAATATTCTGGATATCCGTTTTTTTCCTATAAAAATTATTAAAATGAATCTGAAATGACTTGTCTGATTATCCCATCATATTTCAAGCCTGTGGTCCCTCTGCCAGGATTTTGCAATTATCTTGCCTTTTCAAGAAGTCACAGAATATTTATCTCCAATAATTATGATTGATCCCCTGATGGTTGCTAATAACAACAACAACCAAAAATTGCATGTGATGCATTTTTTTTTTAAAGAGACGTCAAAAGTGTGGGCTTAGTAAAATCAGCCGTCAAAAGACGTCATTGGCAGGCAGTGAGTTAAGCAACAGGATGTATTTGTTAATTTGGTAATTCATTACATGCACAATGTTTCTACTCACATTTCATTTTCCTGTTTCATGTCATATTACATATTTTTGTACCGCAATATTTACCCTTTTCCACATGTGTGTGTGTGTGTGTGTGTGCGTGTGCGTGTGTGTGTGCGTGTACGTGTGCGTGTGCGTGTGTACTACTGACATTATTTTTGGGAGATTATAAAAAATGAGTTTAGTGTTGTTAAATGCCATACTCATTTATTTTAGTCATAATACGTTTGAATGGTCACACTATATGGGTTTAAATACAAACGCGCACACAGTCATACACATGCATACACACAATATCACACGCGATTTGCAATGTTCTTTTCTATCAGACCTTTTAAAAGTGACTCCTGGCCACCACTTAACCCATTAAAACCGGGAAAGCATCTGTGTCATTTTAGATTTTATATATCTCTGCTGTCCAGCGCGAACCTGCTAACTCCAAAACGTTCATTGTTCAGGAAACGAAAAAAATAAATATGTTTTTCAGGAAATGAAGAAAACCTTATATTTTTAAAACAAAGCAATACTGCCTCATCAAAGTTGGTATAGTGACTTTATATATTGTCAGATACTTGCATTTGTCATTATATCATCAACACACACATTATATTATCAACGCACACCCAAATCTAGTGCAAGTGGAGTTAGTAGTTTCAGACGAGCAGAAATCAAGCTGAAATGGAGAACAACAATAGCTCCACTCGCTGCTGAGGGAGAGGTTTCAAAAGGGTACAAATTCCCAAAAGCTAACAATGGATCTCCAGCTCACAATGCATCACAACGTGTGAATTAATGCCCTGATGCTTCATGACACTTATTATATAGGCCTACAATAATAAACAGGACTTTAAATATTACAATAACTTCTGCAAAGAGTTAGTAGAACCAGCGCGACAGAAATGCTATGAACTCCTTTCTTCTTGTCACATTGCTCTCCTCATTAAACACTTCATAGATTTTAGAAATATAATTACTTGTTTTAATAACATTAGCGTCAGTGCTAAGTTTGATAAACAGGTACACTGCATAGTTTTAACAGGCTACGGGGAGAAAAACCCTGCTGCTCCGTGTTCCTCCTCTGACTGCGCAGCCAGCGCGCTCTGTCTGTGCAGGCAGCAGCAGAGGAGAGGGAGGGAGTTGCGTGGTATTGACGGACAGTTTGAGGATCCAATGGAGTTGTTAGGTTTTGTCAGAGGCGCTTTTTAATACTTTTCATTGGTTCAAATTTTTTTTTTACACAGACAATAGTGTTGATTTATGAAAAAAATAAAAAAGCTGAAAATGGAGTTATCTGGTTCGTCCTGGACACCGACGATATATATATATATATATATATACACACATATGCATTTAATGTAGTGTGTGTGTGTGTGTGTGTGTGTGTGTGTGTGTGTGTGTGTGTGTGTGTGTGTGTGTGTGTGTGTGTGTGTGTGTGCGTGCGTGAGAGAAATTTGTGCAGAGAACATATATAGCTGACTGTTAACATTTGAAGTGACATTACCATGCCCTCAGTTATGAAAACATTTGGCATTTCCCAAAGAGGACATCATTGTCTTTAGCATATCTCATCTATTATGGATGAGGATAAAGAGAGAGAGGTAGAAGAGGGCCGGGCACACAGAAAAGACTAAAAAGGGGAATAGAGGAAGATAATATGGATAAATAGAGGGAGAGAAAAAATATACCGTTAGAGAGAGAGAGAAAAACGAAGGAAAACAAAGGAAAACAAGGGAGGAGAGAGCAGTCAAGATGAGAGAGCGAGGAAGAGTGAAGGAGAAAACGGTTGTCAAAGCTTTTATATGGCCGTCTTTGGGGAGACAATACCAGGCTTCAGTGGCACTGTGTCTTTTGATATGCCAGGTAATGCATCTTTCATTACCTTAAGCATACTTATTATGGTGATAGGGATCATGCTGAGAGACAGAGTGGGGGAGGTCTAGCCTGGCAACAAGTAACCTAAACAGCCTCCTCCACTGTATCTTGTTCCCACTTTTTTTGTTGTACTATTTGTATAAAATGTTTTTTTTTGTATCTGGTGACATGTGGTATCATGGGAGATATGGTCATGTTTCACCACTTCATTTCATTATAGGTAACACATATATGAATCTGGAAAATAAAATAAAAATAAAACATGTCAGTGAGTCCATAGATAGGGTGTCTTAATGTCCTCAATTAAAAAATGCCATGTTTGGTTCTTGAAAACAACAACTAGGTTATGTTCAATGTACTGTAAGTGTCAAAACTCAACAACAAATTATTGTTCTCAACCCTCAGGCACAATTGTTTTCCATTACTCATGTCAGCAATATAGAATACACACACAAGCACATGCACACGTGCCACACGCATATGCTTCTTAATTGCCATTTAAAACTTAGATGGCTTTAGACCAACGGTTTTCATGGCCTGGTTTGTCTTTTCTCTGCCTTTGCCATTCATTTGTTCCCTTCTAGCCCGTGGGTCAGCCAGGAAAACTCATCATTTAAGACACCACTTGGCTCCTGCTCTCCAGCATGTTTCCAGAATGAGAGGGAGAGAAAACAAAAATAGCATGCCTGCATGCGCTTGCTGGCACATGGGCTCAATAACTCAATATCGCTCACCTTTTCCCCATTCGGACAACTTGAGAATGAAGAGACAGGAACGTGTGTGAATATGAAGGTGGAAATTAACTAGGTATATTTACTCAAGTTAGGTTTTGAGGTACTACATTTTTTGATCATTTATACTTCCACTCAACTACTATCGCAGAGGTAAATATTGTACATTTACTCTACTACAATTATTTGAAAACTTTAATTACTAATTACTTTGGCTAGTTGAAAATAACCAATCTACAAGCTCACAACGCATCGCATTGTGAACTTGCAGATCTGTTATTAAAATGTTTTGGGAAAATAATAATAAATGGGCCATTCATAATGAGTACTTATACATTGGTACTTAAGTATATTTTGCCCATCAACAGCAATCAATACTTTTGTACTTTCACTCAAGTACATTTTTGAATACAGGCCTTTTACTTGTAACCGAGTATTTCTATATTGTGGTATTTCTACTTTAACCTAAGTAAAAAGAAAATGGAGTACTTCTTCAACCTCTGACGAAAATGGAAATGAAACAGATTATAGAAGGAGAGATGGCAGGGTTTCAGAGACATCTACACTGTGGCAAGATGGTGGGCTGAAAGCCACGATTCTGCTTTGGTGAAAAACTCTACGGGGCGGGCAAAGTTTGATCATCACAACACAACTTTGCAGCACTGTTATGAACTCATTAGTGGCACACTTTGGGAAATATCCAAAATGGAAATGAGATACAGTGGGAGGCATTTATTTCCCCCATAACCTTCAGGCGTAAGTCATGCATAACTTAGGTCTACTTTAAAACAACTATGCCCCCCCCTCCCCCAACAACAGTTGTTGAATCATTTGTATTGGTCCCAGATTATGTTAATATGTAATTGTACAATAGTGTATACAACTAATGTGACAACTGTGTAAGTATGCATGGTTACAGATTAAAGGAGAAATCCGGACATTTTAAGTGTTATCTTTGATGTGTAGTTACTCACTCACCGAGTATGAAGTGGCGTTGAGTTTTTCCAGCGATTCCCCTGTCTGTGAGTCTGGTCGACCCCCACTATTGGCATAGTGGGAGGCGCGTGTCTTAGTGAAAATCGCCTAATTCCACAGCTCCAAATGTCTTTGTTTTCCCACAAATCCTCCTCATGGTGTCTCCTGATACTTTCACATGCACTGTTTATCACTCACGAGCTGGCGTTCATGGTCAGCGACGTGAATGTTTTCCTCTCGCGTGAAATCTCGCGTCTCGCGAGATTTCCCGTGCTCGGCTCACTGCGCTCCTCGGGAAATCTCGCGAGACGCGAGATTTCACGCGAGAGGAAAACATTCACGTCGCTGACCATGAACGCCAGCACTAAGACACGCGCCTCCCACTATGCCAATAGTGGGGGTCGACCAGACTCACAGACAGGGGAATCGCTGGAAAAACTCAACACCACTTCATAACTCGGTGAGTGAGTAACTACACATCAAAGATAACACTTAAAATGTCCGGATTTCTCCTTTAATGACATCAGTACAGCTTATGCAAATACATGTGTATCCACTTCCGTTTTGGTTCATGACTGAATTGTATCACTCAGGGAATTGTACATGTGTAACAGAGAGAGGGCAATTATGCTAATATGCTTGTACTCTATGAACTGCTGGTTTTACAATAACACCTTTTACTCTGCTAGTGTATTACAGGGTGTATACAATCACATCTAATGTGAGGACACTTACACTGCAGCCGGTAAATGCCAACTTGTTTAAAGTGACCATGTGGTAGTGTAGTTGTTGAATGTTTGTGTTGTAACATGGTAAAGCCAACCGATCGTCCAGCTTTCTTTCTTTTTCTTTGTGCTTTTTACCCCCTTTTTCTCCCCGATGTAGTCGTTATGCCAATTGATTCCTCCCCACACACATGTGTGTGTTGTCACTGCTGTCGTATCCTACTGACTCACCTGCCAGTGAGGAGCCTCCACCGGGAGGACGTACAGTAGAGACTATAGAGTCCTATTACTCCATACAGCTTTAATCGAGTGAACCCTATACCGTCCCTATTCAGAAATATTAGCAGATCTACAAGAGTTGTGGCATTGTTGTGAGCTTGTAGGTCAGCTAGTAAGATATTTGGTGTAGAGGTCAAAAGGAGGGGCCTAGTATAGACCCCTGGGGGACTCCAGTCAACTATATACTGTAGGGGTTTAAGTGGTTTTACTATTACAGTGCTTAAACTGATCTGTAATTTAACAGTACCTGTATGAATGAATGAACCATTGTAAAGCGCTTTGAGTAAGTTTGAGTACTTAGAAAAGCGCCATATAAATGCAATTCATTATTATTATTATTAGTACCTATACAACAGTAGTACAAGATTTGTCCACTTATGTTAAAGTGTAGCTATGATGTAATTACTTTGTAATGTTTGTGGCCATATACCATCTTAGATTTTATGGGAGAGTTAAGAGGTTATCAATGTTACAAAGACTTTCGAAAATAACCTTTTCAGAAAAAGAAAATCAAAAGAATTTCAGGAAAGAATCCCCACACATTTAAAAAAACCTTAAGAAGTAGGGAAAATAGCAGATCTACAAGCCCTCAACGCGGCACGATGCGCCGCATTGTTGATCAGCTATTTGCACTATAAAATAGTGCTTAGGTGGTTAATTCATAATGTGTTTTTGTTTGTTTGGGTGAGTTTAGTGTCTCCAAATACCTAATGTATCTTTTGCATCTCAGCTGAAAAGGTTTGGGAACCAGTGCTCAATCTATCATCACCATCAACATGTAAATTACAGTTATGCACTGTCCATGGTGCTGAAGTCTCTCTCAAATACCACTCTCCTTGGTGGTTGTGCATGGATGTTCAGACCCAGAGGGATACTCAATATGCAATACATACAAAATAATAGCTATTCACAGCACTGTACAATGCTGAGTGGTATAGCTGCAATACATAACCTGTTGAGTGTACTGTATACAATGATATTTTAACCAATCTGTATGGCAGAGTACGTTAAAGGGGTGGTGCCATAGTTTTGCACTTTTTCTGTTTTTCATGTGTCTATGAGGTTGATAGAACTTCATTAAGCCCCCCCCCGGTGGTGGTTTTATGGTGTTTTATGTCTTCTCTGACTATTTTGAGTTTCTACCTGGAGGCTGAAACCTTGAGGGTCAAACGTGCCAATAGAAAAACAGCGCTTTAGTGACATAGTAAAAACATGCCCTCCCCCTCATTATCATAACACAACAGGTGTGGGCTTGAGGAGGCGGAGGGACTAAGACAGGTGGGTGGTGCTAAGGTGGTGGAGGAGGTGCTAAGGTGAGAACCAGGTATACTTAATGAACTGGAGACGTGTCCACATAAAAACATAATTTTAACAATTTCTGTACACTTTTTTGAAAACAATCTTCCTCCTAGTATAACCATAATACCTGATGATTATGTTTTAGGGGGGGGGGGATCACTGAAAATCACGGCACCCCGTCTTTAATATAATATAAGTATCACAACTGTGGTGGTGGTGGTGGTGGTGGTAGTAGTTGGTCTACCTGCTCTTCTAGAGAGACATTTAGATCCTGTGGTCAGGTAGGACCACTACTGGTTGACAAAGAGGTATTGCATGAAACTCAAATGGAAATAACTTGCTTTACCAAATGGGCTCTCCGTTATAGCTCCACAGTAAAAGTTTTAGTGCTCACGCTGGGGACCCGGGTTCCACTCCCGAGTAGGACATGAACCGCTTTGTTTTCATTTATACAACGGATACATTACTGTGTAGTTACACTTAATAGTAGAAGAAAAATAAAAACTGTTAGGGCTCCAATATAACTTGGATACTTAAGTGCAACAAATGTCATGAATACTGACCATGATACTGACATGATAATAACTATGATACTGACCATGATACTGACATGATACTGACATGATACTGACCATGATACTGACATGATAATAACTATGATACTGACCATGATACTGACATGATAATAACTATGATACTGACATGATACTGACCATGATACTGACATGATACTGACCATGATACTGACATGATAATAACTATGATACTGACCATGATACTGACATGATACTGACATGATACTGACCATGATACTGACATGATAATAACTATGATACTGACCATGATACTGACATGATACTGACCATGATACTGACATGATACTGACCATGATACTGACATGATACTGACATGATAATAACTATGATACTGACCATGATACTGACATGATACTGACCATGATACTGACATGATAATAACTATGATACTGACCATGATACTGACATGATAATAACTATGATACTGACATGATACTGACCATGATACTGACATGATACTGACATGATACTGACCATGATACTGACATGATACTGACATGATAATAACTATGATACTGACCATGATACTGACATGATACTGACCATGATACTGACATGATACTGACCATGATACTGACATGATACTGACGATAATACTGACATGATACTGTCATGATACTGACAAAGATACTAACCAAGATACTGACAATGTCAGTTGGTGCAATAAAGTATCTGTTATATTTGAGCCTTACTGTGTGTGAGCATTTATTTCTCTTTCATCTTGCACTGATCTTTGCTCAGCACCTAACCAATTTTGGTTTTGGGATGTGCATGTCCTTCCTCTTTTACACTTAATATTCTCATAAATGTCTGGGTTAGTAACTATGTAGGTACACAAACATTCTACAGTAATTACGTGGCATGGTAAATGGACAGTTCCCGTGTCAAATTACAAATTGGTTTAAAGCCGGACACTCAGTTGGGTTGATTTGACTCGTTATAGCTCCACAGTAAAAGTTTTAGTGCTCACGCTGGGGACCCGGGTTCCACTCCCGAGTAGGACATGAACCGCTTTGTTTTCATTTATACAACGGATACATTACTGTGTAGTTACACTTAATAGTAGAAGAAAAATAAAAACTGTTAGGGCTCCAATATAACTTGGATACTTAAGTGCAACAAATGTCATGAATACTGACATGATACTGACATGATACTGACATGATGATAACTATGATACTGACATGATACTGACCATGATACTGACATGATACTGACATGATACTGACATGATACTGACATGATA